>NC_138656.1:56029293-56610247 GCF_964273445.1 Streptopelia decaocto | reverse complement strand
GGTAACTGCCTAACCCGGAGGCTCATGGCATCTTGAAAACAGTGGATAGGTTAACCTGGGACACTTCTCCTTGTTTCGAGTATTTTTCTGACTGCCTCAAAGTAATCTTTCTCACTATTGTATCCATTATCCTCTTATTTTATTCTTTTTACAAATGGAGCCTGATGTTTCCCCAGTTCCATAAAATATTTGAGCTGGAAGGAAAAACCTTTTAGAAATCTACTTCATGTATTGTCAAGATCCATTTTTTTCTCTCCTGTCTCTTGCTTGGGAGGAACAGTCACTTCAGAAACTAACGTTGTTCTTTAAGCTGTCTGCTTTGCCCTGGATTTTACTCTGTTTCCTTTGCACAAAGAACAAAATCTACTGTTTTCAATCTGATAGTTTCTGAAAATGAGAAATAAGAGAAAAATAAAGGCTCCATGTAGTTCGTATTCAGGGGAACAAAAACGTAGAGTTACAATTGCCCCACAGCTGCTTTTGTGGTATATAAGATACATCCCCTACCTTTTGAATACACAGGACTCCTTAAAAAGAATAAATGTAACTCTCAGCTAAATACATGTTTGTTCTTCTCTGCACAGTTTGGGCAGGGCAGTTTACTTCTGCAGATTATATCAATACATTTGTAGAAATTTTCTGCAGTCACTTCACAATCCATATTGCCTACATCCACGTGTAACTTGTTCCACATCTAGCCCCTAACCATAGACACTTTTTGAATTTTACTCTCTGATATTTCTGTGATACAAATAATTTCTGCACTTATGTCGCTTGGTATTAGTTACATATACAAGCATGTAAAACCATGCTGAATTTCTCTGTGCAGAGCTGTGGTATAAATAATACACAATATAAGCAGCAAAGTTTCTCACTTGCTGTGGAAACTGGCCATCCAGAAAGGGCACACTGGATCAACTTATCCACCCTCACTTGGCTGTAATGAGAAGGTTCTCTAATAAAATGAGCGTGCACTTAGATTTTCCTTCCTGTTGCGTCTTGGTGGTGTTAGGGATAATGCAGAACTACCAGCACGTTCCTCTCACGCTTGTACTTTATGTTGCATGGATACACTCAAAGGCTCAAATTAAAGGCTTTCTTGCTATCCTGCACGCTGCCAGAAATGGAGAGCCTGTTTTTAAACCGAGCGCCTGGTTCTTTGTTACTCTGTATCTCCTGCAGTTACATAAACCAAAGCGAGTCAATGGAAAATGGGCATTGGATATTAACATCTATGTAAATCAGTGCAGATGTTGAACCGATAGCATTTCCTATCCCCTTGCAGAGCAGAATATGATTACCTCGAGTTAAAATGGGGCAAAATTTATTTTGAGTGAAGGAAAGCAGCAACGAGTGAGTACATAGGAACTGCTGTTACTTAGAACCACTCAAATTTTTTTCTCCAGGTACCTGTGCCTTTTACTTACATGGTGGTTAAAAAGCAGAGAATGCAATTATTAAATTCCCAATAAAGGCCACTTAAGCACCTAACTCCTGTTTGTGCCTTTGAAAACCTCCTGTTCTTACCTATTCTTTTAAATATACTTAATTTTGAAGATATTGCCTATTTTATCCATGAAAGCAAAGAAAGGATATAGTACTAGTTTGAATTGGTACGGGAGCAAATGTCTCCATTAATACTGTGATTTATTTTTTTTTTTTATACAGAGGCATATGTGTGAATTGCTGCTTTGTGCCGACCCACAATTTATGAAGCTTTTGCCCAAATCTATCAGACAAAACTCTTTAAATGGCTTAAAAATAGTTTGTAAGTGTTATAGGCATTCAGTCAAATTAGTCACTTAGTTAAATCATCCTTTCAACTGGTGCTTTCAGCAAATGGTTAAAACAGAATTTGAGGAAGGACCAGGTGCATGATCTAATGCCTGAATGCAGCTCTTGCTCAATGACATAATCCTAAGAATAAATGTATTGTAAGTGTATGGCCGAACACAAGAGAATATCTGTCATCAAGTAGCTGGAAGTGCCACATGGTTTTTGTATCACTGCGCTTCAGCTGGAGCCACTGAAACTTGTGCAGCACTTTCAGCTCCTTCTGAGAAAAATACCACCTACTGCTTCAGTGCTCCCTGGATCCAGGGCAGATGCTTTTAAGAAATCCTTACCTAGCAGAAGCAAAACCTTTGCTGGATCTCTTTTCTTCTAGATGGAAGAAACTCAAAATTCACACAATTTTTTCTAGTGGCCTGAGCCCAGTGGCTTGTGAGACAGTGCCTCTCACCATGCTGTGGCAGTACAGCTAAACAGACAGAGGAGGACACTGGGAGTCCTGTGTACAGGGATCGAAGTCTGGGTCCATCTGTAGCATACATAATGCCAGGTTAATCACTTGGCCTCTTTATGCCCTGTTCCTACTAGTGTATCAGGATAACATACAATATGGACATTGGGAAGAAAAAAAACTTGGAAGAAAGGAACTATACTTTTAATATGACAATTATTATTACAGTTGCAGTTGTGCTCTCAGAACTCACAAACAATAATACCTCACTCATTTAAAGAGTATTCCAGATTTCTCCAAGAATACCTCTTGGACTAGCCCTCATTCTTCATCTCTATTTCTGTTTTCATTGTGAACAGGTACAACTCTGTCATTACTGTCTTTATAGGTAACTTTTAAGTGGACTCTGTTCTTGACTTCCTGCTGGTTCTTGCTAATCAGCACTTGTGCTAGAGTTCCTTGCTTGTTGATATTTTTCTTTTCCTGGAGAATGGTGTGTCTCCACTTACAGTTTAAAAACTAGCACTTAAATGGAGTGTTAAATCACTTCTGGAAACTGGGCCTAAAATAAACAGTTATACTCTATGAAAAGCCGCATCAACCTTTTGACCCTGCTCTTGCCTCTTTTCAGAGGCATCTTAGGAACAGCTGTGTATACAAATTGAATGTACTCTCTGTCTTAAGACCTTTCACTAGGACCCATCCCAGTATTTGAGCACTCATTGCAACTCTATGACTGTTCAAATCCATCCTCTTCTGCTAACCCTGCAACTAACTCTTCAGCTTTCCTCCCGCAGCTTCCTGCCTCTCCTGTGGCCACTGCCATTACACTCTGCACATCACTCCCCAACCACTCTGCATTACTCCCTTCACTGCTGAGCCCTCTGACCTTCTGTAACTTCTCCCACTCAGATGATTGCCAGCTAATTTTCCCAAATAATTTTTTTAAAAAATCAAGAAAATTACACTGCTGTATTAAAACAGAGGAATGAAACGTTGGAGAATGATGAACCAGAACTCAAGTCAGCATGGATTTTGCCTTTTCTGAGGAGGAGGGCAGTTTATGGGCTTCATTTCTCACAAGTACTCACAAGCCAGTGAAAAAAAAAAAAAAAAGAAACGTAAACATCCTTAAACATCCTTAATTTTTTGTTATGGGTGGGGAAAAAAAAAAAAAAAAGGAAGGAAATTAATAAATTGAAAACAAGAATGCAGAATGAAACCTGTTCTGTGACCAAAGTAGCAATGGTGAATACAGCTCATTCAGCAATCACCTCTTCTGGCAGCAGATGATGACTAGGATTTTTCTTGCTTCTGAATAATTGGTGCTTGTGGGGTGAAAGAGGACTGGGAGGCCTCATCTTGCACCAGCCAGACCCAGATTCTTAACCTAGTTCCAGAGTAAAAAGGACAAGAAAAAGAAGGGGAAAGGAATTTTCTACAGCCTTTCTTCCAGGAGGGGAAGAAGGGTGCAAACAAGTGAATCCTCAGAGCAGCAGGTAGAGAGAAATCTTTTCTCTTCTGCCCTGCCTTGATCCAGCTTGGGGTGTTCACCGGGAAACTCTTCTCGTAGGTCTGGGAGGTGGTGGGTAGTCTCACAGCCTGTTTTGTCATTCCGGGGTGAAGGCACTGTTTGAACAAAGCTCTCACTGGCTTAGACAGGAAGGCAGGAGTAAGAAAAGAGATCTTTCACACTGTCTTTATTTCTCTTGATGTGGAGTTCGTATCCTGGTGCATTTCTGTGTGTATGATGTCCCTTGATGTCAGTGGAATTAGTGCTGGGTAGGAGCAGCAGCAGATCCCGCAGGCATGGTCTCAGGGCACGGAAGAGAACTCCCAGGGGCCTCCTGAATTTGTGAAGGCAGTGGAACAGTAGATCTGAAAAGGAATACTAAATGTGAAATAGGGGGGTGGGATGTTTCAGCTCATTAGTGATTGTTAAAATAATCGTTATTATGTGAGTGTAAACAGTACTGAGTATGCTGAGCTTAAAATTAGATTTAGCAAGATGCTTCTTCACAACCCAGTTATTATATGTGGTCATCTGTAGTCACTGCTTTTTAGACTGTGGCTTTCAAAGTGTGTGAAAAACACTTTATGCTCCTGTGTGTATCTAAGTTGATTTCACACAGTCCAGCCCAGTCGCCATGTGCAATCATTTAGTGATTATTTTGTGTTCCTTTCTAATGTAAGACTCTCAGAGCAATGACAGATATATCATTGATGGCTCTTTTTGTAAAGTATCAGCATTCAGCCAGTAATCAATTTATTACCAAATGTTGCTTGGAATGAGCAGCTTTCTCCCTGACAGTAATCTCATCAGTTGTGAAAGGATATGATCAGGTGACAATGAGACCTTCTCAGTAATATTACAGTAAATCACACTCAATAAAAATAGAGTCCTGAATAAAAATAATTCCATTTTCTGTTAACAAAGTCCTTGGCAATTGGCATCCAGTGCAACACTGGCAAAGATGCACACAGTGCTGGAGTAGTGAGCAATTGTTGTCCGAAACAGAAAAAGTTACTAGGAAGATCAGTTTAACCGAGCTTTCTACATACACCAGTTTCTCACTGCTATCTCTGACAACCTTTTCTGTGGTGTGTGTGTCCCCTTTCAAAGCTGTTTTCTCTGTTGCTCTGAAACTGTCATATAAAAATTAATCCATGGGATCTGCTAAGGCAGCTATATCCAACTTACCTCCATGATATCTAATATAATAATTATGCACAGAGGTACATTTTTCCCCCAATTTTGTATTTTGCAGCTAGCATTACATTTGTTTATTTGTAGTATTGTACTACCATTGTGTCTACTTGACAAAAAGCGGTCTCGTGGCAGGAAGATCTGTGGCTGTTCCAGTGTTTTCAAAAGGGAGATAGTTCCACATTCAGCTTTCTGCTTCCTGTACTGACACCTCTCGTTCTTGTTGCAGACAGTTGTTTCAGAGAGGTGCCTTGAGAAGTCTGAAGAGGTTCCTAACTCTCTCTGACCTGGCCCACAAAGGGCTTTGAAACAGATGAGAATATTAAAAAGCATTATATATAGTGGCTTAAGAAGATACACGATTTCTGTAGTGTAAGAACCGCACTTTGCATGATGGAAGAAACTTTCAAAGTCTCCTTCCCTGATGCACACGATCCTTTGTAAGCCACAAACATGGCGGTACTGTGACCAAGACACAATGTCATTGTGCCCAAGACTGGATGCTTCTGGACTGAGTTTGGTCAAGTCAGACTGTTACTGCAGTGCTTTGTTCAATTTGCTTCAGTCTTCTCAGGTTGATTTGAAATAAATTAATTTGTCACAAGTGCTGATGGACTCCAAGATAATCACCCTCATGCTGGTACCCTGACCTCTGCCTGAGTGTGCAGATGACCCGAAATAATAATTCAAAGTATTGAGAATTTCCATATTTTTATCAGTTATGGTAATCATGGCCAGTTAAGCATTAATTCTGAGATTTTTAAGTCTCTCGGTCATTAAGTATTGCTTTTTCTGGTAAAACCACTGAAGAACAAGGATTGAATTATGAAGACTTGCACTGCCTACTGTGCGTGGTCCATATTGTGTCACAGAGAGACATGAATGGCTACTTAGGATACCAGATAAAGCTGAGAGAGGACCATACTTTGTTTTCCTCCATGAGCTCCCAGCTAACAAGTCACCTCAAGAAAAAAAATGTCCGTGATGTATCAGTTCCCTAAATCAACCGTCATACCCAGGACAAATACTTTTTCTCAAAACTCAGCCACCTCTGTGAAATAAAATCTGCAAAATTATTTTAAAATGAAGAAAAAATATTTTCCTATGTATTTCTGCAGACTTAAAATGGCTAAAGAAATTTTCCTGAGATTTAGAAGAAGTTGCCTTTGGCCACAAAGTGTGAATGGAGAGTTTTAACCCCCAAGGTGATATTTTCAAGCAAGATCTTATGAAACTGGGAGCTGTCATGAAAATTTTTTCCTCATCCTCTCTGTTACCAATGGATGCTGGATTTTCCTTTCGTCTTCTCTGTAATACCTCCCGCAATTGCATCTGAGTCCATCATTAAATTCCTGATTGCTAATTAATACAAGTTATTATTTATTGTTGCTCTTATTAAAGAAGGGTAGGACTGCCTTCATCTGTCTGGAGGGTCTGTCATTATATCTGCTCTGTGCATTGCTACTACAGTGGAATTGAATATGCCTCAGCTTCATGCAGATGCAGTCTGTCAGAAAACATCTGCTAGCTGCTGATTTTATGCATATTACAGAGACTTTATGTACTGTTAAATGGACCACTTTTTCATTCCAAACCATAATTTTCCATGTGGCATCATTTGATCTGTCCTCACTCCAGCATTTGGTTTGATCAACTCATTTCTTCCTACCCAATGTGTGTGTTGTAACTTCCTCTATGATTCTATATGTGTGTGTGTATCCTGTCTGTGAATGGCAATTACAATAGTGCTCCTGTCATGATAATATGGTTGTAGAGCAAAACATGGTGTTTTAATCAATATACTTTATTTTCCTTCGCTTCTTTCATCACTGAGCTTTAGTCTAGACAACTTAGGTCTGATAATGCCAGCTGCTACCCAGCTACCTAGTGGAATACCATGGTCAAATGCACTTTTCCGGAAGTACCAAGGATACTTACTTGGGTACTAGGTTTAGAGCTTAAAGGCAGCTGGTAAGGAAAACATCCTCCACACAGCACTTCCCTGTGCAAGTACACCACGCTTCAGAGTGGGAGAGGCAGAGGGGCAGCTCATTTGGGTCACTGTCCTTTGGGGACACATCCGTCTGAGCCCTGCTGTTTCCCCTTGGTGAGTCAAGCTGCAGGGCCATGGCAGCAGAAGGTGCAGGAGGTAGAAGCAGGAAAGGCCTCAAAAGAAAACAATTCCCTCTGGGACTGGGGCACACTTTGCTATTAATTGTTTTGCTTTGGTTTTCTTGTACACCTCAACTTTGTATCACCCACCCTCCTCTGAGAATGATGCGTGCTGCAATCATTCCCCATGGTTAAATTTGAAATTACTGCAGAGAGTGTTGCCTTGCAGAAGCGGACTGTTCAGGACTGCTCTGCATGGGCTGTGGAATAATGACTCTGCCTGTCCATTCCTATGAGTTCTTGAAACAATAAATCTCTTCTCAACCTGTTGAATCATAACTCATGATTAGTACAGCTCTAATTACAACAGGGAAGAAAGTACTTCTTTGTTAAGCTTTGGTCACGGTGACATTTCTAGAGGCTATAAACAGAAATATGTGAAGTTTGAATAACACCTACTGATCATTTCTTATATATGTAAGTGGCAGGAGGAGGGGCCCATATTGCTGGAGAAACATTTTTGCCAAATAAAACATGATGAAGTCCTTCTTGGCATGCGGAGAACTCCATTGCTATATTAAAAAAATAAAAACCCATAGATTTTGCGTATTTCGTGATTCTGACAAGTTAGAATAAATATACTTTATTATTAATAATAATAAAAATGCACATTTAGATAGCTCTTTTAATCTTCAAAGGACTTGATAAATGCTAGTTTGTTAACTAATCCTTGTGACATCCTTGGGAGGTGGAGAATTATTATCCACATATTAGAGGTATACAATGGTGTGCAGTGTACCAATATCCAGTAACTTTTAAACAGTGCACGGAAGTCTGATAGACAGCCTTTATGGCTATATATATGGAATACCACTGACATAAATGTATATAACATTGGCAATTTCTAATATGAAAACAGAGTGAATATATCACTTATGTATATACAGTTGTCTCTAATCCATTTTCTCGAAAAATAGTCATTATCATTTAATTGTGCATGAGGTAACAGTCAGGGAACCCAGCAGTGATGGTGATGGGGATACTGGGGTACAAGGTGCTAAGCTCACTTGTACCTGTGAGTGAAAAGGGCTGGTTCCCACCCCAGATATTTTGCAGTTCAAGTCTATGATAGGAAACAATAGATGGATACAACCAAGAGACAGAGACATCACGAGGTTACAGTGAGAGGATTACAATTACTATAAGAAGTGGTGGTCATAGCACATCAGCTGTTAAACCATTCTCAGATAATTTTTTCATCATCGCAACAATGAGAGAAGGAGAATGATTTGAAGGAGGATGACAAAGTGATTAGGCAGACTTCCCTAAGGTCCTCGCCACATATGGAGGCAGAGGCATGGGGAAAATGCCTTCATAAGCAAATGGGGTGAAAAGTGTTTCACCTTTGGTAAAAATGAGGTTAGAGCGAAGGATTCTAATTTACCATATGAAATCATGATGGATGAGACAGCGATAAGCCCGGAAGAGAGAAACTGAAGTGAATTTGGGTCTGAAGTGAAATGCAAGGTATGGGCGTGCAGTGACAGTGAAGTGAGGTGACAGGAGTGAAGTGCCAAGACAGAAGATGACAGCTGTGTTTTGATTGAGCTGTTTGGTGGAAGCTGTTGGAGTTCTAAGGCTGTAAGCGCATGTGTTTTTCAAAGTCTTAGATGAAACCCCAGTCTGTCTTGGCTATTCTATGGGAGGCTGTGAGGACAGTCTTCTGACCCTGACTTTCTGTGGCCTCCATGAGTGACATGGACCCCAGCTCTGTGCTTTGCAGCTGTTTCAGTCCTGTGCATGAGCGACTTGCACTCTTGCTTGGTGTTCAGCTAAAACACTCGCTGCGTTTGCATATGTGCCTTAAGACCCAGTTGAAATACAGAGAGGGAGAGAAGCTTTACATGCCACATTCGCCTCTGATTAATCTGGCCTTTGAAAAAGGCAGTAACCCTAATTTGTGTGTTATTTCCAGTGTGAGCATTAGGGCTTTGATCAAGCAATTCATGTACTTGATGGGAGTCTTTCCATTGCCTGCAGTGGGCTTTGGATTGGAACCATAATCCGTATGTCTCACATGCATGTACATCCTTAATTAAAATTTTCTAAATTGCTGTTACATAATGAGGATCCCAAACCTCCTGTGAAGTGTTTCCAGTTAAGCCAGTGAAAAAAAAAAGCACTCAATACCTTACCATCACAGTTAACATGAAGTACAGCAATTCTCTGTACTGAGCATTAAGAAGACAGGTGAATATTGGTACATTGAGAACACTAAGTGAATGTCCTGACTTTTGAATGCTTGTGATTTATAAAGAAAACAGCTTTACTGTAATTGTGCCATATAACACACATACATACATATATACACACTCAAGAAACTCAGGATCAGCTTTAAAAATAGGCTTAGAATGAAAATAATGAATCAACCTTAAATATAGCAAGTGCTTCTCCTGTAATTATATTCATTCAGTTTGCCAGGGATATTTTAAAAAATATATTAGATTGCTACACCTTTTTACTAAGCAGCAATGCATCTTGTGAGAGATGTCTATCATTAGCCATGGAACCTTTTTACCCTGACCTATATGAAAAAGCTGAAGGAGACCTCAATCAAACCCCCTCTGTTGTGCAGTAAAAGCAGTCATTCCAGATTTTAACTGATTTTTTTTTTTTTTCAGCAGGAAATACCAATCTGGTCTCTTAGAATTGCTCTGACTTGGATTTATATGACCTGCTTTCTATTCCTGGTTCTGCCTCTGAATGACCTTATGAAAGTCATTTTTATCTACTATTGTTTTTAAATGGGCAGAAAAATGTTTCCTAGCAGAACTGGCCAAACATAGGCACTTTTCCATTATCTCACCTAAAAAACCCATCCATGAAGAAGATACACACCTGTACACATACAAATGCCACTCAAGTGTTTGCCTCAAATAAGCTGCTCTGCCCCTCTCCCTCCTGCTCTCTCTCTCTTTTGTTCTTTATAGCATGAGGGAGTCACAGTGGAGTGCCTAAATAATGTTCTTGAAATATACATAACTTGAAAAGCCTAATTACATATACACATTTCTGCTCCAGTAGGCTGAGGTGATTTCTGAAACCAAATACAGCCTGGACCAAAGTGAGCTCCCAAAATATTTATGGGCTTACTGTACTGCTACATCCAATACATGATAAATATTTTTTGGAAAACTGCCTTCCCCTTTAGTGGCAGAACCGTCAGACAACAGTTCATACACAGCAACACAAAGTCATAACTTGGGAGATAATCTTTTATATGCTCCTAACCATATGCTCTGAAATCCTACATTTAAAAGGGTTTAGAAACACACAATACCCCAAACCATCAAATAAGCAGTAAAAGTTACATGCAGAGCCCGACACAAAACCAGAATGAAAAAGATTTTTTGTTATTCTCCTCTGTATTACCATAAATGACATGCTATATTTAATTTTACAGTGCCCCTGGACAAATCATCAAATACTTTAATAACTACACAAACATTAATATTTAAATACAAGAGATCCCCTCAGTTACTGAATAATCATAACTCTGGATTGATAGGGTACTAAATGGAAAAATCTTGTTTAGACAGTTGTAAGAGGGGGGAGGGTGTTTAATGAAACAAGTTTGATGGTCTTGTCATCATAAAACTGATAGATATTTGGCACAATTTATATCTTTGCTGAAAAGAAGTTTGAGAAATGGTACAATTGTGGTGAAGATTAATTTTCCCTTCTTCTGCTGTGGGAACACAGTCCTTTAGGTCGTTAGCAGGAATGTGTGACATAGATTGCACTTTACCCATGCAAGCCCTGTGCTGACTCTTAGAAAATGCACGTGTTAAATAGCTGCAGCTTCTATACTTGTGGGATGGGCTGCCCGACTGTCATCACAGCTGTCCAGGCTCATTCGATGAGAGTGAGAAATATAGACGGCGGAAGAGGCAGCATGAGGAGTTCTGACTGTCAGTGTTTCTTAGACCTGCCCACCCATTCTACCCACTGTTCTCAGTGGGACTCTTTTTTTTTAATCCAGATTTTGTACCAGCATTTCAGCCACTCTCCCAATTAAATATTCTACTTAATAATGGAAGTTTGACTACTAAAACACAATAAGAACTGCAAATTGTGAGATATTTCGTAACTCTTCAGCACACACAGACACACACAAAATAAAGATGACTGTACTGACATCAAACTCACTGTCATAAACATCTAAACTGGAAGTCTGAAACTTTTAGGTTGCCAGATCTGGGACTATGTTCCTGCATGTGTACTAGGTGTCAGAAGCACACATGCCACTTAACTGATGATAACATTTGGTCAGTACTGGACAAAGGGTATACTCTTATTTGTATCATCATAGCATATTCTGCTTGGGTGCCACAGCATTTGTAGCTCAATGCAATGCTTATGGATCGGGTAGTGGGCTGCTTTCTCTGACCAATTCCTTATACTGTTTGACCTCATGCCCATTTTCAGGAGAGTCTGTCTCTGTGACTTGTAACATTTTCTTTTCCATTTTGGGCCACCTGCTCAGACTCTGCACTTTTCAGATTTCCTTCTTCTGTGCATTCAAGCTCCATGGAGATAGTATAGCTCTGGCTATATTATGTTTCTCAACTGGGAAATACCCCTTTGAGGGAAGTTCAGGAGAAAACATGTATGCCTTTACATTCTAGCTTCAAGGGAACAGAGAGGGGAGCAGGCACAGAGACATAAGGCCTCTGAATTATAGGTCATGGCCTGTGGGATGGTAGACCCTAGAAGCAATACCATTAGAGTACTCCTCCAGATGTGGACAGCTGACAAACCTAATAATGAAGGCTGCACCCAGGCCACTTATAATGAACTAATTAAATCTCTTGCTCCATTTCAAAAAGGAAGTGTGGGAGAATCCAGAGCTGTCTCTGTATCACCTACCCAGTGCCCTGTAGAGCTTGTACAGTGGCAGGAAAAGTTAACTGAAGAAAAAGACAACAGGGCAAAACAAAAAGACTAAGACTGGTGGAAGTTTCTGTGCCAGAAAAAAACGGGTGTTGTCACCACATCCTAATGAAAAACGAAATACCCTGGAAACTCCAAAGCTACAGACCTAGAATCAGAGCAAAGAAGGTTAAAACAGCAGAAGAAGTTAGCATGATCACTGCTTCATAGAGTTAAGCAAATCTTTAAATAAGTAATTAATTATTTCTGTCTCAGCTTCATATATTCAATCATAATTTATCATTCAGTTCTTGTAACTTCATTTATTTTTTTTCCTTTTCCTTGTTCTAAGACAGCAATAAAAGAAGAAGTTGAAACTGAGTTCTTGATATCAAGAAAAGGTTTGATTACTGCCTGAGACTGACTCAGGCTTGGGCTGCCTCCACCTCTGCTGCTGTTCCCTTGAGAGGACAGATTTAGCCACTGAGCGCAACCTCTTTTTCAGGAGAAGAAAATGTAAAGAGACAGCAGTTTCTAGCAATAAAATAAAAACCAAAACAACATAAAACATTTCTCTCCCACTCATTTCTTTCCCCCTTGTTTCAGCTTTTCTTGAAATAGACAACCCAGGCCCATCGATGAGATTTTGAGCTGTTCATTATTATCTGTAGTGCTTGACAGAAAAGCTATTTTTCACTTACATGTGAACAAGAGAAAACACATTTTCACCTTTTTACTTCACTCCAAAAATCTACCTGAAACATGGCTAGAAACTAGAAATACATTATTTTAGATGAATCTCATTTGAAGACATTGAAACATTTGTGAGGAATGAAATTCTACAAAACTGTATTACTTCATGATAAAATTGTGAATGCAATGTACTGGAATGAGTAATTGAACTCCACAAATTGCAGTGTGATTTCTTCCTTCCCTTGTATGTGCATGGCTGTTTGTGTTTTTGTATAGAGAGCAACAGAAAGGTATTGTAAAAAGATGTTTTAGTGAAGTATTTCAATTTATTGTTAACAAAGTTTTGGAGATGCACATGTATTTTTCTCATTTCTCAGCATCTTGTCTCCAATAAATCTTCAAAGTCCCACAATTTGAAGGTTAGAGTGGCTTTTCCATATCACTTTACTGCATTAATTGCTTCCCATTCCTTGACAGAAACAGAGATAAGCAACTATTTTGTGAAATGGTATTTTGGTCAGCTGGCATAATTTCTGGGGCTAGACATAGTCCCAAGGTATATTGGAAGCATGAATGAATCCTGTGTGGACTAGAAATCGTAAATGGATGTGCTGAAGAAGTCGTCTGTTCATGAATAACGCAGCTCACAACAGAGACACTACCTTTTTTGAGCCTTCTGTGAAATAAAAGGTACAGATGGTTGTCTATGTGCATAACATCAGTGATGCCGAAAGCAAAGACGTTGCAAATATTTTACAGAGCTGTTATCACCAAATATGTACTCTGGATACAGAAAGGCAGAAATTCACCTTAGAGTTATGGAAGGTGGTTTACCACTCTGTTGCCTGTTTGTTGCCATAACCTCTCAGAAAGCACAGGTTATTTTTTCTATTTTTCTTTTTTCCTTTACTTTTTCTGGATTTAACTTAGGATATGACTTGACTCTGATGAAGTTATATTTAACTTTGCAAATATTAAATTAATTACTGGAAACCATCTTACACAAACTGCATGTGCAGTCAAAGAGTTTGGAAAAAGCCACTGTGGAGAGCAAAACTAGTTGGCATATGCAGTGGTTGAAATCTTGTCTCTGTAATGATGCTGTACATAAATATTTGGCCTCGTGGATTTAGCATCTTAGGTGGGATTCAGGGACACAACATGTAGACTGGTTGTGCTTAGCTAGGATACCTTCCCAACTCAACTTGTAAACTATGGCTCTTTCCTCTGAAAGTCTGTGATATTGCAGAAGACAGTAACCAAAGTTTTGTTTTGTTTTGTTTTTTCTTCACAGAAGGAACAAACTTCATGAAGATAACTGGTTGCTGAAGGGTCAAGAAGCCAGTACATACATTTGTTTCACTGTAAGACAAAGGCCTGACACCCTGCAGGCTAAACTAACATCTTCAGATGTTTCCGTGGATGCCTGGGTCAGGTTGAAGAGCTCCAGCAGTTGCTGTTCTTGCAAGAGTCCCTCTTAAACTGCTGCAGCCCTTCTCATCTTGTTTGTTTTCCTGATTGGCATTGTCTTTTAACAACAGTAAAGTATTTTACTGAGATGTGGTTTATCTTGATTTAATTTCCTTCAAGATTTCTTCAGCACTATTCTCTATTAAGCTAGATGTATGTGTTTGCACACTAAATATCCCAAGAACTGGCTGACATAGTTTATCATAAGGTCTTAGAGAACAACTCAGTGTTCATCACACTAGGTCCTACTGAATCAGCTAAGCTTACTCTTATATACCAAAAACATCAAAGACAAAAGAAGAGCCTGGCATGTGCTATAGATCAGGTGTCCATGGCCGAGCTACTACTTACATTAGGCAACACAGTTACAGAGGGTCCCTCATTTCCACCAGCACTGTCACTTGAGTAATAGTGACTTGTCCAGATTCATCTTCAGACAGGCAGGTAGGAAAAAAACTTTTACAGATGCCTATTAAGTAACTTCAGCAAAGGCAAGAACTGGCATCAAAGGAATCAAGAGACAAACTTTTTCAAACAATTGTTACCTAATCAGAAATTTACATTCACCTTCTTCTTCTAGGAATTAACTGCGTGATCAGTAAGAGTGTGCTTGCAATAGTATTTATTTGGGACAACACTGAGTTTCCCCATATGCACAATGATGTTATTAAGCTGTAATACACCATCCTTGGGATTTTCTAAAGTATCTGAGGAGTTTTGATCCCTTAAAATCAGGGGTTTAATTTCATTGAAAATGAAAGCGAATTCAAGGTCTGAATCTTTTCCAAGTAGCCGATGTAGAGGTTATGATACTTGGTGCAGAAGTCAAAAAAACATCCCCAAACTGGTGATAGTTGAGGAAAGAAACTAATGCTATGGGAATATGTAACAGAGCTCCCCCTATTGGTGGTTGCTTCCTCTCCCATTTTCCCAAATGAAACATGTTCTTGCCAATTTTCAAAATCCTGTGTCCACTGGGAGTGTTTTCTACAATGTGCTAACTGATTTCCAGGGTAGATCAGTTCATATGACCCAGCTATTGTAAATCCTCACAGCATTTTCAACTGGCTACAAGATCTCTTTCTCACCTAAATTTTACTGTAACACCACTTAAAGCTGTTGAGGAGATGGTGCTACGCTCAGTTGCAGTGCTGGCAATATTTCACTGGTGGGTGAAGAGATTCCTGTAAGTATCTTGTAAAGTTATTTCAGACCCTTTGGGATGGAAAGCATTGTAAAAAGGAGAAATTACTATAAAGGACTGGGAAGAAGGAGGGAAAGATATGTTTCTCTTCTTTTAATGAAAGACTTGTTTGCTTTTCCTCATTCTGGAGAAACTGCTGAAGAAAAGGGAGGTGTGTGAAAATGCACCTTCCCCCTCCTGTAAGACTGCCAAAGTCAGCAAGACCTTCAGTGGCCTGCAGTGGAAGTGTTGATTACTCAGGTTAATAGATGCTTGGGGGCTGTTTTGAACCTTATTTTTTGACATAAGCCTTATTTTTCTAAAATGCTGGATAAGGAGACCATTTATAATTAGCTCCTTTACAGTCCAATGTCATCTTTTGGTTTTTTTATTTTTTTTTTTTAAATTTCCTCCTCCCCTTCTATGAACAAGTTTTTCCAAAGGCTTCACCACACTCAGAAAAGGGAAACACCTTTAAATTTAAATGAAGTGGCTGTGTTACAACATACTATATAAGCACATAAGGTGAAAAATCTGAGAGGTATGTAGTTGTAAGTGAAACTAGAAGGCACTTCCACCGGCCATGCCCTTAGGATAAGCTGTAGTAGGGCGAGGTTTCGTGTTTTAGCTGAGCTGATCTACAGCTCGCTGCTGCCAAGAGGGAAAATCCTGCTCCTTTCCTCCCTGCTCACACTCCTTGTTCTGTTCCCTCTCAGTTGCCCCTGCTGCACCCATCTATCCTGTCAGCAAGCCATCCAGCTCACAAAAGTGGCAGAAAACTAACCCAGAAGAAAAAAATGGAGTGTAGTGACCTGAACCGAGTAAGTATTCAGTTGACTGGAAAGTGCTAGTGCAGTGGAGAGGATGCAACTACCCGCCAGAAATGGGGGTGAGGAAACGGGGGATAGGACTGTGTCTTTTAGCATGAGAAAAACTGCCAGACTGACATAATAGCTGTATCAAAAGCAGTGGGGCTCTTGCCAGGGCCAGGTGCGCACTACGGCTGTATCCTGACTCCCTATCAGGGTCAGAACCAGGCACTTCCTGCCACTTTGATGCCTGTATTTTCCAGGAAAGCACACATGAATGCAAGGGCTAGAAGAGCAACGTGGTGTGCTTCAGCTAGGTCTCTGGTCTGGACGCTTGTGGAAACAGGACTTGGAAGCACGTTGTGTGCTGCACTCGCTTCCCAGCAGAGACAGAGCCTAAATGTCTCAGCTTTCACTGGGGCTGCAGGCACTTACAAAGCATGCCAGGCAGTGTGAGTAAGAGCTCTATTCCTAAGTGAATTAATTTTAAAAATAATTAACATTCCTATGAAAATTTCTCCAAACTTTCATTTCTGCCAACAAAGAAATTTATCATGGTGAGGTGTTACTGCGAGTGAATCTAAATTGATACCTATAGGTAGTGAGATCATCATCGTTTCACATCTCCATGCTCCAGGTGCTGCAATTGTATCCAGCAGTTTGGATCCTTGTCAATTGCCTTCTTTCACTGCTTGCTGGAAGAGGCTTAAAAGCACTAGTAAACTCAGAACTGTGATCTTTATCAGTTGGGAGCTCATATTTTCAGTATATAACAGCACTGTGTGCTTGTGACAGAGAATCCAAAATCTATAGCTTCTTTGATAGATGCTGATGTTTTCAAGATCTTCAAGTAAAATCCAAACCTGGTGTGCCTTAAGCGGACTGTGGGTGTTGGTTGAGATGTGCCCTTTCATATTAATACAGAATGCAGATTCCTTTACTGTGTAACCGCACTTCAGCATCCCATGTCAGGAAGGTGCACATAAGTAAATCCCAGAGCTGCACAGCATGGAAGGTTCTTTCCAGGAAATATATTTATTTAGGAACATATAAATAATTTCTGGATTTTAGTGCCAGCTGAACTGACATTAGTGCTGACAGTTTCTGCAGGTAGCTCTCTTTCAAATATGACAAGAATTCAGGCTCTGTCATCACCTCGATCACAAGGAATGCCACCAAACTCTAAGAGACCTTCATCCATGTGCTTCAGGTAATACAACTTTATCCAATATTTTTGATTCTTGATGATTTTTTTCTTGCACCTCTTGCTGTAATGGGCTGAAAATTAATGTGTTTCACTGGTGGATGTGATTTCCTGATCCTTCTGGAGCACACAGTGACTTTCATCTGTTTTAATAGCTGCTGTAAACATGCAGGCAAAGTAATGGTGTACTATGAATATAGAAAAATAATCAAATCATCTGGTTTTGATGAAGGTGTGTAAAACTCTAAAGCACACTAAAAAACACGAACCAAAGTTTATTGAAAATATAAAGCAGCTTGCCCTCAGCAAATTTATGATTTACATCAGATTTAAATGCACCATAATACACTTGGGTCAGCTTGAGAGAGTTGGCTTTGAATGTCTGTAATAATATGTAAGGTCCAGAAAAAATGTGCATTTGCAGCAAATATGCTCTGATGGAACAGCAGCAATAATGAGCTCAGATCTTTGAGCTCCTGGTGACATGAGAAGGATCCTAGAGGCTTAAAGATCAGCAGACAGATCGCCCATTTTCCAAGACAGGTAACACGGATGCCTCTGAAAATCTTGTGGAGAAAGGTGGTATTTGTTGCAGGGGGCAAATCCTCCTGCAGCTGGAGAGCTCCTATGGCTGCGGAGAAACTGCCTTTGTTGCTGTGTTCATTTGCGGGGGCTGTAGCTCTTCACGCAAGCCTAGCCTGTAAATATCCCTGGGATGGGACGTAGTCCTGCACCCCAGATCAAAAATAAAGGAGACTTTTCTGTGGACATAAGAATACAAGAATCATCATGCTGACTCAGATCTCTCTGTCCCAGTGACCTATCTCAGGCAGTGGCCATTACCATTAGCTCAAAGGAAGGTGTCAAAGCTGAAGGAATTCACCTTCATAGTTAACACTGGATTAAAACTAGAAGCAAATTTTCATTTGCTTTGTAAAGTTGTTATTATCTCTGACTATGATGATTTTTGATAGTTTAGTCTCAATGCTAAACTTGATAAATTCTTGGCATCAGGGACTTTCAGGAGCGAAAGGCTTCCACTAGATAATTACCAGTTACATGACACCATTTTCTCATTAGCTTTGAGTTTTTCACCTCTGAACTTCATTGCATGTCATTTTGTTCTTGCGTCATGATATAGTGAGAACAGAAATTCCTGACCTACTTTTTCTATTCATCATTTTGTATCATGTAATCCTCTCCCCTCTTATTTGTCTAATTACCTACTTAAGAACTCCTCCATCCACTCGGTTTCTCATCAGTTACTTTCCTTAAAACCACAGCAGTTATTTTTTTGGTGACTAAATTGTATGCTACAGACAGGCAGAGAAGCAACTGAGGTGCCCACAGCTCTTTGCGGAGGCAGGGAACTGATTCTATGATGTAACTTTTTGTCTTGTGTACTCTTCTAATAATGGTTCGTTGAGTGGAAGTCCTTGTTGATCCCAGGTCTACAAGATGTCCTGGTCCTGTTCTGAGTGGGTACCTCCCATGAGAGCACAAAGTCTGCAATTATATTTTGACACAGGACTGGCCAAGAAGGGAAGAATTCTGTGCCTTCTTGCATGACTTCGTACAGAATCACCATATGCAATGTAGCCCTGCCAAAATAATGAAGACACATTGACCACTTAATACTAAATAAGATCCCTCAAATTGTGCTTTTTTTTTTTTTTTCCTAAAACAAAGACAAGAGCACATTTGGAAGAAAAGTTTTTACTATAAGCCAAAATGTCTTTCCTGTCTCCAAAACACTTATCTAATAGGAGTGAAGTAATGACACTGAACTTTTGTCTGTTGAAGATAAAAATCACAAACTGCGTGGCTAGAACACCGGTTTTCAGTTGGTCCATTCAGTGGAGATTGGCTACTCGGAGCCTTACTGCTTTCTCTGTTATGTGACCCTTAAGTGGAAGCGCTGCGCACTGAAGATTCAGGGCAGTGTAAGAGAGAACAGAATTAGGCCCTCATGAAATCTTAATGCATTGTGAAGCTTTCCAGCTCACATACATACCCCTGTGAGACTGGGAAAAGCCTAGTTCAAAAAAAGACTAGCAACGGGAGGATATGGTTCAGTTCTGCTGTGATCTAATGAAAGATGAACCAAGCTTCTTAGAAGCCTCATAGGATTTTTACCTCAATTGTTAGAGACAGGTATGTAGATGGTATACCTAAGCTGAACAAAAAAGGGAGGAAGAGAAAGGTCTGGAATTAATTAAATGCCTTCTCTCAGAATAGCCCCATGAAACTCTTGTCTGAATAAAGTCCCTACAAATAAGGCGCAAACAAAAAAGCCTGCCTACTAAACAACAAAAATTAAGTTAAACAAAAGGTGTTCTAAGGATGGCACCCTGTGAGTGAGAGAATTTCCATGAGCTTTTGGCTTAGTTGGCTGACAGCCTTTTCTGAATGGCAAATGCTTCAAGGCTCAGTTTTCAGGACAGGTCGTTAGTTGCCCAAATCAACTGAGTGCTCCCAGAGGTTGTCTGAGTGTGTGGTTAAGGGCTTGCTGCTCAGACAGGCTATACAGAAACACTCAGAGGACCTTGTGTGCTCTGCCAGATCCTCCTGATTTATTCAAATGAATAAGCGCCAGGCCCAGACTATGCTTTTCAGACAGTACTCATTTGTAGGTCATTCTGCACATCCCTCTTTCCTTACAACCACCAAACAAATTAACATTAGCATAGATATGCAAGACGGTTGCTTCTGTTAAAAGCTGAGCACTAAGTGTTGAGAGGGCTTTCAGATATAACCTTAGAAAATCAGGGTCCAGTCCTGAAGGCTTTTTAGGAAGGGACAATCTTGAGTCTGGATGGTATTACTGACTGGGAAATACGATACTGACTGTGCAAATACAATAAGATTGAATCTCATGTTTAAGCTGGTGGACATGACAGGAAGGGATTACACCATCGTTTCTCCATGTAATGACCACATTATGAAGGGTGGAACACAGATGAGTTGGGCTTGGGCCAGTGGCTGCTCCAGGAACTGCCTACTGATGTGCAGAAAGGATGGGGCATGTTCGACAATCAGTTTTTAGTGCTTTGAAGTTAACCATTACATGTAGTCACACTGCATATGTTTCTGTCAGCAGCGTACAGGTAATGAAACACAAGTGTGTCAGGTTTCTCTGTCTCCCATATGCATTATCCTCCCCTCGGTCCGAGTGGAAGTGAACCAAAAAGTAGTCATGAGATTAACTAATTTCCTCCATAGGCTTGATTTCAACTTCCTAAATTAACCTAATATCCAAGTTGCTTTGCCTTCACTGTTACTATAACTTAATTATTTTAGCTAATTCTGGCTAGCTTACAATGACAGGAACACAGATTCTTGTTTAATGACTGTGATAAGCATCCCTACTATATATTTTTTTAACTGCAGTTTGGTTGCTTACCAGCTCTGAACAGGGCCCTGGTTATTTGATCCTGGCTAACATTATTTTTCCAGTGACAAAAAGAGACCAACCACATGTGACTTCCCAAGTACCAATACAAACTGGCAGTCAACTGACTGGACATACAAAAGGCAAATTCTGAGTTACCCCACAATTATTTACTTCTGTTGGCCACAGCAGATATTGGCTGCTAGCCACACTGGCTTCTAGTTGGCTTTGAGAAGTCCTGGCCTCCACAGCTGTT
This sequence comes from Streptopelia decaocto, assembly GCF_964273445.1. Taxonomy (NCBI): domain Eukaryota; kingdom Metazoa; phylum Chordata; class Aves; order Columbiformes; family Columbidae; genus Streptopelia; species Streptopelia decaocto. Next base: position 56,589,248 of record NC_138656.1, on the reverse strand, counting down.
TCCTCCTGTGAAAGGATGGCCATATCCCCACCTGAAAGAACTGAGTGAGTCTGAATAGAGCTGATAACTTTTTTTTTTTTTCTGAGCTGGATAAGGACAGTGCTTGGTCACATGGATTTGGGAGAGCTCTGAATCAGCAAACCCTCAGCAGCCGAGTGTTCTGTGGCAGAAGCAGGAACCAAGAGTTAAACATGGCAAGTAGGAAGACAGATATCTCAGGAGACAAGCAGTCATTTCTTCTCTAAAAGTGGCACAATATCCAAGGAGGCTAATCTAGGAAGGATTTTGTCTTGCCTCCATATGCACTAAGTGAGGCATAGGTATGAAATATCCCTGATGAGAAGCTAAACAGCATATTGTGGTGAGAAATGTCACCTCTGGATGAGTGTGCTGGTGACAAGGCGAAATTCACAGAGAAATGTTTAAAGTGAAAACTGCTCTCGAAGAAGGACTGACCCACCGCCATGCATCCAGCTCCCTATTCTCTGTGATGGTGCTCACAGGAGTCGCTAGAAGAGGCTGCTTTAAACCAGCCAGTGAATGCTAGACCATGCGTCTGCTGCTCCAGGATAGCCAGACATCCACAATCTTCTGGGTAGCTCTATGCCACAGGTCACTTCCCAATTGTCAGTGTCCTCCAGCTGCGCTCATTTCACAGGCTCCTCTATGAAATTGCTGCAATAAAGGACGGGGCGCTAGAACTGCAGATGCTCTTGGCATTTGAAAGAAGCATCTGCAACTTTTGATTTTCTTTTGCTTCCTTCTGCTTCTCTACCCTGTTATCCCTGGACCCTGTGTCTACCTCTTTCTTGGTCCTGTCCCTGTACCAGCTGCTTTGGCCAAAATATTCCGATTGTCACTGAAACCCCTCTGCTCATATGCTGAACATCTCTGCATGAGCAGACCTCATTATCATGTGGCAAGAGGTCATTTACATATGCAAATCAGGTTAATGAGAGCAGAACTGTAAAAGGCTTCATTCCAGAGGCATTTGCATATCTAGCTTTAGAAATATTTGAGTGCTCTGCCCCTAGCTGTGCAAGCAGGACACAGAAGCCCTGGCAGTATGTCTTCAGTGGTGATTATACCCGCAGACAGCTGCCATCCTGGTTTGCAACAGCTTCTGTCTGAGGTATTGGCTCGTTTGAACACAGAGGGTAGTTGTGTAATGTGCGCTTCTGCACCAGACTACTAAGAGGCAGTTAAGCCTTGGCCCTTATTGGGACAACATGTGGGCTTCTGACAGGTAGATACATGCAATTTAGCATGAAGAATACAATTTCCTATGGTGCTGTCACTAATGCACGCCTGGTGTATGATGAATGAGGAAAACAATGCAGGTACCAGGCATGGCTCTCTAGGGAGAATATATTCTGTGTGACATGGCACTACACAAAATACCATATTTATTCTCTAACTAACTGGGCCTTTAGCCCCCCAGACTACAAGCAGGGCTCTCTTTTGGATATTTGCAAATCATCCATGAGAGAGCCCCAGTTCCCTCCTCTGCCACGGACAGAATTGGCAGCCCCCGTCCCTCTCTTAGAGAGGTTCTGGACAACCATGTTTGGTGCCTTCAGAGTGTCTAATAGTGAAGCACGTTTCCACAAAGAGTTCCTTAGAAGAAGCATCTCTTGTGGATCTTTTTTGTTTTTTCAGCTCTTCTGTTTTCAGGAAGAAATATGAGTGCTTTTTCACTTTAGAGGTTTCTCAGGTATTGCTGTCTGCCAGGGACTTCCGTGCCTGGTTCTAGAGAGAAAAGGCAATTACCTCATAATTTCTGAGAAAAGCTACTGATTTTCCCTTTGCTCCTGCCCAGTCCTCATGACTAAACTAAGCACATTTCTGGCACATCCCAATGGCTAATTTCATCAAAGACACTCCTTCTTGAAGGAGGAGGTTCTCTGCTGTGATGCACACTACTATAACCTTCTACACAGCTGCCAGGCAAATGCCAGGTGGGTTGCCTTGGAGTATGTGACACAACCCTTATCCCCTGTAAACAGAGGGAGGCTCTTCTAAGTTCTCCAGAGCAAGTTATTGCTGTCCCTGTGTCCTCAATCAGTAGGCAGAGCTCTGCACATCTCGCAGCTGGACAAATGCAGCGGCAATTCAATGTGCCTGGTGTATGGTTTTGGTGATGACCCTGTATCTATTAGGCTGGAATGAGTAGGGATCTTTGCCAACCCCCAAAGCACAGGATCTAAAGCAAACTACCTCATTCATGCCCGCATTTTATCTCTGCCTCCCCTTATTCTTGAGGACTTCTGTCCTCATACCATGTCCACATGCAGATCACAGAGAATAATGTATCATAATTCAAATAACCATGTCCAACAGTTCAACAGTATGTCCAGTCTCATGTGCTACTGTCCATGGATTTTCTCTCATTTGTCCTTGCACTTCTAACTCTACTGCATCAGCGTGGGTCAAATTCCGCTGCAGTAGCTCCTTGGAGTCATTCCTGTATTGCAACACATGGCCTGTAGCGATTCTCAGCAGCTCTGCTATGACAGGCAAGATGAATTATTTGTGCCTATAGGAGCAAGAATTGCACTTACACTTTTGTCTACATTTCCTGGGATGAGCTGGTTCCTCCTCTCAGCTGATGGCTACCACAAAAGACTGCTTCTGTCCATATGTGGTACACAGACACTTGGCATTTGCCAGCTTTATGACACATCAGTGGGTAGATACCACCAGCTGCTTTTTGCACTGAAGGCAAGATTCTCCCACCCTGGAATGAAGCACAAATTTGCCAGTGTGCCTGAAAGACTGGATACCCGTTAAGGCCTATGCCATGCACCCTACATGCTCATGTGTTGGAGGTATAGCCACACTCTTGAGCAACCTTTCCTGTTGACAGTGCAGCTAGATATGGCCAGGACTTCATCAGTGCCAGCTCATAGTTTCTGGGCTGTGCCCCCAGATTGTCACCTTTGGAAACTGATCTCTCAGAAAAGGATTCCATCACTTCAGAACAGAACTGTCCTCCTCTGTTCAACAAACTCTGCTACCACTCTGCTTTTGCTAAGAGAGGAGAAAAGTGAAATACAAATTGCTAAAAATAAATACCTATGGGAATAATGAAAGTTGATTTTTTTTTTCATGTTTGAATTCTACTTTTCAACTATGAACATTCAAATTTAAGTACCTCAGACTTTCTGTCTTTGTTGTTTCTGGAGGTGTATCTTTGTTTCAGTGAATATTCCCCTTCCATTATGCTCATGTTTAAAGCTCCTCACACAGAATACAATTCACCTCCTTGTGTAGCATGAGATCAGAAGCCAGAGATTCTGTTTAGTAAACGACAGCTTAGGAGGTGTTCTGTTTTACATAAGCAATAGCCTAAAAGCAGCCAAACCAGAAAGGCAAAGAAAACTTAATCATTGCTAGGAGGAGCAGCCCTCTCATTATCATTCACTTGTTGGAAATATAAATTGATTTTTTAAAGTATTAATAATAACAGTTTTTCACTTGCCCACTTTTCAGGTTGATAATATATCCTCCATATTTTGCTTAAAATCCAGCCCTTCCCATCTTAAGAGCACTGAACTGATTTTATTGCCAATTCTGAAAAGTGTTAACAGGAGTAAATCACCCCTCACATTACTGCTGTTGTTCCCTTGCCCTGAGCCAAATTCACTGCTAAGCACCTCTGACCACACAGCTCATATAAATGTTCATAATAGAGGAAGCGTCTCACATCTGCTTATTCTCACACAATTAGAAAAAAACACCTTACAAAAAGCTATGTCACCGTAGTTTTTGATATATATACATAAAGTGTGGTTCTAGCTTACTTCTTCATGCCATATGCTCTGTATTCAGCAGAAAAATTAAAGTCAGATATGCAGATGCCAAAAAAAGTGCATAACATCAAAAAAAAAAAAAAAGAGGGAAACTAAAGCCATTTGGCGGTGTCAGTTTTCATTGTGCCCTACTTTGTGGGAGAGCTTTTGAACTCTGGTATGGAGGAGCTTTATTAGAAACCAATTCTCCTCAGTGACCTCTGGAGGCCTAGTCCTATACAAGAGCAAGCCAGGTGTCAAAATGAAAGGGGAAAACTCATTACACAGAGGTGTATTTCTGAGGTATGAGCCAAACAGTGAATTGCAGTAAGGAGGATTGCTACTGATGAGCCTAAAATATTCCCGCAAGAAATGAAAGACATTTCTTATTTTTTTCCATCTTCTGTATTTATCTCTCCTATTTTATTTGAAATTTGTAGCATCTCCCTTGTTTTTGTTGTTGCCTCTCTTATGATATACTGTTCCTTTTCTTCCTTAACCTTTTGCTCTTCTGATGTCCCCTATTTCTCCTTCCTAATTCTCATCTCATTATAGTCCTTCTCTGTGTTCTGTGTTCCTCTTTTCCCTAGCTTATTTCACTCCTTTCCTTGCTCCCTCTGACTTAGAGTGGCATAAGTTAATATAACAGCTTAGCAATATAACTATGAACTTCCAAGAAAAAAGTGAAATGGCAAATGACTTTGTATTATATTAGCTGGAATTAGTAAGCGCTGTTAAAGAATTTCAGCTCAGCGGAAGTGCCGTCACTTATGTATCTGGAGAGTTGGGAGTTTCATTTCATTTTCAGTGCTGCACTTCTCTCTGTCTTTGCTGATAGACTGACAAAGCCAAAGCAACCTGGTTGAAAATGAAATGATTTCGACAACTGTGAAATACTGCATGACATAACGGCCAACATAAAGCCATCATTCTCTGTGTTTACATTGGTACTGATTCTTAACAGCATGCTGTTAACTCAGCATAAAGCTCTGCTGCTCTAAAACAATTCAGGTACAAGGACAACTCTTTTACAGCCGATCATGCTCCGTTCCTATAAAGAATTATTATATCAATCTAAACTGGCATGTAAGTTAATGCTCACCCCTCGGCAGCTTAAATTTACATTGTGACCCACAGGCTTATTCATCTCCCACTGCTGAGAATCGTAACCCCATGATCACTACATGCACATCCACACTATCCCAAGAATGAATGAATGCTACAGTGTTGTACATATCATCAAATCCAATTGCTTGTCAATGAACCCAGTACGACATCTGCATGGAGGATTTAAACAAGGAGCATCATATTATGTTGTGTGGTCGATAAAGTGAAAATCCAGGCACTGACAAGGCTTACCATTTGGCCTGCTACCACAGCATCCATCTCTCTGAATAGAAGTTATTTATGCACCCACTGAATTATGGCTTGTATTTGAATATTGGCAAAGCTGCAATGTACAAAAAAATGTAACCTCTACAGTATGCTGTGGCTGGATACAGCTCTTGGGGATATCTTGAAAGGGTAATTTCTCCTTCAGGAGGATGGTTGTCAGTCCAGGACTTATGGTGGACCCTTTTCATCTTAGACAAAAAGGTACTACCGAAAACAGTACTCGAGTAGCAAATGCGTTCTTCATCATGTACATGTACAGTGGAAAGGACACCTTTCACAGCACTGGCTAAACAGAATTTCTACTAATTACAAAAAATCCTGACTTTTATAAAAAAAAGTGAGGTTCAGCTTTTTTCCCCTTCAGGAAAAGCAAATGAGCTGATGAAGATAATAAATTGCATCACATTGACAAATGAGTTGAATCTGGACACTAAGAAAACTAAGCTCCTTTATGATTTAAGATAACAAAACTGGTCCCAGTATAATGAGATATCCCACATAAAATCAGTGTGAGCACATGGAACAACTGTCTTCTCAGTTAATTTGACAGCAATGGCATTGGCTTTTCCAGCTGGAAAGACATCTCATGCTCTCAAACAGATGATCTACAAGTTCTGCGTGAGAGAAAAAGAAAGCTCTCCTGTTGAAGGTGGAAAACAAGGGAGACAAAGTAAATTTAAAGGATTCTTGCTACATTTACCTCAAAATTTAGGCTCTGTGTCAAATACTTGTTACCAACTTATAATGATGTGTTTCCATTAAGAAATATTCCAGTGGAAGCAACTTTGGTTAAAAGACAGATAGACCTCAGCAGTACCAGCAGAACAAAACCGTGGCAACGTGCCACTGCACAAGCCAGGCATGATGCGTATTATAAGAGAGTCTGTCTAGTGTCTTTCCATTGATCAACTCAAAAGGAACTCAGAATACAAATACGGGTCAAGATCTCAAATTTAGGAAGTGTCTACACAGCATTGGAAAAAACATGTTACTGCATAATCCAGTATTATTTCAGGCTACAGGTTGACTGCAGAGATCAGTTCCCATATCCAGTGCCACTGCAGGCAGTGGAAGCTCTTCTATTGACTTTAATACTATAGGCTGGGGTGTCAAACTCATTTTCACCAGGAGCCACATCAGCCTCGTGGTTGCCTTCAAAGGGACAAATGTAATTTTAGGACTGTATAAATGTAGGAGTTGCCTTTGAAGGCAACCACGAGGCTGATGTGGCTCCTGGTGAAAATGAGTTTGACACCCCCGCTATAGGCTATAAGGTTCCATTAAAAGCTTATTTTCCTCCTCCTCCTCTCTCATCCACAAAATAATTTTTGGCTCACAATATTTCAGGCTCATCCTTCTGTGTGCATCATTTCAAACTGTTGACATTTCTTGTGTGAATGTGTGATATAGTAAGCCCGATTAAAGCATACAAAGACAACTTTCAAGCCACACTTGAACATTCTCAAAATTTGGGAGAATTTGAGAATTTGGTTTGGTACAGCAGGAAAGTGAACCAAAATGTTTGCTTCTAACCTCCCTATGCCCACAGGTGTCCAAGTGTGAGGCCTGAGGGGAATCACATTTCTTCAGGAGATAGGCAGCATAAAGACCAAAGAGTGTTTTTCTGTGCTTCTTTAACAATAAGCGAGAACACAATCAAGATTTTGGCTTTTAAAAAATTTGACTGATTGAATAAGACACAGCCTTTCTGAAACAGAAGCTAAACGAACTCTCTTCACCTCTCCCTTTTGCTCAATTCTTAAATGAAGTTCACAGCATTACATGTAGCCTACCACTCCTGTTTAAAGCTCAGCTGGTTTAGTACACAGTAAAGAGGTATTTCACTGAATAGCGACTTATGTGTTGCACAACGTGCTTATTCCTGGGGTAGACGTAGCCTCTGAGAAAAGAGGCTGCCATGGAAAACTGGAAGACTCACAAGGACTGTGGGCTGCATCTTTGGAAAGCGTTGCCATGGTTGCAATGGAGCAAACCCACCTCTTCCTCTGGTTCTGCCATGGAACTCGGTGCCTGCGATGAGGTGGATGTTACAACCAGCCAAACGAGGGGGCACAAGGGAGTGGGGAACAGGAATATACCCGCAAAGAGATTCAGGCGGTCACTGGATGGGTGGCCCAAACTGTGATGTTGGCAGCACAGCCCCATGAGAAAGGATGGGCACTCCTCCCAAACCGCATGGCCAGCATCTTCTGAAAGGTGAAGAGTACAGGTATGAGTGTGTGTGTAGGTGGGGATGGTTGGCCTGCCTGTGACAAGGTGAGGAATCAGAACTGATAAGACACAGATGAATGTTCTCACGGTAAAAAATAGTAAGGGAAAATTTGCTTAATAGGTATGGAAAGGTACAACAAATATATCTCCATCTTGATGATGAGAACTAAGACAAAGTAAGCCTCTGTAAACAGTCATCTCTTTCACCTGTAGATTCTGCATGGAAATGTCTGAGAGAAAAAGGGACTGAAAAATTCCTGAAGATCTCTCCCATGGCAAACTGTGAAAAGCTATAACATGCTACAAACAACTAGAGAAAATGGCCTCTTCCTACTACAACACAGCCTTCTACTGAGATACTAACCTGTGAAAATAATGAATGACTTATTTTTACAGAAAAGTAATCATCCAGACAGAATCATATACTCAGCTACCAGAACTATACACCCTCAAAGCAACACAATAACAGATACACACCTTGATTTTGCAGAAAAAATTACCGTGACTCTGTGTGTGTATCATAATTGCAAGTGCAAATAGTGTAGGCAATAAGTAATAATGCTTATTTGGCTCACTTTTAAATATATTTGAGACATCCAAGGGTGATAAGGAGACAACAAGGGCTTGTGAAAGCTGCACAAACCTATTTATCCTTGTCTCATATTAAGTATTGCCAGGCTATAAAGAATCAGGGACACAAGTGTCCAGAGAACTAAAATAAAACAATACCAATGATGGTCATAATAATACATTTATGTTTCTTTCCCTTTGGTTCCAGAGCTGCTACATCATACAACGTAAGTTTCTGCTGCAAATAAGAGGACCAGAAACAGAGTTTTTTCTTTTCAGATGAAAGCCGAAATTCTTACTTGACTTGTGGAGCTGGAGCTTTACAGAATTTCTACCACAGTACAGCAGCATCACAAAAAAAATCATGAGAGCCGACAACACTGTATTACGAAAAGTACATTTATGAAATGAGTGAAAATTGCACAGCAGCGTAAATCACGGTTACACCTTTTTCAGAGAGCCACATGCTCAATGTTGAAAATGGGCAGGACTCCAAGTAAGATGTGTACTTGTCAATTAGTGGATGAAATTTAATATGTAAGAGAAGAAACATATTGCACAGAAGATGGCTCATGGAGGGGTAACATCCACACTAAAAAATCTCTCCCATTTCACTGAAATGTAACAGCGAGTGACAGCAGTGACCATGGGATGGACAGCCTGAGGCTGGGCCACAGGGAACCAGGCAGGCAAGACGCGGAGAGCCCTGCTCAGCTTCCTGAGCTGCCAGGCCGGCCTGTGCAGGATCCCAGTCCCAGCAGGCTCGGGCGGGTTGCGTGGCATTTAACTCACGGCTTGAAAGGGCAGGCACTGCCCCACACCTGCTCCCCAAGGAAGGTCCACGGGATCCCATTTGAAGGGGGGCTATGTAACGGCGACCGTGGGGGTTCCCAGCATCGCGAGCCCACTGATGGGCCACCAGTTCAGACCCTCTGTGCGGCACAAAACCAGAGATTTTTCTGTTTTTTCTAAAACCTTCTTAGCAATTGGTTCTGAACCTACAGAGCGTTTCTAATTTCGGGATGCTGCAGACAGCGAAGCGAGGGGAGAAGTCCTGCCCGTGTGGGAGCGGGGAGCCCCTCGAGAGGCTCAGCCAGAGCAGCTTCAGCCCCCACTAAGCCCCGACTTTCTGAAGTTGAAGCCCGGCCGTAGGAGGCAGCGTGTGGGCTTTTAACGGACGGAGGCCCATTCCCCGCGGGGACCTGCGCCTTCCCCTCCCGCCCCCGCGGTAAGCCGGCGCGGAGCCCTCCCTTCCGCCCCCCCAGCAGCGCCGCGTCCCGGCCCCGGCCCGATCCAGGCCGGGTTTTGCGTGCAGCCGGGCCCCTGGCCGGCGGCTCCGCGCTCCCCGCTGCAGCCGCGGGAGGCGGGACGGCCGGTGGGCGCGCGGGCGGCCGCCCCTTTCCCCACCCCCCTCCGGGCCTGGAGGGGGGACCCGCCAGTCCCTCCACCGAGTTGGGGGCCTCTGGATGCGGCCAGGCAGCACCCAGCGGCAGCCAGGGTGCGGGGACTATTTTCTGTGTCCGCGTCCCCTCGGAGGCCGCGGTGACGAACAGCATTCCTGGTGCGGGGCCGTGTCGCGGCGCTGTGCCCGCGGGCTGTTCCGCCCCCTCCCGCCGTGGCGGGGCCGGGCGGGGTGACCCGGGCTTGCTCGCGTCCCGTGTGTAGCTCCGACGTGTGCGAAGGGACGCGCCGTGGGCTGTTAACGTGTATAACGTACATAACGTACATAACGTACACTGCTTCCCCGAGCAGCGCCAGCAGGCAGGGGGTGGGGGAATCTGCCTGCCATTGCTCCACATGCATCAATAGTTGTCAGTAAAATCAAACTGACGTCATCCTTGGGTAAAAAGATCTCTCTCTTTTGTTCTCATTCCCTCCCACCACTTCTCTCCCCCCCCCCCCCCCCCCGCCTTGAAAAGCAAAAACAAGAACATTTGCAAAAAATAAAAATAATAAGAATTCCTCTCCCCCACAGTAATTGCAATGCAAAGGGAGATCTTGCATTAAAGATCCTGCCTGGGCTGTGCTAAATTTTAATGAATGCATCAAGCCTTTTGATCTCTCTGAGTCAGTTGGGTTCAGTTGTGCCGGAAGGTTAGTTGCATATCCTGGCTGATCTGAAATTCGATCAGCAGAGGGGGCAAAGAAAAAGAAAAGCATTTTAATGGGAATCAATAGAGGATCACAGGGTCCTGGAAGGAAATAGGTGTTGATTAAAAATGCCTTTTTTTTTTTTTTTTTTTACTCCTCCCGTGTACACGACTTGTTTAAAAATAAATAAACACCAAAAGCAGCGCGGCAGAAACGACAGAGGGCAAGCTGAAAAACAGCTTTCCCAATCACTCGTGTGTTAGTGTTCCAGGGAGGCAGTCAGCAGACCGAGAGTTTGTGCAATGCTTCAAGCTACAGCGCGCAAATTTAAAGCAGTAGGCTCCAAAGGATAACACAGGTTCTTACTGCACTGCGTTTCTGTGCCTGTTTACTAGTGCATTATTAAATCAGAAACACTCAGCCCCCTCCCCTCAAGCCAACTCGCTTGTTCTCCTCCCACCTTCCACTTTTCCTGCCTGCTGCCGCGCCACCCGGATTCCTGATACCTGACACGGAGGGACAAACCGGTTTTGTTGCAGTTGCAGGTTTTTATAGCTAAACTTTCTAAGCACGTTTTTCACTGTTTAGGAAATACTGAGCTAGAAGGTTTTGTGTACGTTGCCTGACTTCACGTGAAAAAGAGGGAATTGCAATTGTGTTGAACATTTTTTTTGCTCAGAAGGAGGTGAGTCAACTTCCTACACAAAGACTTGAATCACCCGCCCTGCACATTACGATAAAAGCTGGCCTCTCATCCATTCTTGTGCTCGTGCACACACGCACATACAGAAATGGGGATTTCAGTGGAAGAGCGGGGAGAAGAGCCTTCCCTAGAAGCCTGAACGTTCCTGGCAGAACACACTGGCTGTCCTTGTAGAAGGGAGGGCATTGCTGGTCCATGGTGGTCATGTTTTCATCCAAATTGGAAACCTTCCAATCAGTTCAAGTTTCTGGTTGAGTTAACCATTTCTTTGGTTGTCGCCCTCTGGCATGGCTCTCCCCAGCTGCTGCTAAAGGCTCTTCCCCCATAATTCAGAGCTGTTGGTGTTAGTCGTGTTACAGTAGTGTCTACAAGTCCCATGTAGAGCATGAACCATGGTACTTGCTTCATGCTTTTAAAAAGGGGAGACAGGGTGGGAGGAACAACAAGCATGGATGGTTTGTTTAGGGCCATAGATGTCTCCTGACTCCTAGGTAGATGTGGATTGTGTTGTCTCACCATGTGGTGTTTTAACATCCCTATAAATAGGCAGATGAATTCCATCCTGAATAAGAAATGGGAAACACTTTTTATAGTTTTTGTGCAATTTTTATTTAAAAAATGCTTTGGGGCATGTCTTTGGGTGTTTTGGCAAATACTCGTCATAATTTCCCTCCATTTTAATTAGCCATTTATTTACTCCACTGTGATATCTGGTCACTGTAAGATCACTTTTTCATTAGAGGAATGACAGTGAACCATAGGTACCAGAGCCAAGTTTGGCATTAACAGGTATGTGGGTGGAACCACTGAGGTTGTATAATGTCCTTTCTTTTGCATCTGTCAGGAGACACCAAAAAGGTGATTTTTTCCTGATTGTTTTTTATCTAAGTGTTTGACCATGTGTTGGTTAATCTTTACTTTGATGGTCTGTGGAGAAAGCTGGTGGAAAGGCAGCGTTAGTTAACATGGTAAGTTGAGGACGACTGTTTCATAACAGTATGAGGACTTCTTGTACTATTAGAGGTAATTAATTTATTTTAAAGTGATGACAACAATAACAATTTCTCTTGTTTCTGCAAGACAAACTGCAATAGAATATGGGATATAGTAAGCTGCCATTGTCACTTATTATCCTGCAAACACATGGAAGACAATAGAAAGTCAAGTATCTAATTAACTCTTCTAAGTTTGTGCTCATGGAAGGTACTAGATTAATAGCCTAGGAGAATGAAGGGCTTCTTTTATTCTCAGAATAGGTACAATCATAGGATCTTTCCCACACCTTACCTTACTCTTCACTGCCTCAAACCATTTTCAGGATAGACCACAATTACACCCGGAACCTGCATAGACTTGTGTGCTTAAATTTATTTGTACTAAGAGGCTGTGGAGTCCTGAGAGGCTGTGGAGGCTGAGCTATCTGCTGAGAATGCTAAGAAAGTTGTGAATTATTCAATTTTTATGTGGATACTTTTGAAATACCACTGGAACGTTTCATATAAGCCAACAAACAGTCAGCAGATTACCTGCTTCCATCCTGGCCTAGATTTGATCTATGAATGAATGACTCTCAAGCCCTTAAAAATGCCCTGGGCAATCCTGTCCTATTATCTCCACCATTGTTTTTCCATCCAGATACCACTGGGATGAGCACAATCAGCAGAGAAAATGAAAATCAAATTGCCTACCAAGAGCTGACCATATGGGGCAGCTGGTTGCTGCTTCCCAGCCCCCTGCCTGATGTCTCTTCCCTGCCTCAGATGATGTGATGCTGAGTGCCAGTCAGTCCCCGTCACCCTTCCAAATCTGTTTTTATGCTGCAGACAAGCAAATTTCCTCAGGTTTTATATTTTCCAAGAATGTATCCTCATTTCCTTCCAGTTTCCTTGGGCCTGTGCAGGCTACAGCTCTTTGTTTGGTGTGCCTGTCCGTTCCAAGCCTCCCCCACCCGGGCCTTCTTCTGCTCTCTTGAATATGAACACTGGGCCTAGAAATAGGGAAAGGAGGCCAAGAGAAAAATGTGTCTCGCTGAGGCTTGCCAGATATCCAAGTTGCATGTGGAGAGATGGAGTTTCAGCTTGTGTGTCTGGCTTGGAGGGCAGTGTAGACCATTAAGCATCCTGATGCCTTGCCCTGGGCAGACAGCACAGCATTTCATGCCGGAACCTGGAGGGGCTGGGAGGGCTGGAGGAGCGGGAGGTGCTGCCGTGTTGAGCCGAGGTGGATCTGGTGGGTTAGTTTTGCTGTCTGTGCCCAGGGATGCATTTTATGTCACAGGTTAAGAATGAGGATGCTGGGAGGAGGAGAGGTGTCTGCAGTCAAATCCTGTCGCCTATCAGGCAGAGGAGCACAGTGCAGCTTTCCTCCTTCCTCCTGCCAACATGTCCCCTTGGAACCTCTGGCCATTGGGTTTCTGCAGGGTTCTGCAACAGTGACATATGGTACATTATTATTATTTATCTGTTGCTTCATGGCAGTTCACATGGCCCAGCACAAACTGGATCCTGCTCCGCTTGGCACCATGTAAACTCTGGTGCTGTGTACTGCCACCCAAGGAATTTGAAGTCTCAATAGGTAAGGCAGGCAAGGGCAAGAGACAGAGGCACACAGAAAAAAAAACAACCACCAAACAAAGAAACCCATGCCTTGACTTACAGACTGACTGTTATTTGACAGTTCCAGAAGAGAGTGCAGTTTAAAATGCCTGTGTTGCTAGATAAAAACACCCTCGTCCCCCAGGCAAATGAACAAAAATTACCAGAAAAAATTCCGAGGTGTGTCTGCCACGGTGCCTTAGCACATCTCGCTGTGCTTTGTGGTTCTCCGTCATTGTTCTCAGATGATGGAGCACACAGGTTGTGTAATACCTCTGACTATTCTGGGACAGCCAGGTTAGCACGTTACTCACAGTGGGCCCACGGAGGAACTCTGCAGTAGGTTTAGTTGAGAGTGCGTTACTTCTCTTGGTTTCTGTCCTGACTTTCAGTAATCCTTGAATGCCTGAGGACATACATAAATTAATCTGTTTGACGGTTTTGAAAATGCCAATGTTCTAAAGGTTAATTATATTTTTTTTACATATTTGTTTGGTCTGTAATTTATTTGGTACAATCGAGCTATATTTTTACAGCATTTTCCATAGAAACACCACCACATTCTCCTGACTTTGTTGATACGAGGTAGCTAGCAAGCAGCATATGCTTCCATAAAAGAAAAAAAAAGAAAAAGAAAAAAAAAGTAAAACCGCTATTACATTAATAGTTTTATTTGACAGTCATAGAGTTAGTGCGGTGGCCAGGCACCTCTCTGTCTGAAATACCAAGTCTCCTGATTTCTCCTGAGCTCCAGTGGGGAAGCTGTGAAATGACAGAAGAGCAATTCCAGATTCTGTGCTGTGAGTGCTTTCCTTTCCCACTGGCTGGCTACATCCATGCGTGTAGAGCTTTTGATTAGATCTGCTGTTTTGCCTATGGCAATCTTCACTGCAAACATCCTTTGTCTATACATCATTTAAGCATCTATACATGATAAGATTGCCACCTTTTATTACAGTAAAAACAGGAGCTTTCATCTCAGTAAGCTTTCCTCCTTCCTCAGCTCTCCAACCACCCCTAGGGGAAGTGAGAAGGACAGGAAAACTTTGAAAAACCTTTCACCTCTTTGTTCTTCTTGGAAGAATGTGGGAACAGGGTTTTTTTTTTTTTTTGTAAAGACTAAGGTAGATATTCATAAAAGGGGACTTACCTGGGTGGCATAAAAATGGGGAACTTGGTAAAGCATGTAACTGTAAATACATGCACATGCAGAGATCACTGTATTGATAAGGTCACATTTTCCTCTAAAAGAAAAATTATATCTACATATCTCTTAACTTACATGCTAGTTTCAGTCTTTTTTCCCCAGTTACTTTTAACACCAAGGTCTTTGAGCATTGCAGTGCACTTTAGCATTAAAAGCTTCCTTTTTCACTATGAACAGATCTCTACTGTAACCAGACAAGTTCCAGTGTGTTACATGAGAATGCATGTTAAAGTATGGAAAATCTGAAAAGGAAAAGACAGTAGGCATGAATAAGCAAATAAATAACTTAATCACATTTTCCTTAGAATATACAAAATACCTTTACACTGAAGAATCATGTCACTAAAAAAATCATGTCTGCTGAAAAAGAAGTATTTTTTATATGAAAGCAGGTCAGGCATCTGCTTGTCTCTGAGTACTTTAAATACTCAACTCATGCAGTCAGATAGCTTTTATTTACGAATAGACTTTGGACCAGGACTGAAGCATATGTGATATGCATTCCCTTGAAACATACCACTATATGTAGGAACCCAGTAACTGAGCAAACCCACTAATGGGGTTGTGTGTTGGGACAGTCACAGGATCAGGGAGTTTAAATATGGAAATTAGCTCTTAGGCCAGGTACTTCAACTTTGGGCAAGTGCACAATTGTTTGCTACAGCCTGCCTTTGGGTACTTTACCCTCTCATGATTTAAGTTCTTTGTTTGATGAGACTTTTCATTCTCCATTTGAAAATTCCCTGCTAGACTGAATTCTGTGGTTTCTGAGAAACTGTCTGATACTTTGTCCAAATTTTGTTCTTCCCTAGTTTCATTCCGTTACATTCAGCTGTACCACTGCACGTTAGCATCCAAGAAATTCCTCTCCATTCTTCTGTTCATCTTTCTTATATTTCTAGACAGTTGTCGTTTTGCCCTTGTCACCTAGATTAATAAATCAATCCCTTTCCTTGTCTAATCAGTTTTGTTGCTCTTCTCTGAAGTCCTTTCCAGCATGCCGACATCCTTCTGTTATGGAGGCGTCTAGCGGTGGATACAGTACTCAGCAGAGGTCTTCCCAGATGCATAGACAACAATTTTCCTCTTCTGACGTTATTCCCCTGCATACACAACCCAAGATTGCATTGGTCTTTTAAACTAATATATCTCCTTGAGAACTTGTATTCAATTTGTTGTTCACTGCTACCCCTAGATATCTTTCTGCACAGATGCTTTCCAAGTTTTGCTTTCTCGTAGACTATCCGTGTTTCTGATTATTTTTCCTCAGTGTGTTAGCCTACTTTTTTCCAAGTTAAACCTCCGTTTATTGCCTGCCTACATATCTAACCTTGTTAGTTTCCATTTATATTATTGCTCTCCTCTCCAAGGTTTGCAAGCCTCCTGGTTTATTGTCATTTGTGAATTTCATTAATGTGCTATTTACCTCCTTTTCCAGATCATTAATTGAGATATTAAGTAAGAACAGACCAAAAACATACTGCTACAGCAAAACAGCCCAATATGTCACCTCCCATCCTTACCTGCTGCTTACAGTCCTTCGACCACCTTTTCTGTCCAGGTCACAGGAGTCAGCTTCAAGTCCATTTCAATTAGATTTTTCTAAGAGAGTCATTTCAGTTGTTAAAGTGTTTTATAGGATTCAGCTCCATGACCTTTTCTCCTTTTCCTTCACAGCACAGGTGAGACTGATGCTCCTTCCCTGTGTTTCCATAGATAGCAATAATGAATTAGACAGTGATATGGGGAGAGAAATGGCTGCTTTTGGCTGATTAACCTGGAATGCAAAATTGTCCCTAGTCTTCATATTTTTTTTTAATTTATGCACTTTAAAGTTGTCATAATTTTCCGTCCTTTGTATCCTGATGGGTGAAGCGTTGTTGCTTCACTCAGGCTCATGTTTGCAAACACCACTCTTATTTCCCTTATTTACTTTGGTTATCTGTTAAGCACACTGTTTTATGATGATGTGCTCCTCTTTGCAGACTTCATCTAGCTTTGAACATCAGAGACTGGTCATGTCTCCATTATGTAGATAAAATAAACTTTGTGAAGGTGAATCAGTTCATTTTTATTTTCTGTATTTTTTATGATGAAAAATCACACAATACAGAGTGTTCTTGAAACTGTCTCTCATGTTGCTTTCTCTTCACCTCTCCTTCAAGCAACGTGACCCAAAGCCCACTGGAGTGGGCAGAGACTCATTCACTTCGGTGAGCTTGGAATCAGGTCCTTCAGCCCCTACTCTTCTGGTGCAATGTAACACCCAGAATTAGAAGAGGCCTTTGCGATGACTTTTGAGGTGCTTTTAGTGTCTGCTGTATCTAGTAGGGTCTCTGGTGACAGCCGTGTTTCCAGCTACTGCTTTGTATTTCACCAGAGATTTGGCCAAATCCAATGTGTGTTGCCAATGATGTTTTGAAGACCAGCTTTTAGCTGTTATTTTAAGGACTGGTGACAAAACTGTTCTGTAGGAGTAATATTCTAGGAGCTGCATGGTTTGGTAATGCCACTGTGAATTTAGCACCTACTGATTGTTTGCAAACAATGTTTAATGGCCAGACAGGTTTTGGCAGCAAGGGTTATGGAAGGGAAGGAAGTGCAAGAGGCAGGAATGAGGGGAAACACTGTGAAAAATGTTTTTCCTCTTGTTTCATTCCCTGGCTCTACTTTTTGTCTGATAAATGATGGAGCAACTAAGACCACTGGAAAAAAAATGCCACCCATGGGAACAAGGCACCCTAAAAACCTCAGCATCTTTGGAGGTTTCTCCTGATTCCTTCCACTGTCAACCCAGGTCTCTCACTGCTGCTCACTTTCCTTCCTCTGCTGTTCTTGGCCACTCTTTCCCCTCACTTTGCTTTTGTTGCCATGGCCCTGCAGTATCCTCATACCTGAGGAAACCCCTGTGTGCAACTGTCTTTTGGTGAAGGTAGGCTGTACTTCCAGAATTATGTTTTGAACTAACAGAGGAGTTAATGTGA
Source organism: Streptopelia decaocto (assembly GCF_964273445.1). Taxonomy (NCBI): domain Eukaryota; kingdom Metazoa; phylum Chordata; class Aves; order Columbiformes; family Columbidae; genus Streptopelia; species Streptopelia decaocto. The sequence continues at coordinate 56,571,681 of NC_138656.1, read as the reverse complement.
GTCCACATTTAGAGCCATGAATTGCTAGGAAAAGGAATTATATTTGGAAAATATATTCTGGGGTTATCTGTGTAGTCAGGCATATCCAAATATGTTTGAGAAGCTGGTTTCTTGGCCTGGAAGAGGCAAGATTCAGTTAGTCTTGTCTGCTTTGGATATGTTGAATTTTCTGAAATCAATCTCTGTCTTTTTCATTAAAAGAAGTGGAAAATCTGTGATTGACCTTCTATCTACTGATGTTAGAAGATCGGTAATGGCACTGGACAGGTACAGTTTTGAGGGAAGGAGGCTATGAAGTCTGGTAACGTATTTATGCTGATGTCTCCTGACACTGTATGTAAGATTCTGGTGTGATATTAAAGGGTGTACTTGTCACAGTTTCCCCATCTGGAAACTAAAATAATCATACTCTGTCCCTGTCTTTCCAGGACTCTGAGAGATTTGGAGCTACTCAGGTTTTCTGACATGAAGCTATGGAAATAAATAATATTGCCAATATTCTTGTTGAATGCTTTTGAACACTGTCTATCTTTCATAATTCTATCCATGACACCTGATTTTACAGCTGCTGAGTGTCCATTGCTTATGTTGAGTTCAGCTGGAGTTGGGGGGCTCAGCACTGATCTGATTCACACTGAGGCAGCTGCCAGTGTTTCTGCCACGCTGCTCCATACATATACGCTGGGCAGCTCAGACTTTTTTTACACCTCCCCCCCCCCCCCCCGCAATCTTTTTGAAAGTTAATAACTACAATAGCTATAAAGATAAACGTGAACTATGGCCCTTTAAAATGTTTGCTATAAAATGTTCTGCTTTTTTGGTTTAACTGAAAACCTTTCTTTTGGGTGAGATGTGGAGTGATGGGAGGATAGGGTGAGGCAGGAAGGGGTGAGAGTGATAGCTTGGTCAGTGAGGGCTAAATCTCTACTAATCTTCAAAGCAAGATATAACTCAGGATTTTTCTTCTGTTTCTCTCCAAACGAAGGCCATTGTGTTTCCATCCTTGGCTGTGTCAGCAGTGATAGCCCTGTTTTCCAGCATTGATTGTTGACTTCCCCTGACACTGTATCACAACCCATTAGTGCTGAAAACTGACAAGCCCAGCTGCAACAGCAAAATGGCAAGTTTAAAAGAAAATGTACAAGGGACGGACACAGAATGCTATTAGTATTAAAAAAATAGTTGTTTTTTGTCTTACCTCTGTAAAGGTCAAGAATGCAAACATTTTTTTCTCCTGCTAACAACAACTTGTTTATTTTTTGAACTAACAAAACCATTCTCTATTTATTTATTTATTTTAAATTCAGGCTGTAATGTGGATTTTACAAAGGCAACCCTGTTGCACATAGTAAAATAGAATCCTTCCTTTAGGAAGTGTGCAGGAAATATTTTGCTTATATATGTACAGAGTATGGGTTTTTTTTGTAAGGCAGAAACATTTCAGAGAAATTAATGGCTCAGCAGTTCTTGGGTTCTGAGGTCCCAACTTCAAGATTTTGTTTTGTCTATAGAGTGGGATTTTTTTTTTTTTCCTTTCTTTTTTCCTCTGGAATTATATGGTGGGTGTCAGCACTCTCGAAGGTACAGTAACAGTAATGGCATATGTTCCTTCTGACTGTACTGTTCTCCCCAGGGAAAGAAAGCAGCAGCCTCCATAGTTCCAGTGCTGTGTACTTACAGAGATACAGGGCTTGAGCAAGGGCAGGCAGCTTGTTAAAACCTTAGTGCCAAGGTGCCCATTTGATATCACTCTGAGGGCTGCATGCATGTTTTGTTCTGTCAAAGCCCGAAGAACACCGTGATCCAACAAGCAGAGCCCAACACCCATCTTGATACCCAAGTTTCTTGCTAATAGTTGCGTAGCAGCAGCAGCAGCAATGGGAAACAGGTGAAGCACATTAAGGAAAAAAAATTGAAAGTCTAATTGAGTAAAAAAAGATACAAAATTTATTTGGAACCCTGTAGGGCAGTGAGGATAAAAAAACCTCAACGAAAGTAATGAGTTTGGTTTTGAACAGGCAGGATCATTTAGATTTGATTTTGCAAATCAATAGCTATGGACACAAAGGACCTTCATCTCAAGTTATCTATTCGGATAACTCTGTTGTCACAAACATACATGGCTTCTTTGAAACTCATTTCTATGGATACTTGTATGGCAGTAGCTGGTAGAGCCCCAGTCTTGCTAGGATGTTGCAAAGCAATGGTTTCTGCCCCAAAGTGCTTACAGCTAAAAAGCTACTCATAAGATGAAGGAAATGATGATCTCATCCTGATTTTATGGGTGGGAAGCTTAGTCTTATGAACCAAGTGGCCTATGTAAGGTCACACTGTACACCTCTCTTGGACAATAATTGCCGTGTGCTAAGGTATGAATTTACAAAGCCCAGCTTACCCTGTGGTAACTTTCTGGGTGATTCTCTAAGCATCTATTAAAATGCTTTCGTATGACATAGCTCAAAGTGAAGCATGTGGATAGACAGTGACCACATTAGGACATGCAGTTAGGGCATAGGAGCTAGAATTGAGTCAGTTGACATTCTGTTTTCCCATGTGGCATCTTTCTCATTTATTCAGACCTTGGGCCTGTGACTGAAATAGAGCTGAGCTCCATCCTCTGTTATTCATTGCTACAGAACTATTCTGCCTTTGAGGCCTCCTTGGTTTTCCTTTCTCTTCTGCTTGCCTGACCAACCCAGGAGCTTTCTGAAGTACTCAGACACATTTCTGAAATTTCTTTTTGATGCATTGGGATTCAGGCCTAGTTTGTCTTCACATGGAAACTACAGTTTAAATTGTGGCTCGGATTCCAGAAAGATTTTTCACAAAGTATGTTTTTATGGGTTGAGCCAGGTATGAAATGTAAGACAGAATGGGATTATGTTGTACACAAAGCTATAGTAATGAAAAAAGCTGTATCATGGCAATCCTACTCCAGTCATTCATGGGCAGTCTTCTCCAAATAGCTAAAATTTCCAGAAACACTTAAGTATCAAAAAATCTGTCTTCCTACTTTTTTACTCCATTTTTACTATGGCGTGACCTCACTGAAGCCAGGAGAACAGTGAAGAATCAGGCTTCAAACCTCCTTGGAGCAGGTCCCTCTCAGACAAAGAGTGTAAGTTCACATAGTTAAAAAAGGGGAAAAGAGATGAATGGATAATTACAGTAAGACTAGGCTAGCACTTGTTTGCTTAACACTCCTAGGTAATCCAGCTGTCTGGGTTTGGATACAGAGCTTGCTGCTGGTTTTTCTTAGATGAAGGGCTAAGTTTACATCATGGCTTTGGACACACATGAACTGATTTCTATTAATACTTTGTCATCGCTTGTCAACTTTACAAAGCAAGCATGGGTTTAGTGACAGCAAAGCATACAAGGAAGGCTCCCAGTAATCAGAATTAGGCAGAAAGGCATTTCTCTGTCTTCTTCAAGGCTCAGTACTTTCACTGAAGTTGCTTATGTCTCAGTGAGCCAATCGAACAACAACATTTCGTCAGATTTCATCTGTCTGGTTAACCATTAGCTTAAACTGTGGTAAAGCTACCACAGTTAGCTTTAATAAAAAGAAAAGGCAGACAAAGCCAGACAGAATGCAGAATAAATTAACGTTTGCTTGGGAACCAATGCCTATAGAAGAATGTATGTCTGTGTTATGGCTGATGGTTGATTATGAGTTAGTCTTGATGATAATCGAGGATGGCACTGAGGCTCAGTTCAGTGGTAGTGACTGGGTTCATGCATTTACAAGCAAACAGGTAAATGCATGTGGAACTTGACTGATGCTGGCTCCCTCTTCTTCTGGGCATCTGTATTAAAAGCCTGACATGCTGTTTGCCAGCTGTCCGTAGCCCAGAGCAGTCTCAGTCAGCCGTACACCACTTTGACAGGGATCTACAATCTCAGTTATCTGAGCTGCTCTGTTATATGCACTCCTTTTGTAGCTTCTGAGATAGCATGGGGGAGAGTAACAGTGCAGACTAAGCACCCCACACCGTTTCAGATATTGAGAGGAAACTGGATATCATGGAAGTTGTTGCTGGAAGTGTATTGTTTCTCACTTTAATCAGCCCTCTCAGTGCTAAAATAGACACTAAAAGAAGATAAAAAATACCTGTGTCTGTGAAAAACACCTGGAACTTCACTGTACTTAGTTTTCCTTGAGAGAACTTCCACTCTAAAGAGCACTTTAAAACTAACTATGTGTATGTGTCAGCAAGAATTTTCAGAATTTTCTTAGGCAGCAGACACTTTAAGTGTAAGGTAAAGCAATATCATGCAATAATTTCTTTAGTTCAATTTCAAGTCTCACTGCATCACTTCCCTCAAATGCAGAGTGGGTGTCCCCCACCCACTAAACATGTCCTGGATTTTTTTTTTCAGTGCTGTGTGGACAGATAGTCTGTCTGTGACACTGCTTGGGATATTTTCTACCTTTATGGATGGGACTATGTTTTGGTGGAAGAAAATTCTTTCCATTCTTTCAAGGAGTTTTCCTCCTCCAGAAATGACCTATCTGTCATTAAAACCAGAAGTAATGGTAGCACAAGAGAGGGAAACTAAGTTCCTGGAAGATCTTGCAGAGCAGTTAACATGCTGAATTCTTTAATCAATAGGCATAATCTCTCAGAAAGAGCTGGACTCTAATTTAGGCACTGAATTAACTGAGGAATTTTAAAAATGAGCTCAGCTTTATTGGAAACCGTCCCTTATTTTTGTTTCTGAGATTTGAGCTCTTTTGAGTCACTGTCTCAGAGTAACCCAAAGGCCACTAAGACTTGGCATCTTCAGCCTTTTCATGTCTTTCAAGAATTTTGCTATGAAAATTCTCCCTTGGAAATGCCTTCCTTCCTGCTTAGGAGCCAAATTCTTCCTCCTAATATCAGTGACATTAAAAATGCATAATAGAGCTTATATATGAAGGTATTTTGCCTGTGAAGGAGAAAGGCAGCTTACAGGGGTGATGGTGTGAGCAAACTGAGAATATCCCCTGTGATCTTTAGAAGTTAATTGTACTCCCTGTGCAGCACCAGCTGATGTGGAAGGGAGTAAAATCATCTCCCATGTCTGTTCCCTTTGGGAAGAGCAGCCCTTTGGGGAAGCTGGGGCTCCCTCACTGGGGGTGCCGAGCTGGCAGGCAGTGGCAGAATGGAGACACCTGAAGTGGCTTTAAAACAGTTAGTTTGGGTGCAAGGAGCAGTCTGGCTATGGCAACACAGAGCTCAATAAAATCAACTAATTTAATTGCCAACCCAGCTCCCATGTCTTGCTAACACCCTAGCACATACCAATTTCCCTCGGAGATCTGGGTTTCTTGTTTCCCTTCTCCTGTGAAGAACCAGGATTTGGCCACTTTTGTGCAAGACAGTTGCTTTTGTAGTAGTTAGCTCTGAGTTAGTTTTCTTGTATCATGTTTGGGCAACTAAATAATTAGCCTGCTTTGGAAAATGCTGAGTCTACAACGGCTCCCAGTGAAGGGAAGAAAATTACAGACTACTCAGCAATCTGGAAAACGAGACCTTTTGCTTATTAAATATGGAGCTGGGAACAGAATTTATGATGTTCATTTTTTGAAATTTGAAGCTGCATAAGCTATGGCTTATATTAGGGCTTTACACATACAAAGTTACTGAAAGTCTAGTAAATGACTAGTAAATATTTCGATAAATGATCAGTTGCTACATCCAACAAGTTTTTTTCTTTTTTTTAAATGATGCTTAAAATTGCCTATAATACACCCCTTCATGCACTTTTAATGTACCTTTGACCTCTGTATCAAAGAAGTATTATTCCTTTGTCTATTTTATATATCCAGAACATCATGTGTGGCCATGATGTATTTGTAGAAGGGATTCTTTGGTTGAAATGGCTGCTGACTGAAGTCAGCTGGGGCTGACTTCAATCCAGCACAAGAATCTTGGTTTGGGGACCCAAATAATAGGGCACTGTAGTCTTGTGGACAGCTTAACCAGGCAGAGAACGGAAGCAGGTTTTTTGAATAGCCTTCCTTTGTCTACCATCATGAAATCAAAAAGCAAATCTTTTGAAAACACTAGGCAATAACTCTCATGGGGCTTTCCTAGACTCATCCATCATGGAGAAAATCCAATTTTCCTTCTTTCTCTATTGTACTCCGAGAAGCCTTGTGACTAGTTAGGTCATTTTAGCTTTAAACGTTAACTTGGTTGAGACATTGTAAATTAGTAGATCCTTTTCAAAATCTAGACCGTAATCTTCCACTCATACCCTAAGAATAATGATCCATACTTTTTGTTAAATGCTTAATGATTTTTGAGTGCTAAGTATTTTGTTTATGACATTACTGTTGAATAATAATAATAATTAGTAGTGCTGTTGTAACAGATATTTTTAAAGGTCTAGGAGGTGTATGACTTCCTAGCAGAGAGTTGATGCAAGATTATTTTACTCTGTCAAAGTTCAATTCTATAGATATTTTTGTGGTAATAAGTGTTAGGCCTAGTGTTTTGGTTAGACTATATCCCATTTACACTGAACTATTAAAATGTTCATTCGTTAATTTGTTCATTTCCTGAGTCATTCCAGAATGTCCTACAAAGATATTTTGCCAACCTTGTTTACATAAGTTGCCCATTGTGCTTTGCATTTTTATTAAATAAAGGTGGTGTTTGAAATAGCTTGCAAATTGACAGGATACAAATTAGTGGGAAAGCAAATGTTAAGGAGTTGGTGATGTCTCTTGGTGAGCTTTGAAAAACATTCTATTTAGAATCAATTGTGCAGATGTATCATTTATTTTTCTGCTTTTCCCCTTCATTTGCTAGAACTAGGGAAATTTGCATGAAAATTGGTTGTGGGTTTTTTTTTCACTGTTTACCTGCTTTGCCTGTTTATTTTATATCTACAGTTTTAATGCTTGCCTGGTGACATCACTGTTCATTGCTGGAGAGATGACGCTGATGTCCCAGAAGTTACAGTTTGTAAGACTGAATGCTTATCGAAACTGGGGATGACTATAAAACCTTTATGTCTTTTGGGCCACTAGTTGTTGCTAGTCTGTGATTCTCATGTGGAAAGAAGACAGGAGCCTAAAGCCAATGTGTTAAGGGTCAGCACCTTTGTATTTATGTTTGTGTCACAAAACTCTCCTGAAAACTTCACTGCAGATAACCAAGTGTTCCTGACCATGGGAGACCATGTTTCCTTGTCATCCTTACTCAGGACACAGATTTATTTAAGGATGAGGACTCCACTGATGTTTGCCTTGTGTTTTCTATATCATATCTGTTCTTCATCTAAGGAGTCACCTATGTCTCTATCAGTTCACGTCCAAAACCTTTCAGGTAAATGAAACTCCCCTAGTCCAGTTTGGGGACTATGCCTCTGGGTGAACAAATAAACAGTCAGGAGATTAACCTTACAGTTAAAAACCCAAACATCTTCCTTTGGTATATAGGTTCATTTGAATGAGAACTGACAGAAACAGGACAGGACAAGAAGAAAAGATCTATCTAAATATAGTGTATTTTCCAAAATGTTTGTGGCACAAACACACACACACAGACACAGGCCACACTGTCGTCTGTTACCTGCAATAGGCTCCGACCTCTTTCCATGCATCTTAAAACACCCTGCTGTGTAGCTCCAGTGGCACACAGATATTCACCCTATGTGCAGGTATCTCTTCCCCCCACTTTCAAATCCCATCTTCAAAGCCCATTTGGTACCAGTGGCTTGGGTTTTTGTTTCTTTTTGGAAGGTGCTAGTTGCCTTTGATAGAGAGAAAATATATATATATATATATATATGTATGTATGTATATATATTTTTTTACTGTGAAGGAAGTAAAAATGTACTTGTCCGTTTTAAGTATATTTGAATAATTGCTAAAAATAAAATGAAAAAATCAGGGCACTGCTCTGCAGAGTAGTTTTCAATCCCCTGAAGAGTAACATGGCGCTCTCTGATTCCACACAGGCAGACAGGCCTAATTCAGCTGTCTGTTGCATAGTATGTTTAAGTGGTTTTGTAAAACAGTGTTCCCTAAATGTTGACAGTTTAATGGATTTCATTAGTGCCCATGTACTGGCTGAGGGCTCAAACCTGCCCCCACCAGGGTTAGCTCAGATGAGTTCAGAAGCGGCTATGTGGAGGACCACCCTCATCTCTGTCAGAGCTGCTCCAAGGGCTGCATCTGGAGCCCTAAGACAAGAGCAGGTGTCTTCTGCTGTCCTGCACCCACAGCACAGTGTGGGCAATGGTTGGTGGATGCATGTGGTCATGTGTCCACTCATCTGCCCTTCCTTCTTGTTAGGCAGAAATGGCCCCAGGGCTCCATTGTACATCCAAAGATGCATGGGCCTTCTCAGGGTCTTCTTCCAGATTATCATGGAAGTGAACTGCCTCGTTTCACCATCTTGGTGGCTGGGGGAGTGTCTCAGCTATGCCAAAACATGCTTATGCTTCATTCCCTGTGCCTGTGGGACCTGTGGCTGCATACAATGTCAAATGACCCTCCAAATCCAATTTCCATGAGGAAATAATGTTCATGATCTTGTTGCAGTCACTGCTTAGTAAGTCGAATAGGACAGGAAGGATACCCTCACCAATGTAAAAAATATCTGAATCAAGTCTTTGTCTACATGCTGTGAGATCAGAGGAAACTTCGCTTCTTTGTCTGGAGTATGTATTGAGTATGTATTGGGGGAACATTTTGAAGGGGAAAGCATTTGAAGTAATAATATGAATAGACAACTATTTTATTTCTTTCATGAACAAAACAAGAAAAAACATGGTCCCATGAAGTCATGAGTATAACTGAGAGCCTGGTTTAGTCATCTCTTTGCATGTTAGACTGTTGGAAAACCCAAGTGAAGAGGATACACCAAAACTAGCAGGAGTAACTTAATATTTTGCTGGCATACTGAAAATCTAGAGATTAGCTATAACAATTACAAATTGAAGGCAAGTGATATCTAATGATTTCCTCAATTTTTAATATATTTTTTTTTTTTTGAGGGAGACTGAAAAATCCCCATATTTAGTCCCCATCCAAAGACGGTTTCTCCCCTGAGAAGTACTGTGTGACATAACCTGTATCTGGATTTGGCACTAGCCAAGGGAGAATGGTACAGACCGCAGGACTGCAGCATAGCTATGCCCCATAGAGCACTAACAACTTGTCTCTCTTGGGTTTCTAGGTCCAGTCCAGATTGATGGTCCTCACGCTCCTCAGAAGATTTAGGCCACGTTCCTCTGCTCCTGTGTGGCTGCTGTGCTCTGGGGTCAGGGAGGGAAGGCCCCTAAGGGAGACACAGCTTCTATAATCCCTGTGCAGCAGGGTCTTTGCCTGGGGACTCAATCCTTGCTGATGGAGGTGAGACAGTCAAAATGTTTTTCATTGATTCCTTAGCGAAGCTGACTACAAAACTTTCTAGGACCTGTTTTACTACTAATGCACTTCCCACCCCCCCTCCTCTTTTTGTTCTCCAGTAGCAACTTTTTCAGGCATGGTTTTCTATTGAAGCCAGGCAAGAGTAGTGAGACATATAAGCAGGTTTTTCAGACTCCAGCAGAGGTCAGATACCTACCTACAGTAAAGGAGCTAATTCATTACAGCATGATAGATCATAACAGCTTATTTGAAGCCCTATTACATAAATCACTTAAATGTGTATTTACATAACATTCCTATTAATTACCACAAAGACTATAATGACTGTGAGCTGTTCCAGTTTATCTTGTAAATATGTACTTAAGCAATTCTGTAACAGGTAATATTTAATCAATAGACTGTAACAGATCATTAATCATGCCAAACCTTTGTGTAAAAAGTGAATTTGTACTGGTGGCATGTAATGCATTCTTTGGAGTACCATTTAACATATCACACTACTCATATGAAAACTTTACGATGCCACTAATGATACATGTTAAAAGCATTAGTGTGACCTCCTGTATGGTAGGTCTGTGCATTGACACATGAGAGTATGTTTTTCTTGAGGTAAAGAAGCCAAGAAGTTACTCAACAGTGATTCTTTTGGACACTTGCAAGGAGCTGAAACAACAAAGTCCAAGGATCTGTACCTGCCTTATTCTTTCTTGGCTGAAAAGGTACTGGGAAAAAATATCTATGTAAAGCTCATATACTTACTTGTTATCCGTAGTTGTGTCTGAGCATCACACAATAATGTTTGCCATCAGTCATGGCAATGGCCCTGGAAGGTAGAGTAACGTTATTCTCATCCTTACCTTAGAAGTGGCGGGAAAAAAAGATGCATAATGCAAAACAGGCTTGACATACGCATACAAGAAAGGGGTCAAGATCTATCCAACCCTGCATTGTTGCTGTTAAGTAGGTGACCATCATTAGTTTACTTGAGTGTAGGCTGGTAATGCTGCTGGTTTTATGGAAACTTAAGGTATTTTCTCAAGGGAAGCATGTTTATGTTCAGGAGCCAATGTTTAAATGCCAGTAGTTTGGTGGTCTTCACTAAACTCTTCAAAACACAAGTGCAGAAATGGAGATCATCAGCAGGGGAGTTATTTTTTTCAATACTTGATGCACAAGGTAAATAGAAAAGTGTAAGTAAAAGCTTAAAGAGCTTTAAAGAGGTCCAATGAAAGTCCTAAGAGTTTTGTTTCCCTCACACAGTACAGAAGACAAGCCATGTCATCAGAAAGCAGAGAACTTCAGAAGGAAATCCTGATTACTTTACCTGTGCCAGCAGCCTGACTGATTTTAAACAGACTGCTTTGGAGAAGGAGGTGAGCAGGATGTTTCTGCAGAGCTGAATGATGAAGTATTGTAGCTTGCGCCACTGAAAATCCACATGATGTACTGCATGCGTGCTTGCCAAACTATCCTGGGAAGCTGGCTTTAGGCTCTAGCCGAAGTCATAGCTAAAAGTTAAGAGCCAAATCGTGGTCATGTGAGTCAGTCCGCTGACATCATGCAGGACTACTGTACAGGTGAGGTAGGCAGGGTTGGTTCCAGGCTGGGAATGTCATTCTAGTAACTGTCCTACGACACAAGTGTGCTGTGCCGTTTGTGGCGAACAGCAGTGTGTGCTCAGAGAGGATTCATGACTGAAACAGTAAAAAATTCTTAGTACAGATTTCTTGCCATTTATTGGCAAAGCCTTATAGGAAGTCTGTACATCACTAGCCCTGGCCAACTTCACTGATCTCTTGCTTTCATAAGCATTAAATTAACTTTTTTTTTTTTTTTAACAAGCTTTTATTAATGGTTCCTTTGGAGCTTTTGCAATCTGTTGTCTAATGCAAGCTTTGATTAAGTTTTTTTAAAAAAATCTCTGCAATAATAGTTCTCCAGTGTAATGACTAATCAATATATGCTAATCATTTGCCAAATATATTTCTTAAACAGAAATGGTTGCAAAGTTAGGTGATTGCCAAAAAAGAAAGAAAAAAAGAAAAATAAAAAAGCTTATTTAATTCCTGAGCCAGTAGGATTTCATATCTGTGAAAGATTAACCAGTTTTATATTTTTGCCAATTAGTATAGAGATTTTTATGAGCTGGCATGAATATTCAATTCATATGATTTTTTTACAGCTAAGTTATAAACCTCTAGAAAACATGGGAGGCTAACTCAACCCTGAATATAGCGGTGAAGCCGAGTGTTGCTGTAATAAAGTGATCTATTAAAATATAAGATTGCTTTCCCTAAGCGCCTAGGCATATTAACAACATCTGAAATGCACTTGTAATTATACACACCTCAGAAAAGGTTTAAAATTGCCTTCTTTGTCCACACTTATAAAAACATCTCAGTCACTCTGTGATCTTATTTTACCTATGTACCTCAAAGCTTGTAAAAGGAAAATGGGAGAAGCAATCACCCATCAGAGAAATGCTCATAGGTGAACTTTGGCTGTCTCTAGTGGCATTAATTTTGTTCTCTGTGAACTGCACTTGACACCCTTGTAAGGTCTGGAGAATTTTTCCCATCTCTGACTGGCCTGCATGACTATTTGCTATTAATTTGCACTTTGAAGATGATGCACCAGGAAAAAAAATAAGTAGTTCGCTTAGTCTCTGAAGAACAGCTTCCTGGCTGAATCCTGCAACTTTCTTGGGAAAGACTGCTCTTTGCCGGGTCAGTCAGTGCTGGTGAAATTAGCAGTGTGCTTGCATGGCTGGGAATGGCAGGAGTGGACACTGCAGCAAAGGGGGAAGCGCGCTGCTTTAACCACAACATCTTCACCTTTGAACTCCAGCTGCCTTTCCTCTGCTTGCTGGCCATACTAATGAACCTAAATGCCCGGCAACGCTGTTGCTGTCATCCTTCATTATACTGCAGAAATACATTGCGTATAACACAGAAAGAAATGGCTACAACATGTTTACTTCTGGCGTGCTATTTAGTTTCTGGACCAGGCACTAGGACCAGCAAAATGCACTTTCTGAAAATGCAGTCCCACACGGTGAGAGCAGAATGGCTTGAACAGTGCTGATATTTTTAGGCAAAGACAATGATAATACTCTTAAAATTGCTATGCCTCTTTGCCTTGTTAAAGATCTGATTTTGCTGTCTTACTCAGACAAAAATACCTTTGATTTTAAGCCCTCAGAAATTCCATTTGAAAAATTTCATCTGGCTCCATTTGGCAACTAGGTTTAGGAAAGAACGTTTTTATCTGTCTTCAGTCTTCTGGGGCTACTGGTTATTTGGTGAAGAACATTTGAGCTGATGGTACTCACTTGAATTCCCCTTGGGAGTTAGATTCTCTCCTGAATAAGGGCTGCAGGATCAGTTATCAGCTGCTCTGCTGAATAAACTGAATACCCGTGGAGCTTTTTAGCTTTTCCTTTGTGAAACCCGTGGCTTTTAGAAAGGTCTGTGGAGGTGCTGGTGATTTTTATTGTGATAGTACTCCTAAATGCCCAGGCACAGCTGAGAGTGGTACTAATATACACCCCATGCTACCTACAGAATTGCTACAGCAGAAGCATGGGGTGCCTGCCCTGAGCACTTCATGCTGTAGTGGTTTTCAAGATGATTAGTTGCAGAATTCTACTTGCTGGATTTTTTTTTCTAAAATGATCTTGTTTCCAAATGTTAATTTTCAAAATGGAACATCAGTTATAAGTGTATATGTTATTAGGGCATTTTATCATATTTAAGAGGACTTCCCAGCATCTCCTTTGGCAATTTTATTAAACGGAAGTATTCATTTCCTGCTTCAGAAGGGAGAAAGCTGTGCAGTTTGGTGCTAGCTATAGCAAACTGATAAAAAGTGTATATAGAACTTAATGGAAAAATCCTGCAGATTTAAAAGCAAAATGCTGTCTCTACCACACACACCTCTCGGATGATTCGAAGGCAGATGAGAAGACTAGCATCATTTTACATCTCTGTATTTTAGGAGCAATTTCTTAAAAGCTGAATATTGTCTTCACTGTGAAACTTTTATCAGCATTGAGTCAAAGAAATAAATTACAATACTTTTGGATGTAACACTTCCCAGATTAGGATTGGGGGCAAGTGTGATGGGAGGTAGAGGGAAGTGGGGAGTCTGTTGCAGTGATGGATTCCTCTGCTGCATCACATAGAAGAAGGAAAATATTGCACGAAGCATTTCCAGGGTAGAAAACATAGCTCCTGAACTCTCTCTGCTCCTGCAGGTTGGGTGGAAAAAATGCCTTTTCAATGGTAAGAGAGGGTAGTGCATGCTGTGGATTCTCTGTCATTAGAGCTGTTTAGGTCAAGACTTGGTCTGCTCAAGCCACACCTGTATGGTAGGTGAGACTGGATAAGGTGGTCGCAGTGGTCCTTCTTGGCCTTAATAAAATAGGAAAATCCTGCAAAGCATTTGCATAGGATACTGTCAGCAGATATGGCTTCATTTCTTGTGGGAATTGTATACATTGTATAAAATCATATGCTGATTTACAAATGGTGGAAGTATTAGGCTTGTATTCTACTGTGCTGGTACAATGGAGAAATTAATTAAAAAAATAACTCTGGTAAGTAAGCTGAAAGAGGACTAGAAAGTGCCTACTCTTTCAGACTGTGCAGAAAAGTCGCTAATTGCTCTAAACTAACTTCACTGAAGTGCAGAGCAAGGGAATAGATAACACAAAAATGTATTAGTTGCTTTTGTTGCAATATAAAACGCTGCGGCAAGGGATTAGGGTTTTCTGTTCCTGCAAAGGCAGGGACTGAGTTTCTCGCACATTCCACGTCTCCTCTTTTGCTATGGTTGAAGAATCTCAAGATACTCAAAACAATTTGGCAGCATGAGCAGCACAGTTTGACAACACGTGGAGTGGCCCAGCACTGTCCCACAGAACAGTTTCCTGACAGCCTTTCGAGACTGGCGCTTACAAGCATGCTGTATGCTGAGGACGTTTTCATGAGAACATTCAGGCAAACCAACACAGATGGCTGCAATTGCCCTCCCCCCTCCCTTTCCCTGGTGGGTAGTTGGCACTTGTATTAAACTGCATAATTGTTGGGGGTAATACTGTATTATCAGGTCAGGCAAGTTTTCTTTATGAGGGTTCACCTGGTAAGTGCTGCATGGTGATAGATGAGTTTTGTGTTACTTCACATTACTTGGGACTGATGCCAATCAAATCACTGCCTGACTTGTGTACCAGGTAATCAGTCACACCCAGGCTATCTAAAGCTGTGCTTGCCCGGGCCAGTCTTCTGTGAAAACAGCTGGGAAGCGTGCCATATCGACTGCATTCCCGCGCAACGGCAGATAAAAGGGGCTAGAAAGGTTCAGCTGTGCTTTAAGTACGCGATGGTCCTTCTGGTGCTTGCAGGGAAAAAGTGTCTGAAGGGCAGGAGGAGTCTCAGAGACAGAGCAGGAGAGGATCACAGCAGAGTGGTTTTGGCTGGGGCAGGGGAGGAACGTGGGATGGTTCCCCCAGCACCTCCAGGCTTTGGGAACCTCTTCCCTTCCAGCACCGCCTGCTCTGCGCTGCCTCCAAGGGCATGATCGGATGTTTGCTTGAGAAACAGCTGCAGTGGTTTAACAAGTTACTGCTTGATTGGGTATTTGTTCCCGCTCCCCTCTGCTGAGGTGCAGTCACCGGATCCCTGGGCTCTTCCAGGCTGTTGCTGTATGAAGGGATAGAGACTTTGCTTCAACTCTTTGCAGGTATGGACAGTTGCCATGTCTGAGTTGTGGGGCAGAGATAAATAGTTAAGGGGCAGCAGCTTCTTAAGTGGAGACAGCTGTCTCCCAAACAAATGTCTGACTGTGCCATAAAAGACACTCAACACCATTAAACATTGGGCTGTCAGCAGTAATTACAGAACATGTTCACACTGTTTAGAAAAGCAAAAACTACAGAGAGGAAGAGAAGTGACATGAAAATTCAAATGTGAAGAAAATAAATAACTACACTTGGAAAAATAAAGTGTTGCTTATGTGACTAGAGAGTGTTGTTCCAGAAAACCACAATTCAGAAGCAAATTTTGTCAGTGAGCCTTTCACATAGGAAGTGGGAATGATGATGAGAAAAACTGATTGGCCCTTTTGCTGTTTGCCCCTTCCTTTCTGGGAGTTGAAAGGTAGGCAAGCTACACTGTAGTTTTGTAATGCTGATAATATAGTGCACATAAAGTAATACATAAGGCACATATAAATTCAGCTGTCTACTTCAATGTACGTATGAGAAATTGCAAGGTACGTCTGCACTGTGGAAGCTAAACAGTCCGAAGTCCATCACTGTATCTTGTAGTCGAAGAGGGAACAGCTCAAGTAGAAGACCAATACTTTAGGCAACACATGGCTTTTTACCTGTGGTCATCACAAACAATGTCTCCAAGGACTCCCAGTCAAAGACACCAATGAAAAACTGTGGGGTTTTGACTGTTTTGTGCTAGGTGTTTGCTTTCATCGCAAAGTCATCTTTGAGTTTCTTCATCCTGGTCATTTTGCCCCATCTATGTGACCCTTTATATCAATGGGAAGGTGTGATTGTAAAACATGGGCCCTTGTGGTGTACACAGGAGGGGATGTATTGCTGCAAATGTATTCTATTTAAGTGATTAGATAGAGAACTGCTTCTAACCCTCCAAAGAGTGCATCCTTTTGATGCTCGGCAGCATTCTAACTCAGATAATAGTAAACAAACAAACAAACAAAAAAAACACCTCCCCCCCTCCCCCAACAACAACAACCAACCAACCAACCAACAAACCCCACAACATTTCCAAAGGTGTGTGTAAAATGTTATGGAAGGGCTATTCATATCCCTTGGTTTATTGCCTTAAGTAGCAGCATTTTAGAAACACTATTTGAGCCTTGATTTCTTGCATTTCTATCAGACCTTTGTGGAGCAATTTGGGACTGCCTGTGACCCTGCTTCTAGCCCAGCACCCTGGTGTTGGCACCTCTATCATAGACTGTCATGGTCCAACTGATTTTTAACACCTTCACATGAACTTCAAGAAGACAGCAGGTGTTGGCTTGGGCCACACTGTGCCAGGTACCAGTACCAGGTACTCACTCTCTCTGTATCAAACACACCTGGAGTTGAGCAGCCATGCATTGGCAGGACTGATAGTGCAAGCTGTTACAAATGCTTCTGGCATTAAACCCTACGTGGGTACCGGTCTATGCCTGCCAGTGCCCTGCAGCCTCCCATCCTCTCTTGCAAACAGCATTTAGACTCTCTCACAAGGACTCTTGGCTTCTCCTATGTGCAGCAGCAAGGATTTGGGAACAACTTCTTGCTGCTGTTTGGTGCAGGATGTCTTGACTGGGAAATACAACTTAAGGCTTCATGCAAGTTGTCTAGAAAGTGGTAAATCAGTTCATTAACCTATTTACAAAATCAGTGTATCACACAGGGAGCTGAACAAAACTTGGCAGCTCTGCCTGTATTCCCTTTGCATCTCAGGGCCTACCGACTGTAAAAATAAGAGCCCCTTCACTCTGTCCTTTGCAGTGTACAGTAGCCATGGCCCGCACCAGGATATGCAGAGCAAGCCTTGCTCACTAAGGTAGCACTTTAGAATTTTTGTGCATGGGATCTCCAGTTGCAGGAAGATTTTTCTTTAGTGATACTGGAGATTCACACAGAAGTAGAAGATCTTCCTGAGCCCTTAGTGACACATGTCCCAGAGCCCAGGGTTATGTAGGGTCAGTCCTCCTGGTAGTTCCAGCCATGGTGGAGAGGTAAGAGTGGTAAATCTGTTATTAATTCTCAAGTATTTCATCTGCTTTCTTTTGTATTAATCATAGGATTAAAAAAGTACCTCACGTGTACTCATGTAATCCATGTTTCATGAATGCCGTCATCATTTTCTCATGCAGAACAGCTTGTTGAAACGTGGAGCTGGAAAAGCACAATGGCCCGTTTGGTGCTCGGTGGGCTCCTCTTGGCGTTATGTGCTGGCATTAAAGGACATGGCTTTTCTGCCTACTGCAACAAGAGGTAGGGCTATTTAAACAGTTTTCCCTAGCATTGCTTTAGTCATATGTGTTTCCACGTGCAGCAGGGTTAAAAGACTCTGTCTGCGTCCTTCCTGACTCTGTGCTCCACCCTGGTGCTTGAAAGCAGTGGTGGGGGCAGCGAGAGGAAAAGGAATACATTACTACACAAGGAGAAGCTGAAACCAAAAGACTAGTCTGTGCTGCATGTTCCTGCTTCTCGGCAACTGTGAATCACACGTGTAAAACACATTTGTGCTCCGGCTGTGCGACTTGTCCCTAGAATGCTTCAAACTTTTTATAGCTGCTCCCACTTGCTGCAGTGTCACCTGCTGGTGAGATCAAAGTTCTCAATAGCACGCTCCCCCGTGCCACGTTGAACAAAGTCACCGAAGCCCTTGAAAACTCCTCCAGATGTTTCCTCTCTGAAGACAAAAGGATATTTTTCTCCCCTCCCTTCCTCCTTCACACCAAAGAACAAATCCTATGCCTTGCTGAGTTTGTACCACCTCAGATTAATTGGCACTAATGCAAATGTTCGTGGCTGTGTGGAGGATGTTGCTGAGAGCATAATGGTTGTCATGTTTGCTTGCATGTGGTTACTCCACTTCAGCTGTGTAATTCATTGGTTTATAAAATGCTTTACAATGCACTACAGCACAGGAAGCTAATCATATGCCGTGGCACACAATACAGCAGAGATTCGGAGAGTTACTGCAGGTCTCCTAAGGCCCAGGCCCTGAAGTCTCCAGTCCTTTTTCATCAGAAGTCCCCCTTGAGTGAGTGTCTATTTTGCCACCTGGAACAAACTCTTAGAACCGCCAGAATGTCTGGAGCTTTTCTGCTGGCTCCCCGTGGGATTCCCTTTCATTGCTTTTCAGTCTAATTCCTCTTCCCTTCACTCCTACCCCGAGTTTCTCTCCCTCTTTTTAGGCATCTTATTGGCAGAGTACACCAGGCATAGCAGTATGAAGGATGTACGAGAGTTTCCATTCTAAGGGGGTTATTTTGAGTTGCTTATGTTTCTGGCTGCAATTTTAAGCATTTGATATCAAGCCCAGAAGCAATTTTTTAATTGGAAAGTGTAAGCTGAGATAGGTACAAGAACAAAGATTTCTTAAAAACTGACACTTCCAACTGTGTAATTTTAACAGTTCTCATGGATATGGGGATGGATCAGTGTTTGGTTCTGAAGTATCTCTCGGCTATTCTGGTACAATTGATTGTTTCTGGCTGGTGTGTTCACAGGGTGTTTTCTGTGTATGCAGACTTTGCTCTCTAGGTACCAAACTATGTTGGTACCATGCTCTCATTTGTAGCTTAGGAAATCTCCCTCTCTTTGACCAATAATGCACCGAGGAAGAAAGGTGATCTCCTCCACTAGGCAGTTACATTAGAAGAACTGTTGTGGAAGGAAGTGGTGAATTTGCCCAATTGGTTTAACAAGTTTTTGCCTTGTTCTAGTGTGCTGGCCTAGCAGAAGCTGAACCATGTAGAAGTTCATAATTTAATTTATTTTCTAAAAATGCACGAAATTCTATTAAAAACCCTAAATGACAAGACTATCAAATTGCAAACACTCAAAGGCTAACAAAATGATGAAATTGAGCTTGCCTACCCAGCTTTAATTCAGTTTTCTTGCTTGTATAGTTACAATAAAATTTAATTAGATTGTCGCACATTATTTTGGGAGGGTGTTGGATCTGGGCTCCTGCCTCATTCATTTTGCATGCTAATGCAGTGCAAGGTAGTTTTTAGTGAAATGCTGAGGGCCAGAGTACCTCACTTACTGCAGGGCCTGTATGATGTGTCATAAATAAGATTGGTGTTCATAGCAGGCAGGAGCTGTATGGCACACTGCGAATGTAGAATGATAATGAAGAGTTCAGACAGGGACGGGGTAACCACTTACTCCTTCACCTTGCCAGCCACCAACTGCTATTGCAGTCCTTCCAGTCCACAGCCGAGGAATACTAAGCTGATACTCCCCTACCAGCTGCCTCCTGAGCACACATATACTCCCATGCTCCAATTGCCTGGGAACTATTCAGCAGAATATGTCAGGATGTTGTGTGTCCTAATTCAGACACCCATCCTGAGGGACATGCTGACCCTCTAAAGTGCCGCATGGTAAATTGCTGCCATGGGAATGACAACTGCTCCACATCTCACTGTGTCCTTCGCTTTAATAATTTTGCTATGTGGTTCTTCATAGTTAGAGAAGTTTCTTCATAGGCAAGCATGCTAAGGACACATTCTCTTTTCATTTTCAGGCAATGGTAAACACAAAATTCAGTTTCCTGCGATAGAGTTAATTCATATTCAGGCAGTTATTCCTGTTCCCAGCAGATGAAAGGTTTATGGACATTTATTTGAGGGGTCACCTGTCAGTCTTCTCCATTCACAGTTAAGGCTGGCAATTGCTCTTCTGATAAAGATTGTGTATTTCCCTTCCAATGTTTTTCTGTTTATTTCTGATTGGTTTTAAGTGCTGGACTGAGTTTTCCTTCTAGCTACAAATGCTGCTCTTTGAAATGGGAGTGAATGGCAGTAGAACTTAAGCATAATAACAGAAGGCATCTCTGCTCCTGTAATTTCACTTGCTTCCTTCCCATGTTCTTCTGCAACTGTAGTAAAATGCTGAATAGCTTCAGTATGTAATCTTCAGAAACCTGGAAAATATAGCGAAGGACACTGAGCCACACTGAAATGAGAAAGAGCTCCCAGAGCACTGAGAAATGTTCCAGTTCTTTTAGGTTCAGGCAGCCCTTTTCTGTTTGTTGCTTCAACTTATGTAAATTACCAGAGTTCAAGTACATTTAATATTTATCATCCAAGACAGCAAGGGTCAGTCCTCCTTTCTTCTACATTCCCTCTACTGGAAAAGTGTATTTTCAGTAAGATGTTGGTGTTTGTGATTTAAATACATTTCAGCAAGAAGAATTGCAAATTGTTATTTCTGCTGTCCCTCTTAGTTTTTCTCTCTCAAATAATAAGATCTAAGGAATAAAGCAAGATGACTACAGTTGCTACATAACAAGACTTAAAGTCTGTTTCTTTTTTTAAAGCTCTTAAGGTCCTTGAGAATCTTTGGACAGATTGCTCAATAAGGTACATCACATTAATAATGGTGATCTGCAAGTGCCTGGCAGGATCCCTTCATGAGATCCCCTTTCTAAGATGAGATCAACAAATGAGGTAGCAAAATTATTTACTTGTTCATATTTATTATTGGAGACATCACCATGTGCAGTAAAAGAACGTGTACACCCTATTTTGCCACACACTGAGCACCATGATCTCCTGTGATTTCTCTTTATTTCAACAATGTAATGTCAATATACAAGGCATACTAGAACCATGTCCTTGATTTGTTGCAGAAAGCCCAAGTCTTGGACTGGTCTGGGACATGGTGGATTGTCATACCAGCATTTTCTGGTATAATCGTCAGTTCCTACAGAATACAGGCTTTCATTAGAGAATTGCCCCATGCAGTTACAGAGATTACACTCTTCACAAGGCAGGTTCAGCACCACTCCGCTGGTGCAATTTGTGTTTTGAAAAGCAGGTTCTGTGCTATTCCACTCGCTCTTCTGGCCTCCTCTCTTCAGGATCACCAGGCACTTTGTTTTGCACTATGTGTCAGGTTTTAGAATATGTAGGGGGTTCTGGACATCCATGCATCCATCTACGGCTGTCTGAAGGCATCCTTCAGTCACTCTCACATGGTTTGTTTGTGCAGGCTTTGTCCTGCTGGTCATTCGTCTTAGTCCTGGCTTCACAGAGGACTGCAGGACCTGTTTCCTGAGCACCTTTCCTGCTTCTTGCTGTCTTGCAGGTTGTTCCCTGATTGACAAGTTCTCCAGGGCCCTGCACATACCCTAACTCTGGGAAAAAATAGAAGTTCATGAATGCAGTTCTCACCTTGTATTAGCCTCTGTTTCCTTCTGTCATGGGTAATGCTCATGTAAACAACACTTTTTCTTTTTTTTTTTTTTCCTAATTGCAAAATGGTGGGTGTCTTTATCCTATGGCTTACATTTTTTGGCCTTGGTACAGCTTTGGTTTTACTGAAAATCTTATCTGGAGAAGACCTAGCTGTTATAATTCCAAATATTGCTGTAAAATCTCATGTATCAGGTATGATACACACCACCAACTTTTTTGTTGTGTTAACTATATCTCATCTGAGATGTGGTATGTAGCTTGTAGCCTTCCTCCTGATGCTGGGCTTTGCAGGCAGCTACTAGTGAGTGAAAACATCTTCAAGTCAGAACATTTGGCATGGGGTGGGGGGTCACAAAATGAGAGGCTATGGCAGTAAACCAAAGTGACTGGGGCCAGTCTTGCAGATGATCATGCTAGATGTTTTACTAGGTATGGTCTAGCGCCACGGCCTTGTCTCTTACCCATTAGGTGACCTGGTAAACAAGAGGACTTGGGGAATGCTATGCATTGGAAGAGAAGAAAGCTGAGATGTCTGTCCAAAACAAATTCACTGTGCATCACCGCGACTCTTCTAGAAAGTTGGTGGCAGGAAGGAAAATTTCACATTTCTTCCTCCCATCCAGTTCCTTGAAACAAAACATTAGGGCCTTATTACAGAAAGGGTATTCAAAAATCCATCAGCTTCCTTGCAAATGTTGTTTTTTATTATCCCAAGCTTTCTGTGTTTTCATTTTGGTTGGATACTCCAGCTGCTCCCATCCTTTTTGCTTTCGTTTCAGAGCCCCTGTCTGGCTCTCCTGCAGCAGCCCCAGCACCACCATGTTTGCATTTCCAGGAATGGAAACCATTACCTTAAAAAACAAACAAAGCAGATGGTTTCTTCTGATAGGCTTCACATGGTAAAATAACCCCAGAGTATGCAAAGAAATTAATATGAATGTATGTGTGTGTTTATCCCTCTCATCAGTCACAGCCTGCTGAGGGAAAGGTGTGCGTGGGGGAGAGCTGATGGAGCTCAGTGCCACAGCTGGGTTGGCAAACTACTGCCTGCAGGGGCAGCGCCAGGGCAAGAACTAAAATCAATTCCAGACAAGAAAAGCTTGTGCTTCCTTTTTAACAGGCTGCAGCTGGGGATGCTGGGGGAAGGAGCCAGTGAAGAGGAAAATGGCAAAGGGTCGTAGGTTTATTTCTGGGTGGAGTTGGAGATCAAGGATACTGCTTTCATGATGATGGAGAAGAGGAAGTCTTCAGTCTCTTCCTGAGAGCTGTTTGGAGAGAGTGGGGGAGATGCAGAGAGCATGGCTCCTGGTGTGGGGAGGAGGCACTGGTGTAGGAGAGACACTGGGAAAGACCTAATGCTTTGGGGCATCTGAAGAAGAGGAATTGTGTAAGCTGGCTGCTCTGGTACGGTGAGACAAGGAGAAGGGTTGTCAGAAGCTGTAGGTGGTAAGCTCAGAAGCTGGGACGTGCTCTCCCCTTTATTACCAGTACAAGTGTCTAAAGTGCTACTTTCCTAAGACTGCACTCTTTTAAGCTGTAAGAAGAGGAAGAATAAAACAAATCATATAATGGCTTTGAATAGCAACGGATCCATCCAATAGCTAAAAAAAGCACTGCCAATAAGAGCAACTAATTTATGAACAGTTTACAGTATGCATTTGCAGAATGGCAGTTGCACTTTCTCCCCTCTCCTCCACATTTTCCCCTTCAGATCTTATATGTGACCATTATGAATGTCTGTTAAATAAATGGTAACCCTTTGCTTATTACTGGCTAGGGAATATGGTCATTACATCTGAGCAGCCATTAGGTACTTACTGTTTTTGTGGAATCAAATGCACAGTTTTACTGTGACTGTAAATTAACCAGGATCACCAAATACTTAACAAATCTCCGTGTTGGACTTCAGTGTTCTCCAGGGCCAGGTGTTTTTTCTCTGAACTGTGTGTGCAGGGCGGGGAGACAGTAGAAGTTTGCACAGCTTATGTAGTGGTTAGAAAACCAACAACCTGCAAAATTCAATCTGAGTTTTATTCACTCATTAGATGATGTGTGTGAGCATAGATACTAAAAGTGCTTTAGGTTAGATGTTACACATATCTGACCTGAGAATTTAGCCAAATTCAGGGTACTGCCACTCTTGTTAGGAGTAGAGATGGATAAGGCAATCAGGTGGTCTTGATGAAATCTTGTGATATGATAAAGAATGCATGAGGAACTGCTCCCTTGAACCCATGGGGGATCAGGCTGGAGATAATCCTTTTACACACAGGGTCATGTCTCTCTGCCCCAGACCCTGCTCATCCAGATGCTTATTCTTTCCTGTTTTGTCAGAATAGTGACAGGGTCTTTTTTTGTCTTCCTCCTCAGCTTTTCTGGTCTTGCTGTTTCTGTCATGCACAATCCCTCTCAATATAATTGCCTGTGAAACCTCTCTGGCCACATGTGTCTTTGTTTTGGGAGATGGCATGTAGTTATGTTTGGGGTGAAGATTATTATTGTTTCAAACATCTGGCTGAATAAATTCTCTGAATTTATTCTGAATGAAAGGACCAAGTGTTACGCCCACCACCTTCCTCTAGCTTTTACTCAGCTTGTAGCAACAGACCAACTAGAAGCTACATAACCTGTCAGGCTGCTTATTAAAGAAGATATCAGGAGGGGACTACTAAACCTCTCTACTCAGAGGAGGACATGTGATGACTGAGCTATACAGTAACCTGTGTTGCTGCGTTGGAAGAGCAAAGTTCAGGACACTCCTTGTTATACAGAAAGGGGTAGATGTTGTAGACAGAGAAGGCACTGGTGAGGATTGTGTTGCTGTGACCTTGCCTGCCTTTCTCCCTGGCAGCAGGCTGTGGGCCCAGAGCTCTGGGGAAGTGGCCAGCACTGTTCCTTCGGAGCTGTGGAAGTTTCAGGCAGGATCACAGCTTGTGGCAGCTTGACCTCTCCCTGTACACCATGGGGTCGTGTGTAAATCAAATCACCCTGCCCTGAGAGGTGATGACTTTTTGTGGTGGGAATCAATATATGTTCTGTAAGAGCAGCTTCAAAATACATATCTCTTTAATGTGTGAGCAGATGGGGAACTACATCACGTAAATGCTCGTTTACACACATTGGATACACAAGTGAGTAGCTAGTTCATCCCCCGACACCAAAGGAGTGTCCTGCGTAGAAAGTACGTGAGATACTAAACAGATATAGCTCTTAACCTTAGGTGGTGGTGCATGTGAGAGAGACACCATTACTGCTTGGGTGGTGGTGAGAGAATAAGATACTCAGTGGTGCTTCTGAAGGTTTGCAATACAGCGTCAAGAGGACGTGAGTGTCAAGGATCATGTACGTCACCCTTTTATTGGGTGGAAATTAAAGAATAGGAAGTGTAGGAAAGCTGCTGTGAGGATAGCCAACTAAATGGAGATAAAAAATGATCAATTCTTGGGTGGCCATAGTCCTGCTTATAATTTCCTTGCTGTAAGGCAGCTATGTGCTCCCCCGCAGAGCCTTGATTTCTGGTTGGTTGTGTGGACGGTCTTAGCGGTTTCTGGCAAGTTATTCCTGCCGAAGTGAGACTGCGCCAGTGGAAGAGAGCTGCTCAGCAGCACACTATAGAAATGTATTATACATGACATCGTACAGCAAGGTTCCTGATGGGAAACAACACAAGAAATGGTGCTCCATTAATAGCAAAAAATGGGTAACAACATAGTTTTATAGGCTCTGTCATCCCTGGGTCTTACGGGATATTTTAGAGAGAGGCATTAGGTAAAATTAGATAATGTGATGCGAGGATTATGGCCATTTCACAAACAAAGAGTGCACTGAAGAGTTAAGGCGGTGTTTTCAAAAGCCTTTATCTGTGCTTGGTTTAGTATGTACTTTAATCTTAACGATGTGTTATTTGGGGAGGACTGGAAAGTGAGTGTGTGTGTGTGTGTGAAAGTAGAATATTGTTCAGACTGTCTACCAAGCCCATCAACAACATGGAGCAATATGGGATTTTCCACTGGCATTATGTGCCCAACTCTCTTTTTCTGTAAAAGTGAAAATTCGCTCCTCTACAGATACTGTTGAAGGCATGGGAGACTTGAATCAACCAGTGTTGAAAAATCAGGCTGAAGTCACAATAAATTTAGTCCCTAAATGTTGAAACTGCATTTGAGAGAGGAAAAAAAAGCCTCATAAAAGCCTTTTTCACTTCAATGTGAAAGCTAAATACACTGCAATCAAAGGGAATACAGCAATTTTAGCCTCTGCACACTGCTGCCCTAAATGTAAATTGCACCACCTCCCAGATAGATACCATTTTTGATTTTGCTAAATTACTTGGTATAAACATTGATCCATCCATGGCTGAACATCTAATACTCTCCCTTGAACATTTTCCTGTGATGTTGAGTTACTTGCTGTGTTGTAATTCAGGTGTGCCATTATTTTATGAATGTGTGAGTGTTCATGTTTGCTCCCGTGTTAAGCCCTCTGTACATTGGGTTTATGAGCCTAATGGTCTTCTCAAAAGAAATCACCTAATCACATGGAACAAATTGAAAAAGCATCCTCAGCTTTGGACTATTTTTTTATATTGCTGTGAATATTAGTTTTGCTATTTAAATTAATGTTCTATTGTGTTTTATTTTGTCCATAGTACAACAGAGACAAATTCTGCAATTAAACAGATGACACTAATAATTGAACACAGACATTGGAAGATATCTCTTCTCCTTTATAGCAAGTGTGCACAATTGTCAGAAGGTTATACTGGATATAAAAAGTCACATTACAGTAAAGGAAGTGCATGAATCCTTAATCTGGATGATGGGAGAACATTGCTGGCAGAAACAAAGGCCATTTCAGAGTTCCAAAGTCTAATGAGTGGTGAAAAAGAGTAGAAATGAAAAAAGAAGCCTGCTTTTACTATAAACCTATGACAGGTTTGGCTGAGACATTAGGGCAACAGTTATAGGGACATTTAATCTTATATCTGGGGCCAAAAGAGTTGAGGAATATTTATTGTTAGCACTCTTATATCTAGACTTCACCTCGGTATTTCTCTCTGATCCTATTCCTGGCAATTAATATGTAAGAGAGTGACCACATTAATTTTCAATCCAGAAATAAGTGGTACCTTTGTTCTAATATGCATAACTTTGGTGCAGCTGGAAAGATACGAGGGAGAAGGAAACCACCATAGGGAAGGGGGCCAGACTATTTTTGTAGGCAAGCTTTAAAATATCTTTTGCACTAAAGCTAAGAATCACCATTTAAGCTACATTCACATTAAGAAATAACACATAGAGTTTCTTCTGCAATTTAAAGTTACTGTTTCTCTGCCCTGCTATGAATGCTCAGAAATTACTCACTGTAGATCCCAGTAAGAGGAAGGAAATCTAACCCGTACATTTTGTTTGAAGTGCCCACATAAAAAAAAAAAAAAAGAAAAGAAAAAGAAAAAGGGCATAAAGGGATTACATCAGCAGAATTGTTGTTATAGGTAACATTTTCACGAAGTGCCCAGCTGGGATAGCCTAGTAGCAGCTCCTCTGCTTTTGAAGGTGTGATGATTTGCATCAGTCTGTCCTTGAGGTATGTGGATGGCTTCCACTGACGTGGGCTGCAGCTGCAGGCTGTGAATGAAGGCCTGCGTAATTTATTTCTTACCTACTATTAACAGCTGCAACCCTAAATTTACCCACAATGAAGGTTTTAGGGTTTGTTTTTGTTTTTCCATAAGACATGGAGCTTTTGCATGTATCACTGCACAAATACTTTCACTGGAAATTTGAGGGACTTGGAAGCCATTTCTGCCTTGGCCACCATTTTAGGGGTTATGGGCAAGGTACATCTCTTGAATTTGCAGACTCCTTTAACGGGCATTGCAGTTATTTGCCTCCCAAAGATATAATGAGGTATGGCTTGTGAATATGTAGAAAAGTATTTGGTGAGAAAAGGCTTCATATAAATGTCATTTAAAAATATTATTATATTGGCCTTCAGCACATTTGAAATACAGGGAATTTGATATACACTAAAATGAAAAATTAGAGGCAATGATTCACCAGCAGGACTTCCTGCTGGCTCCAGGCTGTAATGGAGGCAAAGCTCAGGCTTCTTACTATTGCACACTTAAATTTTAAACAGATTTCAAAAGAAAACCTGGTGGTAGAAACGTCTGATCTGCTTTGTGTGATACCCTTGTGTACAACTAATTGAAGA
This sequence comes from Streptopelia decaocto, assembly GCF_964273445.1. Classification (NCBI taxonomy): domain Eukaryota; kingdom Metazoa; phylum Chordata; class Aves; order Columbiformes; family Columbidae; genus Streptopelia; species Streptopelia decaocto. Next base: position 56,544,119 of record NC_138656.1, on the reverse strand, counting down.
TTTTTGGAACTTCTTTTCCTGACACAGAGTTTTGCAATGGCAGATCTCAAAGTGCTCCACAAAGTTCATGGCTCTTGTTCTGCAGATCAGGGAACTTCTTGGCTTTAAATGTGAAGGGTCACCTGGGGATTGAGGAAGTGATGGTTGGGGAGAGAGCTCCTGCCTCCCAAATCCGAGGGGAGCTCTACCCAGGAGACTGTTTTGCCTCTCTGAACAGGAACTTGAAAAACTCCCCAATTAGCATCTGCCCGAGCCCTGCTTCTCACTCCTTTTCTACTTTCTTACAAGTGTCAATTTTGCTAACATTGTTCAACGATACCTTAAAAATATCTTTGGCACTGGAGGCATTTTTCACTTCACTGTTTTGTTGTCTTTCTCAAGTACTGGCTTTAAAACCTTCTCTTCCTGAGATAACAGCCTTGTGGAGGTCTAATAGTTCAATTCCTAAATATTGCATCCCTTTTGAAACATACCAAAAAGAATACAAAATGCCATGTATAAAACAATATTTTGGAATAGAAAGAGGCTTACTTGGATTAGTATTCCATCATAACATGATTATTTGTCTCAAAACCAGTGCTGCTTATGTTGTTTTGTGTTTGAAATATCCTGCTTTGCATTTTTTTAAAATTTATGAAATAATTGGTTTTCCACAGCAATCTACAGCAAAAAAATTCAGAGACCCCTGTGCATTTCTGCCTGATCTGCTACATTTCTTCTCTCCAAAAGAAAACACCTTGGATGTTTTAGATACAGCAGTCAGCATCCTTCAAAAGATAAACTTAAAAATTTGCTCTGATGTGATATAACTAAAATGCTGATGGTTCAAGTTTTAGCTGTTCAGGGTTGATGATAGCTGAAATAAACCAGTTACACAACTAGAGCTTCTTTCAAGAGCACATTTAAGCACATGCTAAAATTTGGGCATACATGTAAGGTCTGAGTTTTTCAGTATTTTCCTAAATTAGATTGTTAGTTTCCTGGGGGTGTATATACAAAGATTTCCCTCAGCAATGTGGACATTTCTCTGAGCACTGCCAGGGCAAGGGGAATGTGAGGTGAAAGTTTATGGAGTGGCCTATAAATTCCAATTTCTTGAGTTTTTCCCTTAAGCATAACTTTGCTTAAGAAGGTTGCATCTTCTTCACTTTGGCTTTCTCTTGTTTGATTTGGAAGATGTAGTTATGTATTTCCTTAAGTCCTTATTAATGTGGAGAAACATTCTTTTCATGCTCGTAAAAAACAGACGCATCCCAGCCAGGCCCAGAACATATGTGACTGGTTCCATCCTCTTTACAGCATATTGCTGTGTGAAATAAAGAACATGAGACAATCATCACTTTCCAGTCTCTCTGGACTGTGATGCCAGATAGAAGGCATCCATCCATTTTTTTCCCTCATCCTTTTTGCAGTCCTTATTCTCCCATGCTGATTAAATTTGAATAGCCATTTTATTGCCAGTTCTGCTAGCAATGATCATGCCTTATTATGCTGTTAAATAAAGTTAAATGAAAGTAGCAGAATCAGGCCCTTTGCTTGCCTATTACTGGCCTGGAGGTTGAAACGCTTCGCCATTCCTTTTCTTCTCTCGTTGTTAATCACTAAGACACATAATTCTTTCATTTAATAATTTTAATGTTGAGGTTTGATGGTGGTGACATTCTAAGAATCTGGAAGGAATTTTTGCAGTGCCAAAGCTCACTGTCCATATGAGGGTGATACTAATGATGTAAAAACCAAACCAAAAAAACCTGCAAACTCAGAACAAACTGGGTAGCAAAATTTTTAAGCCTTTCTTTTAATGTTTTTTTTTGTTTGTTTTGTTTTAATATAAGGTCGTATATTGACTGTAAGTGACTATATCTCTGCCTGCATAGAAGAACGGTCTCAGATTTTCTCACAGGAAAAATTCTCTCTGGAAAGATTCATACATTTTTCTTTTGTTTTGCTTTTTCTGTTTCTCTTTGTTCAAACAGGACCATATTTTGAAAGCTTTGGACATATATAAAAACCATACCTAACTTGCATCTGTAATTTGCCTTTGTAAATCATATTGTTATTTGCACTTGTAGTTGCCCGGTTTACATATGCACATGAAGGGCTCTGGTTCTGCACCTTTAAATAAATAGGAGCTTTGGCATGGAATTTGGTAAGTACCAGATAAAATCCTGTATGTACAGATTAGACATCCAGTTTCTTTTGTCTGTTATGTCTGGTGATCTTCAAAATATAAGCTCGACTTGAACGCACTGGGCACCTGGATGTGTTATCCAGTATTTGTCCCTGAGTGAACAGTCATTCTCTTACTCCAGGAGATGTCTAGGTCTCACTCACTGACAGTAAAGATAGAAGGAATTTTTTACCTTTTGTCCATTGCTTCAGGAGTGAGTGAATACATTTAGTGAGGCATGTCAAATACGTTGAAAGATTAGAGGAATTAGGTTTGCATTATAGGAACTGGATATGACTTTGAAGAATCTGTTCTTTATTTCCCCCCCTTTCTTCCTGATTTGTTTACTGACTTCTGGGAAAACTTGTTTGCCATGTGATGCAAACTGAAATGAAACCGATGAATTTCCCCGACTGCTCAGGGTACCTACTGTCAGAAAATCTGCAGAACTTTTGGAATTAGCAGACACATGAAATGTTTATCTCACTTGTTAGCTTGGTAAAAGCCCACTGACTTTCCGAAATCACAGCAGCGAGCTGTAAATGATGTGCGAAATGAAAAGGCTTTGCTCACTCAGGAAACGCAGAGAAAACATTGAGGAAGCTGTGCTGTCGGGCCTGGGCTCTGTGGAAAGCAGGAAAACAGTTGTGATACAAGAAGAATTAATCCAGAATATACCAGCAAATTCAGAAAATAAATCAAGTTTGGTGTCATTTTTTATTTTTCTGTGCAGAATATTTTTTTTTCTGTCTTTTTCTGTTTCTTTTTGTGCAGAGTGGCATCAAAGACTGCAAAGCTGAGTGGTTCTGGTTTGTGTGACTTGCATGAAGTTTTAAATTTGAAATGATCATTGATTTGTACATTATGTTCCACTACATCCTACTGCATCAGGTGCTTTGTTGTGTTTCTGACCTCGACTCTGTGTTTTAGTGCGAAATGGCTTTAGCAAGGAGCCTTTGATAGAAAGCTGCCTTGGAAAATCAGTCCCAGTTCAAGGGCAGGATCATTCGTCTTCCCTGCCTTCAACCTTCTGACTTTCTGGGAAGGAAAGGGAAGCATGTCAGGGTTAGAAATTTGAATGAGACTCAAATTAAATGATAGGCCACACTGAAAGGTTAGACAGAGGCATACATTTTAAAGAGTGTACCTTTGCAGAGGAACCACATGCTGAATCTGTCGTGGCCACCACCACCCTAATGGGAAAAGGAGGAAAAAAGGATAAGGTGAGAACTGTAGGCTCTCTTCACCACCAGCTGCTCATGTGGGCCAGCAGGACTGCACATCTCTGGCCCTCCCAAAGTTTACTCTGTTTCCATACCATCTGCCATCCCTACCCCCCCTACTTGCTGGCATGGAACACATGCAGCCCCGGGCACACAGGAATCAGTGGACACAGACTGTTACATGACTGCTTCATTTGAGCATCGATCCAGAACATCACAAATACATCACTAGAGTGGTATCTGGGGCTTGACACCATGCGAGGGTGGTAGCATGGCTTCTGGATGGGATCTAGCAGGCACTGCCCAGTTCCAAGTGTGAGGAGAGCAGGTGTATGGTATTCTGTCCATTTAAGTCTACTTTAAATAGTGCTGCCTTAAACACTATTAGATTTCAAACCCTTTGTGTAGAGATCCTAAATAGCTATACCTGTCCCAGGATCCAAGCTCTGACTTAGGGCCCTTTTATTATAACTTTTATTTACAAAAAAATCAAGATGTTCTCTTGCAATGGTTCCTAACAGTACGGTTTACAATTTTTTTTCTGTGTTTTGGCATGTTACTGGAAAATACTATGACAGATGGAGCATCATCTGTCAACAGTTTCTATCTGACACATAGTAAAAATTATTGCTATGATGAAATTATTGATCCTGTGTCTCTACATTCAGGAGCAAGAGGTATCTTATACTAGACTGAATAAAATCAAAAGCAGTCTAGTTTAGGATCCAAAAGGATTTTGCTGTAGGAAGACCCTTAATGACTGGAGGTGGAAAAGATTTTAGTCTTGGCAGACAAAGCTACATAAAAGCTAATTTCTCTTAGCTGTCTTATTGTTTTCTATGATATGTCAACACCAGTATGGATGTATTCATGAATCTTTCGTGTGTGTTTTTCAGGAAGATAAAAATTAGGGAATATTTAGCTTTTTTTTTTTTTTTTTTTTTTTTTTTTGTGTGTGTGTGTGTTCAGTGCATTCTCCTTGCTGGGACCCAACACACTTCAACATACAAGATCTCAGAGCCAGGGGAGAGCCTGACTAGCCAGGCTTGCAGTCAGGAGAACCACAAGAGACAAAAGCATCATGAAAAACAATTAACAAAAAAGATTTGGGTTTCCAAGAGTTGTCTGGCACAGATATGGATGTGGCACTAATGTGGCAGTAATTATAGTGCTAATGCCCTTTTATTAGTGTTTAAACCCAGGATGCCTCCTTGTTTTAATGACCAGTGGCTTTTATCACTGATTTGCTACATCATTTGCTAGTACTCTTGCTGTAAGTAGTTATGCTAGAGAAAGAAGAAAGGGCTAAGCTGAAGTGATAAGAAGGATGGAAATGTGAGGATGTGGCTCTTACCAATGATGGTCCTTGTATGTAAATGTACCTCCCTAGACTGATCCTGGTACAGGAGAGGAGAGCTTGTCTGAGTACAGGAGAAGTCAGCCGACATCAGCCAGTAGGTAGAATGTCTTGTTGATAGTATCCTGAAAGTATTGGAAAGGTGAGTTGGAAGTCTCAGACTGTTCCCCATGATTTTTTTCTCCATTTGTGTGATATTTAAGGGTTTGTACAGGTTATAGCTGAATGACCCCATTCCTTAGAGCTATCCTGCCTAGTGCTTGTAAGAAGTGACCATTCTTACCCCTTCAGCAAACAGTGATGGGTTTTGGTGCTTCATGTGATTATCCCCAAAGAAAACATGCTGCCTGAACATCTTCAACCTTGAGATAAAGCACCTGTAAACCATGATCTGAAAATCTTGACAGGATGGTTTTCTTAGGGCATTTCTTATTATGTTTTTTTGCTGGGTCGGGAATACAAAGACATAATTAACTTTTCTCTGCTTCCTATTTAGACAAGAAGGACAGAGGATGTTTACTTTTTACGGTAAAAAAGTTCAGCCACATTTGTGGACCATGATTTGCATTGATTCTAATTTTTTTTTTGAAACCTGCGTGTCCATTCCTAACAGTGAAAGGGAAATACTATTCATTAGGTGATTAAGAAAAGTTTAGAGTGGCTTGGAACTGCACTGAGGTGGCTTTTCTTGCCAGAGAGTCTATTAGTAAATGCTTTTATGGGATACTCCACTCTTTCAGAGTGAATAAGTCATGCATCCATAGTCTTGCAAAGCAATCATCTGTGAATTGTACATGAAGAAGTGTAGGGGAGGCATGTGTGGTGTGTGTTCCAATGGGACTATTCCCTAGTCACCATTTGCTTCGGAAATTGTATTAAAAAGTACAATTGTTGGTCATTAGGGTTAGCCTTGCAAAGCAAGCATGACAGCATTAGCAGGAAATGCTTCCTTGATTTCAATTATAATGCATAAATTATACTCTTCTTCTGTCTTATCCTTGCAACATTCAGCAACAGCACTTCCATCTCAGCCTGGAGAATAGGATTTTGCACATGGTATAACTTCCATTGCTTTAAATAAGGCCTCCTCAATTTTATCACTGAGCACTTACAATCTTCAGTATTACAGTTCAGCCAGCAGAAATTAGTTGTGTTTAGAACTCAGTAGGCCATAAGACACACGCAGCTTTGAGATTTGGCTTACATTTAGCCTTGGGAAGCAGTCTTAAAGCTTGATGATTGAATTACAAGAACTACTCACACCCCTCTGCCAACATTAAAGTAAAAAGCAGAGCTGTCCTGGGGTGTGAGTAGCAGGGAAAGAGGAAGATGGGACTAATCATTCCTTGTTATAAGACTGAAGCATCTATGGGAAAATCCAGTTCCTCTGGTTTGCTTTTGCCTGGCAAAATCATTCAATGGAAAAAGAGGTTGAGATAATTACATAGTGGAGGTCAGTTTATAATTTACAGTGGTTTATTCATGAAGCACAAGTATGTAGCTTGCTGATCTTGTTGTCCATATATGTGAGACTTTATCTGCCTTTATCCAAAACCTTCATAGTATTTCTCTGGCTTGTTTGAGTAGCAAGAGATGTGAAGCCTCCTTGAGCATGGGCTTCAACCATGCAAATATGCATATAAGGACCTTGATGGGCTTGCATAACCCTTTCATGCTGTTGGAAAGAGTTGTGGTTTAACCTGGCAGGCAGGTAAACACCACACGCAGCCTTTCACTCACTCCCCCTGCCCCAGTGGGATCAGGGAGAGAATGAAAAAAAAAAAAAAGATGAACCTTGTGGGTTAAGATAAAGACAGTTTAATAGGACAGGAGGGAAAATAATAATAGTAATGATGATGATGATAATAATATAAATAAAAGTGATGCACAATGCAGTTCCTCACAACTTGTCAACCGATACCCAGCCAGTTCCCAAGCAGTGGTTGCTGCCCCCCCGGCCAACTCCCCAGGTTTGTATATTGAGCATGATATCATATGGTATGGAATATTCCTTTGACCAGTCAAGGTCAGCTGTCCTGGCTGTGTCTACTCCCAGCTTCTTGTGCATCACCAGCCGCCTGGCTGAAAAGTCCTTGTGTTGGTATAAAATCTACTTAACAACAACCAAAAGATCGGTGGGTTATCAACATTCTTATACTATATCCAAACCATAGCACTATACTAGCTACCAGGAAGAAAACTAACTCCATCCCAACCAAAACCAGGACAGAAAGTAACTTCTCTTAGTACCTAGATTTTTTCTTCCTTGGCTATGATCCTATCTCTAGCTGTGGTGCAAAACCAGCTCACAAGTATTAATGAGCACAAAATGTTTAGCCTATCAACTTATTGTGTAAAATCAGTGTTTCCTTTACCTTTTGTATTGAAACATTTTCCTGTGTGTATGTGTGTGTGTATGTGTTTGCATTGAAGGGTTGTGCTGCCTTGCCTATGTTTAGCACATATCTCAGTTGAAGTGCCTGAGTGCATGAAAAGGGGAGTTTCTTGATAGTCTCTACAGAAGGCTAAAATTATAGCTCCAGAAAAGGAATGCAGTGTTCAAAATGGCAAGAAAAACTGATCTGATTTTGAAAAAATACACGACCATGAGTTTTCTTCCAAAGGAGAGAACCACTTACCGCTTACAAATCTGCTATTCACGTCTTTTAACTACATCATTACTTGGAAATGTTCCATATTTATGTCTTAATCAGTTCTTTCTTTCTCCTTAGAGGAAGAAGCAGTTTTCCAAAGTTGGTCCTGAACTTTTTAAAGCCTTCATGTGCATTATAGAAATGTCTAATCTAGAGAAAACTGTTGCCTGCTCTTCTCTTTCCATGTATTCACAATTTCAACACTGGAGGAAATGCACTTAGCACTAGTGTGACATTACAACTGAAAGCTCCACACAGTGGAGCACTGACTTAAAATAATTTTAAGCTCTGGCTTGAATAAAAAGTAGTTTTCAAGGATAAATACTTGGCAGTTCATGTTATGAGTTTACCCTCTTGTTAACTATGATAATAGAGACAAATATTCCTTGTGATCATGAAAGAATAAGAGACACTGTATTCCTTTTAAATTTTAGAAGGACATAAAATTAATTGTGATATGCCATCTAACAGGTGCTGACCAATGACCCGTAAATCAACGATTGTCATGACTGCAACATTTTAATGCTGAAATAACCAGAATTGGATTTTCATCCCTGTTCTTCATAGGCAGGCAGCCCTTTTTGAATTGGTTTTGTCTGCAAATCTGTCTTTCTGAATGTTCCTTGCTATGGAAAAGAAGAAAATTTATGCTGTGTTCAAGGAGCATGTTAGCTACTGTATGATGTTCTAGACCTTGTACAAGCTGGAGGAAAACAAAATCAATATTTTACATTTGTAAAGCACCTTCTATTTTTGTCAGCTCACTGTGAAAATATGAACTCTGAATTAAGAAGCAGTGCAATTATTATACCCAGCCTACTGATGAGTAAACTAAGGCAGTAAACGCTGTGAAATTGTGAACTCAGCAAGGAACAAAATCCAGGAACAAGAAAAAGTCTTCTTCACTTAGAAGACCAGAAATATTTGCCATTGTTCATTCCACTGTATTAATTGAATATACAAGAATGCAGCTTTTCCCTTCCCTTCCCTTCCCTTCCCTTCCCTTCCCTTCCCTTCCCTTCCCTTCCCTTCCCTTCCCTTCCCTTCCCTTCCCTTCCCTTCCCTTCCCTTCCCTTCCCTTCCCTTCCCTTCCCTTCCCTTCCCTTCCCTTCCCTTCCCTTCCCTTCCCTTCCCTTCCCTTCCCTTCCCTTCCCTTCCCTTCCCTTCCCTTCCCTTCCCTTCCCTTCCCTTCCCTCCCTTCCCTTCCCAATTTCTGGTGCGTTAGACAAATGAGTGACATGTGTGTCATAAGACAACTTCAGACCTTTTTTTTTAAAAAAAATATAGTTGAGTAGTAACTTTTCATGTCAGGATTTGAGGCCACGAGTGACTGGATCTGGAAATCTATTTTGTATCCCATGTCTGCACAAAAACTTCCCCATGTGTGCAATAGTTACCACCACTTTCTTGCAGCTGTTCCATCAGGCTGCCACTTGATAGCTAAAATTGGTGTGACAAAGAGTGAAGTTATTCTACATTAGGTGCTACTATTTACAAGTGGCTTGAGACATTACTTTGCACTTGAATGTTGTGTATGTGCCCTCAGTTAATAAGCAAGTGTTTGGCTCTGAGGGGCCTTAATGCTTTTCACAACCGCCAGCCATAAATAATGGTCACTGATACACAGCATCCAACTGTGCTCAGCCATTTCCTTTCATTATGAATGTTGTATTTTCCATTCTGATTATGCAGAACACCATAACAATTTCCATTGCACCTCGTTAATCTGGAAACTGGAGCATTACAGGGCAAACATGAATGTTTGAGAACCCAGGGCAGAGAGATCCTCATACCACAGCCATACCACTTGGAAACATGGAGAGTAAGTCCAGCAATGCCATAGTCGCATGTTGCCTGGAATTGAGGCGACCTGCTGTTCTGCTCCTTTTGAACTTTTTCTCCTCAAGTATTTGGTTAGCTCAAACCTGTTAACAAGGTATCATATCTTACAGAAAAAAGACTGTGGCTAGGAGGTTGTAGCATGGAGGGTGTTGGTCTCTTCTCCCAAGCAGCATGCGATAGGACAAGAGGAGATGGCCTCAAGTTGCGCCAAGGAAGGCTCAGATTGGATATTACGAAAAGTTTCTTCGTGGAAAGGGCTGTGAAGCAGTGGAACAGGCGGCCCAGGGAAGTGGTGGAGTCACCATCCCTGAAGGTGTTTAAAAGATGTATAGATGAGGCTCTTAGGGACATGGTTTAGTGCTAGAGTTAGGTTATGGTTGGACTTGATCTTAAGGGTCTCTTCCAACCAAAATGATTCTATGATTCTGTGATTCTATGATTCTGTCTTGAAAGTTATATGGGCCGCTGAAATGTTGCTCTGTATCTTTCGGTAGTGGGACTGTGCTGTTTATTCACTTTACCCATCATCCTGAAGTCTCATTCCTAAAACAGCAATATTCCTCTTCCTTATTTCTTAACATTGCAGCATAACTCAAGGTTTTATAGTATCTCCTGCCATTGCGGTTATGCAGGATTTGTGTGTTTTTGCCCACAATACACAGAATGAAAGATCTGGAAAGAAAATGTAATTAAATCATATGCAAATAAAAATGCTGCAGCTGACTTCATAAGAAGGAGACTGCCATATAAAATACCGTATTATATTTGATTTCAATATTAACCGATAGAATTAGAAGAGATGAAATTTACCTTAGAAAGGCGGCCTGCCTAGAGTCACTGGTGAAAAGATTTCAGTGGTTTTGCAGTTTTTGCACCTAAGAGCTTTTTTTGTTTCTTATCTTGGTGAGAGAACTGTTTTGTGGCAGCTGAAGGTTTCACTGCCCAGGTGGTGCTGTACCCGTGTGCCCACCCAGCTTGGTTCAGCAGCTGGCCTGATGCCTGAATATGGTTGAGGGGACATGTTAGCCTGCTGCCTTTCCTGTGGTGGAGCCGGGGAAGGGCCAGGGAGTTTGCTGCTTCTGCCAAATGGGCTTTACAGGTGGGCAGCCATGGAGAGCATGTTTCCAAAACCTGGCTGCTGCCCAGGAGGTGCTGGCTGCAGTCACCAGGCTGCACACACTGGTGCAATTTTAGGGCATCCCTTTCTTGCACCAACGCTGTACCCTGTAGATGAGGAATGAAGGAGGCACAAAATGCTGCTTCTCTCTCTGTGTTGGTCCTTGTGGAGCAGTTAACCAACTCTGCTGTCATCATCTTGCTTGAGTTTGTCTTTTACAAGGCCCTGAGAACATGTGGTACGACTTGCAAGTGCCTTGCACCTCCCATACAGGTCTGTACACTGTGGCCTTGTTAGGCCTGGTGTCTCCTGGCTTTCCCCTTGCCATGGTGCCGGGACCTCTCAGCCTGTGCCACCTCCTCGTGCTGCCACGCTCCCAGCCTTTACACCTCGGCTCAAGGCCGGCTCTTCTGACCTGCTGCGTTCATAAACACTTGAGTGGCTTTGCCTTCTGTGTGAAGTGCCTTGGAAACCTGGTATGAAAGGTGCTAAAGAAATGTAGGTTTGATTTAATTTGGTTTGATTTACAGTCTGAAAAATGAAAGTCTTTCTGCAAAGCTAAGACCCCGGTACAATTATTCCAGCTTGCTTCTGCTGCTTGCAAAGCTGCTTGCATTCGCTTTCGGATCACTGGGGATTTCCTTGACACATTTACACTCCTGTTCTCAATGACTCCATACCCAGCCTCATGCTGACACTTTCTCCCTTTCTCTCTTTTTTATTTATTAAAATTACCTGCTCCACAGGTATTAAATGTAACCAAGCCAAGCAGAATAGAGGCCAGTCATAAAAGCACAGATGACTACATTTTTCCCACTATGATCTATGACAGGCACTTATTCCTTTAAAAAACTGCTACACATTCAGACCCCGGAGAACTGAAGGCCACAACAGCATCAGAGGTTTAAAAAATTATTGCAGGAACTTCCTTTCAAATCCCTGTACTTCCCAAATATTCTATCCTTATTTTTGTACTATGATGATGCTCTGCTTGATGCTGGGATCATACACTGGTATGCACTCCACAAACCCACAGTGATTGCCCCAGAAACTACACGTTTAAGCAGGGAAAAACATTGTCAAGAAAACAGAAGTACAAGAGAGGTGGAGTGATTTGTTCAAGGCCACAGAGCAGCTCACTGGTAGGGCTCACTGTGGACGACAGGTTTTCTGGTGCCATATTCACTGCAGTTACCTGTCTCTAAATCTCAGAATTAATCTTTTAATCCTTTGGAATTCACAAAGATTTAAAAAAAATACTTTACTGGACTTGAGGAAACCAGATGGTCCCTGAAGTGGAAAATATCAAAGAATATGACCAGCACTTGTAAAATTAAGTTGGGTTATTTAATATATTCCTAGCAGCTTGTACCTCTATAAAGAAATACAGTGACCCTGGTTACCTTGCCAGCGTTTCCTAATGTGCGGCAGACTTACAGTGAAGGAGAAAACTGGGAATGATTTTACTTCTTACCGCAAATGTTTGCAGTGATTGATATATAGTAATAAATGGTGAAACCACACTAAACTTTGGCAGGTTGGACACGACTTTGGAGTTAAAATGAGGAAGCTGTCTTGTAGGTTTAAATAGTGGAGAAGTGTTTTGGGGCAGAATATGACTTCTTGATAAGAAGATACGGCACATGGTGAAACAGAGGACTGAGCTGGGTCATCCTTAGATGACACCGATCCTGCTTGGAAAGAGTCATTTTCGGAGGGGTTTCTCTCATCTGGCTTGTATCAGGCTGGTGGTCTGAGGCCCCTCCACAGTGGCGGGGGGCTCCATCTATAGAGACAGAGGCCCCTTCAGAGGGCGATTAAGCCCATTTGCCACAGGTATGCATCTCGGGAAGGGATGAATCCCTCTCTGGAGGGGTCGCTTGCTCTCCACTGAGTATAAAGGGAGCTTGGATGACTTGTGCTCTCTTCTAGCTGCCAGGGCTTCCAGGGCGCTACAGCCAGGGGAGATCATTCCCACATCTTCATGTCATCCTTCTTGTTGTCATCAGAAATCGTAAAACTGGCCAGGGCCAGGCTGACAGTCTGTGCTTGTGAGTGTGGCACACTCCAAGTTTTAGGAGTATGTCCTACATCCCTCTCCCAAGTGTCTCTGGAATGCTGTTGGTTTTATACCTGTTGTATCCATGGGTTTCTTTACAGCCTCAAGGCAGGCTGCTAGGTGTGGGAATATTTTTCTGTATCAAAACATGATTTCTTAGGGAAACATGAAGAGGAAACAGCTGCAACAAAACAGAGAGAGAGGTAGGGATGCCTATTTCTATTTTTTAAAACTGCGGATGTGTGTATGTGTGTACATGGAGTTGCTCAAGTGAGCCAGGATGGATGGCTTAATCAAAACCTACACTTTCAGAATGCAATTTGAAATGTGCTTGGTGTGATGTTATGATGTTACGTTCGTAACTAGCACTATAGTGTTGTGACTTTTTTTTTTTCTTTTCTTTCTGCTTAGGAAATTTGAAAGGTGGTATCTGGATTTCTATGGAATGAGAGCAGTTTTTTGGAACAGAATGATTTTCTGCCAAAGAAAATTTGGACTCTCAAAGGCTCTAAAACTCATGTAGATAGTATTATCCTGCTGCTCTATTCTTGGTGTGCTATTTATCTTCTGTCTCTGTACGCTGTGCGTGACAGGGCCCCATCGTCTTGTTATGCATGTGTCAGGGGAGCCTTGGTTCTGACTGGGAGCTGCAGATACCATCCCATTAAAATTAATAAACAGGAACAGTGGAAGTTCCTGGAGAGACCATGATAAACATTTGAACAAACTTATTCTGTTTTAAATTGTGTCAGCCTTCAAAAACCAGTGTCTTTACTATCTCATCCCCCGTGCCTTTCCATCATGTCTCTTTCTTGTGCTGAAGTTACTCATTCACCTTTCAGCCCACTTTCCTCCCCTTTTCACACTTACAAGGTGGCTGACACCTTTTCTTGTCCTTCACTGCCTGACGGCTCCTAAACCAGGCCTGGCTTCTGTGCCTCTCCTTGGGGGGAACCGCTGGGTGTTCTCAGAGTATACACAAGGATACAAGCATCTTCTGCTCTGCAAGTGTCAACTGCTGTCGGGTGGGTGTAGTGACTCAGAAATAGCTTCTTCAAAAGAAAATATGCATTGTTCTTAGTATTTTATTCAAAAAGGAAAATACATTTTTTTTTTTCGTTACACAGTTTATAAAAGCATGTTGTTTGTAAAACCAATAGAGATCTGTGTGTATAGTTCCTCTCCTTAGACTTTAATCTTCCCCTGCAGGCTTTTGGAAGTTCTCCTTCACCCCACCTCAGGCTAGCATCCTCCTTCTGCTTCCATGCATTCCCTCACCTGCTGAGGAGCTGTGTGACAGTATGTGAGCAGTTCTCCTCATGACAGCCCATCTCCCCTGTTGTACTGCAGACTCAGCTTCCTGCCCTGATTTAGCATCTTTGTTTCTAAGTTTAATTTAGGAAACATTGAACTGTTCTTATAATGAAGACAGCCAGTGTCCAGCAAAGACACTTTTTTTTTTTTTCCTGTTCCCAGGGTCTCATGTTTGTTACTATTTAGCCCTTCCTGGTTGCTTCTTTTAACAAGCTGTTCGACTTTGCTGGATACATTGTGACAGGGAAGGGAGCCTCCTTGTGCTGTAGTCACTTTCGCCTGCATTCACCCATTGTCTTCTCCTCATCCTCTCTCTTCCACACCAAGAGTCTCTGCCTCTGAAACCTTCTGACCTGACAGAGGCCTGAAGGAATCATAGAATAGTTTGGGTTGGAAGGGACCTTTAAAGGTCCAACTCTCCTGCAATGAGCAGGTGCATCTTCAACTAGATCAGGTTGCTCAGAGCCCCATCAAGCCTGGCCTTGAATGTCCCCATGGATGGGGAATCTACCGCCTCTCTGGGCAACTCGTGCAAGTGTTTCACCACCTTCATTGTAAAAAATGTTTTCCTCATGCCTGGCTTGAATCTCCCCTCTTTTAGTTTAAATCTATCACTCCTTGTCCTATCACGACAGGCCCTGCTAGAAAGTCTGTCCCCATCTTTCTTATAGGCCCCTTTTTAGGAACTGAAAGATGACAATAAGGTCTCCCTGGAGACTTCTCCAGGCTAAACAACTCTCTCAGCCTGTTCTCACAGGAGAGGTGTTCCAGCCCTCTCATCATTTTTGTGGCCTCCTCGTGACCCTCTCCAACAGGCCTGTGTCTTTCTTGTACTGAAGGCTCCAGAGCTGGACACAGGACTCCAAGAGAGGTCTCACCAGAGTGGAGCAGAGGGGCAGAATCACCTCCCTTGACCTGCTGGCAATGCTCCTTTTGATACAACCCAAGATACGATCGGCTTTCTGGGCTGCAAGCTCATGTCCAGTCTTTCATCCACCAGTACCCCCAAGTCTTTCTCTGCAGGGCTGCTCTCAATCCCTTCATCGCCCAGCCTGTATTGATACTGTGGGGTTGCCCTGACCCAGCTGCAGGACCTTGCACTTGGCCTTGTTGAACCTCATGAGGTTCACATCGGACCACATGTCCAGGTCCCTCTGGATGGCATCGCATCTCTCAGGCATGCCAACTGCACCACCTAAAGGGGCTGAGTTATGACAGAATATCCACACTGGAGAACTGATAAGAGGTTGCATCTGCCACAGTTTTGAAGTCAAGACAGTAGTGCCTTTGCTGTTGTGGGAGGAGTTTCTAAAATCTAACGTTAGCTACATTTATGGAAGTCGTCTTCTCCTGGGAAGACCTTGGACCCAAGCTTCTTTGAGTTTTCAAACTGCCTGAAGCAAGGCTTTAGAGAACCAAGTGGTGGGTGAGAGAAGGTCTGATGTGAAGCAGAAAGAAGAGACATTCTAAATCATTCACCTCTGAATGAGGTACCAAACAGACCTGAAGTAGCAGCTGAGACTTTGGAGAAACCAGTCGAATGTATTGTTCCTTCTCCTGAGGAAAAAAAAAAGGGGGGGGAGGAAAAAAATCAAGGGGAGCAAAACATTTCCTTTGCTTTGCATATTACAAAAGACACAAAATGTAGAAAAGAAGAGGAGCAAGTAGGCTGATAAGAGATTTCATTTCATCCCCCTCAGGGTGCCGACTTACCAGTGGTAACCTCGTGATCTGCTGATGTCATTCGCACAAAGCAGTTACTTCTGAAGAGACAGGTTTCCTCAGATTTTACCATCTGAGGAAAAAAAAGAGGAAAAAATTGTCTGAAAGGGAAAAAAGTGTTAAGGTGTCTGTGTTTTACCAAAAGCCTTTGTAGGAGGTTATTAACTTCAAAAGAAACTAAATTTATCATAACTTCCTTCCCCCCTCCCTGCGTTTCTGAAAAGAGAGCTTGCTGTGATTGTCTGAGCCATTAAGGGCTCCTGGAAGGGCGGCCAAGTCCCGCGCTCCCTTGTCTGTGTGCTTACTGATTTATAAACCTCTCCGTAGGTAGAAAGAAAAAGGTGAAATTTCCCCTTTGGTGGCAGATGGGATCCAAAGGCTAAAATACAATTATTATGCAGACTCTCAACATGTACAAAATGGGAAGAAAAATCTACCTCTAAGATCTCTATGTGGGAAACTTTCTTCTCAAGATCTCAAAGGAGCAGAGACTACATCACCCCAAACTTTTTCTTTCATTTGAACAATGATTCTTGGAAAGGAAGACAAGGTTTTAAAGTAGTTTCTGGAGGTGAGCTGTAGATGACACCCGTTCACTTTGAAGGTTAGCCCGGGATCCTCACAAACCCTCTCCACTATCTATGTACCTGTGTGAAATTTTGAAGAAAAAAATGTTTCAAGTGTCTGTGCTGTGGGACTGTCAGAAAGGAGATCTGTGTTTTCTCTTGCATTGCACTAAAACCTGTAATCTGGAGGAGACAGGAAGGTAGCTGAACTGCTCGTGCCGTTGCTGGTGCAAGAGAGTTAATCTGGCATGAAGCAGAAGGTGGAAGATTTTATAAAAAGCTCCTGCCATGTGGTAGTGGTTTCTGGTGCCCAAATATGCATTCCCTATCAGTGGGACATATGCTGGCTTTATCTTCAAGGAAACCACCTCCTCCTGATGCCCTGATCAGGTCTCCTTGCTGCTCCAATCTGTATGAACCTGATCCTTACGTTCCATGGCAATGCCACAGTTTGGCAAAGATCACCTCTTCATGTCCCAGCCCTTCTCTCCTTGAAGCACGTGGGCTTCTATTTGGCGGCCAGTGACCTTCTGGAGAGGTACATGTTTAAGATTACCCAGTCAGTGCTGACCAGCTTTGATGGAAGCAGCACTAGGTTCACTGCTGACAAGGAGGCAGGTTGTCCCACATGCACTGTTCAGACAGACTCGTGCCGCAGCTGTCAGCAAGGTTGGGTTTGGTACCGTAGAGCCCTGTGGTACGAGGTGAAACTTCAGGCAGTTTCAGGGTGAACAAACATTCAGCTGTGCCTAACCTGGTGAGTGTGGGGTGAGAAAATTCAGGAAGCCTTTCCTAGGAACAGGGGTGTTTCAGCTTGGATGAGTGGCCACCAGCCAGTGCTGTGAGCACCACCAGTCACCTGGGAGAGGATGTGCAAGGGCAGGAGACCAAGCTGGCTGGGACTGGTGGGACACAGGTCCCAGGGTGTTGGCAGTAGAGGACAGCAGGGTGGCTGCTGTGGTGTTTGCTGACCATAGGCAACCTGCAGCAGGCAGGGGAGCAGTGGGGAGGGGAACCTGTAAAACAAAATAAATGCTGCATGCTGGTTTGTGCTCACCCCTGCTCTAGTGTGTGCTCCAAGTAATTCCAGCGGTGTTACTGGCTGGGTAGAGGTGCAAGTGGCAGCCCAGCTGGACTTGGTATTTGCTGTGCCTCTGAAGTTAATAGTGGTGCTTAGGAAATGGGTAGTTAAAAAGCCCACATATCCCTGAAGTAACCTTAGCTGCAAAATAAGTCATTTAATTAGCATACAGTAGATACTTATTGTTAAGTGAGAATGCCATCCCCTCCTGCAGGGATTTGAGTTAAACATGATGATTGATAAATTGTTATATTCACACAGTGTCACTCAGTGATATAATCATGGCTTTTGTAAATATTTAGTCAAGAGAGCAATCCAGCTGTTCCCAGCCAGGTTTCATCCAGTGTCAGCCAATGTTCAGTGCTGCTGATTTATTTCATGTGTTGCTTAAGCCTTGAGTAAGATCACATTTTTATGAGTCTTGAAGTACCTATGGTAATAAATAGTGAGAGTACCAGAGCTAATGACAACAGCAGAAATAATTGTGTGGAAAGATATTGCCCGGGGTCCAGAATATGAGCAAGTACTTAACTATTTGAAGTTTTTCAGGACAACTGCTTAGCAGCTTTTGTCTAGATTTACAGCAAGGTAGCCCTCACCAGGTACCATTGAAAAGGAAAGGTGAGCAGGAACCATGAAAAGGATGGTAGCATCTCCCAAAGCTTGACTTAGCTGTTGACAGAGGGCTGAGGTTTAAAGCAGTGTTAGGCAAAGAATGGAAATTCCATTTGCCAATGGATTTCAAGATTTTGAAATTTGTCTTGGGTTCAATTTAGAACAAAACTCCCAAATTTTGAAATTTGTCTTGGGTTCAATTTAGAACAAAACTCCCAAATTTTGAAATTCCTCCTGACAGAGGCGGGGGTCTAGGAAGGATTCATTCTGAGTCAACTGTGCTGGTTTTGCTATGCAGTATAGTACTAGAATGTAAAATGTACAAGTATATTTAAAATCAGAAGTAATTTTAAGACTAAACACTGACACCGTTAACTCTGAAGGTGTCCAAACCTGACATATTCACAGTGTTTGAGCCTTCTTGTGTTTTTCCCCTAAAACACATTACTGCAAAACTGACACTTTTGTGAGGTATTTTGGCTTTAATGAATCTACATTTTCTGATATCTCTTTTCTGACCATACTCTTGTTTGAAGAAACACTCATGCAACTTTTCTCACTCATCTGTCTCACTTTTATTTTGGGAACTCTTCAGGAATAGCTTTTGTTCTCATGTCAGTTCTTTGTTGAGGAACTATCTGTCGTGATGTCCTACCCCCAAGACTTGGAAGTGATTCAAAAACAGGAAAGTTAAAAAAAGATGACACCCAGTTTTGGCTGTATTGCGTATTTGCGAAGGCATGCTTCACCCACAGGACAAGATGGTAGGTGCTGAATTTAACTTATTCCCAGTACAGAACCTCTTCAATGACCCATATAGACACCTCTTACTGACAGCAGAGGAACAAATTATCTTTACTGACAAAGTTTCATTTGCAGAAAATTCAGCTTTTTGTTCCCTCTTTGCAATTTATGTCCTTTCTTGTTCAGAAGCAGGTCATAATTACAGGGTGTTTCTAATTTTCCAGGAAATGTGGACATTTTGAAAACAAATACAGTATTAACAGCAGTGAGGTAAGTATCTACAAGAAGGTAAGCTTAGATCAATACACACACAACCTTTTGCTAACTTGGATCTTAAAGCAGTGGGGGGAACAACACACTCCGGGAAGGGAAGGAAAGTCTAGGAGGTGCCTAAAAGCAACTGCAGCTCACTGACAGAATGAGGTGAGGTCGTCCTGCAGCACTGCAGACGGAGTGAAGCAGAGACTTTTTATTCGTTGAGTGCATGGAAACATCTGAGGCAAAGGAAAAGCTATTTCAAATGGGCATTAACATGCCTGTTGGCACTCTCAGGCTGATATCAAGGGCGCCCCTGAGCTCAGAGCCAAGTGGAGGTACACCCCCTGAGAACCCAAGGTGACAAAGTGCAGGTGGAAATGCTGTTCAAATGTATATTTAATGGACACAGGGATAAGCTGTGTTCCAGCCAGTGAAGGTAAAAAAAAAATGACAAAAGCACACAAAAACCCTCTCACAGTATCTCATGGTTGATGGCACTAATGTGAAGTAGAACTTCGAAACCAATAGAATTACTCTAAAGCTAACAAATTCAACTGCAAAAATGAGTGGGTGACTAGCAATTTGAAACCCCCTGCCCAATGGATTGTGTGTGTTGCCCTTTGTGCCTGAAATGTGTGGGAGAGCAATTAGAGCCTTCTGCTGCAGAGTCCAGCTCAGGTTGTGTGTGTGTGTTATTGTTTGGTTTTTTTTCTTTTCTTTTCTGATTTTCATCGTGGCTAAAAGGGAGTTACCCAGATCAGTATCAAAGTAGAAATTGCTCTTCTGCCATTTTCTGACAATAATCACCATTTTCCAGTAACTGAAAGCTACAGGGAAAATACTTCAAACGTTCATTGTCAGAAAATATTTTTTAAATGCTAATGATAATTGCCTTAACCATATTTATTTGGTTCTTATGAAGACCCCTTCATGCAGTTGCAGAAGTTTCCTGGTATTATAAACCAGTTCTTGCTTCCATGTAGAAGCTGAGAGTTTGAGCTTTATGTTTTGCTCTTATTCCCATCCAGCTGTGATGTGAAGTCTTCCCACTCGCTTGGTTTTTGTGGGCTAATATTCACCAAGGCTGGCATTCATCCCACCTAACCGTAGTTATTAAAACATTACATGGTTATCTAAGCGAGTAGTCTGGGCCGCCTCTGTAGTCAGTGGTGAGAGTCAGGCAGGGTGATTCATTCCATCCTCCCAGGTATCACCCTCTGGAGGTGCTGAGTCTCCACAGGGAGACAGATGGCTGAGGTTAGGTGAGGTGAACCTCAACCCCAGTGCTCAGCAATAACTGCTTGGCGTGTGCCCAGGACACCTGGGGTTCCCTGGGGAAATCACCCATCCAAGCGCTAGTTGGAGCTTGCACCTTTTAGCATCCAGAATTAAAGGAGTGTATGTGCTCTCTTTCGGTCCAGCGTGCTTGTAGGTTTTGTGTGTAATAGAAAAGACTTTGCCCTATGTTTGACCTACATACTTACCAACAAATACAGCCTTAAATTACATATTCAATATTTTTTATACATCTGCTGTCTGTGTGAACATGCACATATTTTCTGCATAATAATATTCAGATATATGGTTCTCTATGATATTTTCTTATTAAAGTGCTGGCAAAATGCTCAAAGCTTTACAAAATACAGATAAAGGCAATTTCTGTCAGAAGAAGGTAACAAAGATGAACATTAGATTCATAGGGAGTGAGAGACCAGAAGATTCTGGATTCACTGTTTGTTTTTTAGTCTAATTTCCTTAGAAGGTGAGGCTTCCGTGTTGCACTGTGAGTGAGGTGAGGTGTGTAGTTGTCCTCTCAGTGACTTTTGGACTGGTCGGCCAGCTTCAGCCAAATATAACCAAAGAGCAAGTTGTCTGAAGGGACAAAGCTCTCTGAAAAAAAAGGCAGCTATTCAGAAGAGATTGTGCCCTCAATGAGGAAAGGGTACAGTGTGAGCCAGTATTATGTACTAGTGGATGTACACAGGAAGCCTATGCAGGAATCCTAGTGTGGGAAGAGCATTACCTGTCACTGGTTTTGTGCTAATCCCTAGGAAACTGGGCAAGAAGACCCATGGGAAGCAATGCATTGCTGATTTTGTTGGGCAGGAAACATATTTTATGCTAGTAGTGGCCTTTACCTTTGAATCTTCCTTAAAAAGGGAAGATTTTAAGAGTTCTTCCAACTGTGGGGACAAAGCTCATTAACTGGGGAAGGAGCAGTGGAAGAGAGAAACAAGAGATGAAGCTGAGGGTTAGTAGAATGGAAGTGTTGAAAACGAAGAGGAATTTAGCATTCCTACAGGCCTCTGCCATTTTTCATGTGCAGAAATATCTGCCAATTCTATACAATGTTGCATTAAAATTATAAATATTGTTTTCTTAGGTATTGTGCTCTTGGCTAATCTTAACTGGTAGAGGGCATCTCTGAATAGCTGTGCATTGTGGATTTCTAGCTTGTCATCCCTGATAGCTTCCAGTGGCTTTGTAGGAAGGTTTAAACCTCCCTCATCTGTTCTCACATTGTTTTCAAGGTACAACTTTATAATCTTATTAGAAAAGCTGCTAACTATGACTGTCAGGAAAAGCAGAGGAAATAATTTGTCGGCCAAATATGTCAGTTCCTGGCCTGAGCATTCCTGTAAATACAGCTTTATCAACACTCTATCAACAACAGGCAAACCCAGGGTGCAAATTGTTACCATCCCTGTCTGCTGATGGTAAGAATTAGGAGTATGTTTATCAGATGTGGAACATGTCTCTGATGCACATGAAGTCTGTTTTGGTTTTGATGCTGATGCAGACTTCTGCACAAACTCTTGGCTGTTCTAAAGATGTGAAGAGAGGGGCCGGGTTTCTAATTTGAGACTTTCTGATTACATTTTGTTGGCCTTTCTCAGCACAGGGACAGGTAGACTTGGGTTGTTGAACTGGGTGGGATGAAGCAGATGCTGTGCTTCTACCCCATGCACAGTCTCAGCTGTCCCACAGGCTCTGGGTCATCCTGTGCAATGCAGGATGCTCAGGACTATGTGTGCAAGATGCTTTGTGGATCTGTTTCCAGCCCAGCTTGTGGCCTTTTAGGCAAGCTGTTTACTCTGTCTCGCTGCTATTTTGGACTTTGATCTTCCCAGGAAGCCTTTCCAGAGAAAGCTGAGGGAGAAAGAAACACCCTGGGAGCTGGCAGTGATGGGGAGTGTTTTTGGTGTGCCTGCCCACCTGCCCTGCAGCAGCCCCTGGAGTAGAGGAAGCTTCCTGATCAGTGGAAGAACTGGTTGAATTACGGACTGCAGGGAGCAGAAGTATCTGCAATTTTCTTCTATGTTTCCTCTTCTCCACAGTCATATCTCAGGTGGTTACCCAAGATTGTATCACCTGACCTGCTGCACTTGCAATTGGTGAGGTGTATTGCTAGTTTTCATCTTTCTCTAAAACGTGAGGTACTGGCCACTAGATTTGATTTATAATTAAATGGTAAATCCTACAGTATATTCCCAGGACCCCAGGAGTGATAAGTCATTTGAGTTGTATTTTTAATAGATTGTTATAAATCATTTTTATATTGCCATAATTGAATAAGGTGCTTTAGAGAAACAGAAGATTGTACATTCCCTGCCCCTAGGAGTTTGCTTGCTAAGTACATCTTTAGGTACAAAAGGTACTTTGTGTAATTTTATGCAGTGCGAGCCCTTGCTACTAATGACAGTGCTATAAATGTGGCCCATATCCTGAAACAACTTAATGTGTGCTTAACATTGAGGATTTTAGCTTGCCTCCGGATGAGTATGGTGATTCATGCTGGAGAATACAAAAGACAGCCTTGTCGGCTGCACCACCTGCCCTGCTGCCAGAGATGCTGCCCCAGCAGATACCGGGGTGTGCGAGCTCCAGCGCCGCTGCAACTCTCAGCCCAGTGTATTAGCTCAGGACTTACAGACAGCTATGCCAGGTCAGACAAAGGTGCCATCAGGTTTCTGACAGTGACCAGGAAAAGAGCAGAAGGAATAGGGCAAACACAAAATGACTCATCCTCTGGCATGTTATCCCAGCTTCTGACAAAGAGCGTTTTAGGGAATTTGTGAGCCCAAGTTTGTTTAATGGGCTGATGGACCTATCTTCCATGAGTTTAAGCTTAGACTGAAATCAATGTAGTTGCAGTGCGGTCATATTCCAGCCTGGTTAATTCCATTCTGCATTTTCAACTTCCCTTGATGCTTCTTCAGATAAAGCATTTGTGCCCTAAAGCTGTGGTGTAGTGTTTGCTAGTGCAATTTTGTAGCAGCTGCATTCCACCCCAGAGATGGGTGCATTTTGGTGGTAAGTGATTCTTAGGTTTAAATAATCTATAATTCTTTGGAGCACTTTTTGGGCTTGTAAAAGGTGTTATACAAATCAATGAATAATTTTCACTCACCATTGTTTGTAATGTATTCTTAGTCCTCAGCTGAAAATAAAATTTCTTTTCCTATTGATTTTCTTCTTTTATGTTTTGCCAAATTGATTTTCCTTTTCCTAATGGAGCAGAAACTCACATATCAGGATTTCAGCTACTTCACCCTTTCTGCTTCAGCATCATTTAGGATATCAGAAGGAATAAAAACAGATCTAAGGAATAGTTTTCATTCATTAACTTCAAGGGAGCTTACACTGTTTTAATTCATTTTAAGGGACACCGTATCTTTTGAGTTTTTAAATTTCATCAGTGGATTTGTAGGTGTTCTCTAAACAGGTATTAAAGAGACAAGTATAAATATGATGTTATGACTTTGGAGGGTGAGGTGGGAGAATTAAGAAGAGTTTCAGGTAGGCTGGATTTTTGTGTTGCAGAAGAATGTCTCGGAGCTCTTACTGAAAATGCGGACATGGTTTCGAGGATGTGCTTCCATTTCTGCACACCGTGGCCCTTTTATGTTCAGCTCGAACAGCAACAGGACAAGTATTCTTACTGTATTTTCAGCTTGGGTTTGATCAGGAATAATCACAGTTCTCTTGAAATACTCCATTTCTGTCCAAGTATGAACCTCAGCAGGAGGCTTGGTTTTGTAAGATGCCAACTACCCTTCTCATTTATGACATTAAGTGGGCCTTTGAGTACCATGTAGCTGAGAAACAACCTGAGAACTTCTGAAATGTTTAGCCTGAAAAGGTTGTGAAAGACTAGATTATTCCCACCAAATAAATAGTGTTATCTGAAATAAACAGTGTTATCAGCTTCTGAATCGATGTTCATTAAGAAACTCAACTATGATTGGAAGCTTAAGACAGCCAGTGACTACAGGATAATAGTTAAGGCTACAGTAGAGAAAAATGAGATTAGAAAACACTGAGATAAACTACATGTTTTTTAATTTATTGGATCTTATGAAATTCAATGCAGAGTAGAGAGAGCCAGATAAATGGCTGAAACAATCCCAGAAAGTTTAGTGTTTATGCCAAGAAGTCATGGAGGACAGGAAAGGTTCTGGAGGACAGAAAAAGGGCAGAGATAATGTCTATCCATAACAAGGAGAAAAAGCTGAATCCAGGGATTTGTAGTCAAGTCAGCTACCTGCCAATACATGGAACAAACAATCAAACAATCGATCGTAAGCACCTCAAAGGTAACGAGGATATGAGCAGAACAGCCAGCACAGATTTGCCAGCTGAAACCAATCTCTTTTCCTTCTGAGACAAGGCATCAGACCTTGTGGGGAGGAAAAAGGCACTGGGTGTCACGTGTCCTGATTTCAATACTTTTGATACTGTTTTACAAGACATTGTCATAAGCCACCTGGAGAAACCAGGATGAGAAGAAAACATTATCTTAGGTCAGTGCACAGCTGGCTGGCCAGCTGTAGTCAGAAAGCAGTTACCAGTGATTAACTGTGAAACTGGAAGGAGGTCTTGAGCAGGTGCTTTGAGATCTGTGATGGACCAGAGTGTGATGTGGTGTTTTCAATAATGAGTAGGATGCTGGAAAGCAGGGGATTCTTGCTTGGTTTGCAAGCTGAAATGGGCTGCGGACAAGGTGGAGAAGGGGTTCAGAACGCAAAATAACCTGGGGAGGTCTGAGGAGTGGCCTGGACAGCCCAGGCTGTGGGCAGCTGGAAGTCTCTGTGCTGAGTTGGGAATGTATCGTCTTAGAAGAGGTTACAAGTGAAATGTATCTCAACAGGGTCACACGCTTGTGATCAACTGGAACCATCCATGAGAGAAGACTGAACAAATTGGGCTTGCCTAAAATAAAGAGGAGAGAAGGAACAGAAGTTTTTAAAGGTGACTGAAAAGAATAAAGAAATACTTTTTTCTCTTTGTCTACTGGGACAAGGGGTAATAGGCTTTAACTGCAGTGAGAAAGACATAGCTTAGATGCCAGCAAGATCCTTCTACTAGTGATAATGGCAAAATGGGGAAATAGGCTGCTTGGAAGCTTATCACATGTCCACCCCTGGAGGCTGGACAGATATCACTCCAGAATAACATGGATCTAATTAATTTTGCCTTTGGGAGGAGATGGACTAGGTGACCTCCTGAGGTGCCTTTCACCTTCGATTTCTTGAACTTTGAGGGTTCCAGAACACTGGAACAGGCTGCCCAGAGAGGCTGTGGACTCTCCTTCTCTGGAGACATTCAAAACCCACCTGGACACATTCCTGTTCTAGGTGAAGCTGCTTTAGCAGGTGGGTTGGACTGGATGATCTCCAGAGGTCCATTCCAACCCCAACCATTCTGTGAACTTCAGAATATTTTAATGTTCATTGATTTTCATTTTAGTTCAGATAAACCTACCTCATCTATGAAGAGTTGAAATTTTCTCTGTTCCTCAGTATCTTACAGAGTACTGTTAGCATTTAGCATCAATTAAAACGGCAAAGTCTTACGATTCACTCTCCACCTTTGCTCAGCCTTATCCATTACTCTTGAACCAGTTAAATAAATATGGTGTAGCTGCAGTCTCCTGAATAAATGTTCTGTCTTTCTTTCTCTGTATATATGTCTGCACATATATAATATCTATATATATATTTGAAATTATGATTCCATTTATCCTAAGTTTCTGAAATTTATTGATTTTTTTAACAGTGTTTAAATTACATCCACTTTTATGGAGACAAATCTGTTGAAGAATTAAACAGCAAAGTTTGCTTCAATCTATAAACATGACAGGGGGATGATTTCCTCTCATTTGCTAAATATACAGCTCCTTAGTCGGAGACATAAATAAGAATGTTGCCTAAGTAGGTCAGATTTGAGCTAGGGCTTTTCAAAAGACATGAAAGCACCCACCGTGAATATACACTTCAAAGCCAGAACCCATTTTTTGTGCACATTTTGTTCCTGAGAAGTTTTCCATCTGTTCTAATGTCATGGCTTTGCCACAGTGGCTTGTCCTCAGACTCTGTATCTCTGGCAACTCATATGCTTTACTTTTTAATGCAGCAGGTAAAGGAGATAATTGGAAGACCTTCAGAGCCAGCGTGGGGGGTGGACGGGAGGCAAGAGGGAATCTTTCACTTCTAAATGGAGACGAAGGACAGACTTCCTCTGCTTGTTGTTGTTAGATAGCCAGTTTGATTGGATGCCAGGAGCTGAAAGGAGGGAGTGTGCATTTTGAAAAGCTTTTTGAGGAGCAAATCTGAAATTAAAAGACAGATAATATTTATAGAGGTTAGTGAAGTTCACATCACCTTGCTCTCTGTAGCAGTGCAGTTCCAAATTCAGGATTCTTGATGGATTTAAGCCCTTTTTCATCAGCAATAGTCCAACATGATGTGCCTGTCACTTTTTCAAACGATGCCTTTCTGACTTCTCCATGTAGCTCTGAAAGGGGAGGAAGCTTCCTCACTAATATGTCACTCAACCCACCCACCCAGACACCCACAGCCTGTTTGAAGCCGGCATAGGAAAAAAACCCCACCACACCACACCCCTTGGATTGTAGCTGAAGAAAGCGCTCCTTTAAATATCGATATCAGGGAGCATTGGTCCTAGGGGTGAAGCCAGAAATAAAACAGCTACTTATTCATATCTCAAGCTACTCCTCAGTCTTACAAAACAAGCAGAGCTATGCTGTTGCTATTTTACCTGCAAATCAGTGACAGCATCACTGTGTGTTATATTTGCACATGATTATTTATTTACTTGGATTGTAGAGTGCCCACCACTCACATAGGAACTGCTGGATCACCACTGGGTGCCGTGCGACTCACATGTTGCCCTGCTCAGTGTCCAGTTGGTGACACATCTGTAATGTTCAGAGGAACAGGGAGGATGCGGGGTCTGGAGGTGGCTCTGCAAGGAGCTGGTTGCTGTGCCATGGCTGATGCAGCAGCATGGAAGATGACACAAAAGGCAGGGAATGGTTTGTGAAGGAAACAGACACCAGCAGGAGCAGTGATTGCTGGGGAAGCAGAAGGGCTGCAGACCTAAAGACCATATGCACATGCTTGGGGAAGTCCACAGCAGTGGACAGAAGGGCTTAGCTCAGCTGTGGGGGTCTGCGGGAGCCAGGACTATGCCTGGGAGAAGACTTGCATGAGGCATAAAGAGCCCCTCTGGTGTCTTTGGCACACTGGCCAGGTGCAGTGCCTGGGAAGTGAAACCTCTTTCTAAGCGTCTGAAGGTCTCCTGGGGCTATCTGCACCTTCACATCCTGAGGCTGATGACATAAACCATTACCAGCACCCTCACTGCAGACAGCCCTGAGACAAGTGAGTACATTTAATACATCCCCACTCACATACGTAGCAACTCTTTGGGCAGCACACATGTTTGCTGCTCTACCAGGAAAAGGCAAACTGCCTTTCTTCCTGCATCTCAAAGTGCCTTCAGGACACAGTCATAGCAAAGCTGATTAACACAGTCAAGATTCAGAGCAGGATGGACTGCCACCTGGTTCACAGCAGTGCCTGGCAGCGGGATATGTGAAAACATACCACCATATACAAAGAAATTAATCTTTTACCCATTACATAAAGAAATAACAGCATAAGAATTTGTTTCGAAAGAATCAGCAATTAAGAGCAAAATGAATATGAGTCATCTGTCCAGCAAAAGCTGTGCCAGATGCAGACACAAAGTAATTCTGCATGTTAATACCACTTATGCAATACTGGTCCTATGACAGGGAACATTTGCTGTCAGTTTGTGAAGCGGTACATGCACATGCACGCATATGCATGAACTTCAGTGCAATTTGGGGTTGTTCAGTTTGCTCATCTGCCAGCTATTTGTCTTAGGGCATTTTTAATGCATCTCAGAGTAATTTGGAAGTTTACAAATTTTGCCTTTTGGCTCAGAGATTATCAATATAGACACTGAGTGTAAAGCTGAGTAAAAATTGAGATTTCAGTTTGAAAGAAATGCCATTGTTTCGAACATGTCATGTATTAAAGCAAGTAAACCAAAGAAAGACTTGAAGACATTTCCAGCAGGTCCACAGGCTCCACTGCCGCTCAGTGGAACAGAGAGGACAGTGGAATGCAGACCTGCCACTGAGCCACTGCCAGCAGATCCCCAGACCCCTGTCTCCAGGGCAGCTCTGCAGGAAAAGAGACCTTGAGTGCTGAACCAATGCCTCAAGTCCCAAGGGTCTCCTCCAAAAGCTGGAGTGAGGTTCCCAGAGAGCTGAGGTGTTGGCTGAGTTTAGGAAGGCAGGAACCATTTGGGAAGGAACGAGTTGGTATTTTTGGGGCAGAAAATTTCTGACCAGCTTTGCTTCAAAAGGCTTTGGTGTTATTCTGTTTGTGGAATGGGAAAGCTGCTGAATCCCCTCTTTCTGGAGTCACACTGAAGTCCTTAGGCATCCTGATCTCCATCTGAGCATCAGAGCCTTTAGAAGTAGAGTATGACAGGTGGTATTGCTCATGAAAAATAATGGCCAAAGTACTCTCTGCTCTGGCAGCTCTAGGTTTGCAGATGATTCCCCAGGTGATGTTTGTGTCCCATCAGAGAGACCTTATGTTGCTGACAAAGAAGCCCAAAGCATGAAGCTGGGGGCATTTATACCCCCACCTCCCTCTGCTTTGGAGAAGAGTGGCTTGCTGGGCCTTGTGAGGGTGACTGAGCTCCTGGAAGACGGAGTTGGGTTGTTTTAGTGAAGGTTAAGCATGAGTGCTGTCCAAAGAGCTGCTAAATATATGAGTTGTGGAGGTACTGAATGTATAAGGTGCCTCAGGATGCTTACAAGAAAGGTGATAGTAGTGGTAGACTTTGTGGTGCTGTAATGTGAATTACTCAGGTGTTTCCCATGCTTACCATGACTTCAATTACCCACAGTTCTTCAAATTGTTCAGGTTGTCCAGACCAGGAAATTCATATATGTGGGAGTCAGTATGACTCCTGAAACATAGACCCATGGTAATGTGGAAAATGCATGTTGCTCTTGGGATTGTGATCAGTTATGAAAATGCAAGAGGATTAAAGGTTTTCTTTTAGCTGGCTTGCTAATGGATGCATATATCTCTTTCTTCATGCTATTGCAATGAAAACACCTGGAAGTTTACTGGGGGTTTGAGGATTCAGGGAAGGAAAATGAGCTGCCAGTGCTGAAGGAAGCCAAGTTGAGTAGCAGGAGACAACAATATGCTGCTGCTTGTAAGACGCTGCTGGGAGATAGGGAAACAGAGGAGCACAGAGGTCAGTGCTATTAATTCTGTGTGTTGTATGCATGAGTGAGAATAGGGCTATTTCAAATGGAACTATTAAATTTTACCATATTTTGCTGAGTTTTTAATCTTCATTTTTAATAAAGAAGATAGATACACTTTTGGTTAGGGCTTGCAAGTTGCCCTAAGAGGAAGCGAGTGTCATCACATTGCTGGATCTAGTGCTGATCTCGCTAAATTCAAGGGGTTAGTCCCAGTGACAGACTGAGGGGAACAGGCTCAATCTCTTGGGGCTCCAGATCTGCCTGGCTTCTTTGCTTGGCTGCTCAGCTCGCCTGTGAAATGCCTGGGCTGTAAGCACACAGAATGGCAAAGCATAAAATAAATTCAAAATCCCAAGATGCCCTGCTCCAAAGACTGCCAGTAGCAAAGCGTGGTGCAGTGGTCATTAACTTCCACGATGGCAACTCTATTACTCCACTACACATTGGGTGCTATGGGAGCTTTGGTGGGATGGACTGACAGTGCTGCTGGGGGGGCACAGCCTGGCGGTGGGGCCCCTGGGGCTGGCACACGTGGGCACTGGAGATGAGCAGCCTCGCAAGGAGGAGATAAACAAAAGGGCATTTTGGTGCCTTCTGTGTTCCTCCTGGACCTCCAAATGTCGCAGCTGCTCAGAGAGGCTGTGAAGGAAGAAGTTTGCTTCTCCTGAGTGCTTGCTGTAAACAGTGCATACAGCAGTGCTGATTATACATCAGCTCACTGGGCTAACTATAGCACAGTAATTAAAGGGGTGAGAACATTTTGGAGTACTTTCTGCCACTTGTTGTCTTCATAATCCCCCTGTGTTTGGCAATAAATAGAACTTTTAAGTTTAATTAATATACACTTGGCTGGCTATCCATTTAAAAGCATGTTTCAGTGGCCTGAAATGTTATCCACTTAAGCATAGCATTGCTGGGAAGGATGATGCAACGATGAGGGAGCACAGGGCCAGGGCCAGGGGTGTCAGCGAGCCCCGGAGCAGGGAGGCACGGCTCCATGTCCCGGGAATGTAGGTCAGTGGGCAACTCAGAGCACACGCTGACACAGGCACACAGGCACTGCAGGAGAAGACAAAGTGAATAAACAGTTTTTCTACTGAATGCAGGGCAGCTTGAGCTAATTTTTAATTTTATTCCTGAACACTGGATTTCTCCCAGGCTGGGGTGTCAGAGTGTTAAATGAGTCTTGACAGAGAAACGGGTTCTCATCTCTCTCTTTCCTCCTCAAACTTCTTTTGTGTAGGGCAGTGTGAGCCATCGATTTTTTTTTTTTTTTTTTTTTTTGAGTTTAGCAGAAACAACAACAACAACAACAAAACACTTTGGATCAGATCAAATATACATTCCTTCCCTCCTCCTTTCCTCCTGGGATGAAAAAACCAAACAAATCATGTTGTTTAGCACCATTGTGTCATTTGCCCCAAAACAAGCCATTTCACTTTGTGCGCTTTCTGAAAAGCAGAGGCAAGGAACAGCTAGAGTTTCATAAAACTGCCAGAGGACTTTGACTCCAATCCTGGCTTCAGCCAGTGCTGGGTTGTTTATCTGCAATGGCAGGGTGTCAGAGGGAGCTGTTTGTGGCCCCACTTTGCTCCAGAATGCACCCCAGGTTGATGTTTTGAGGATTTTTCTGTGGGTGGCAATGAGTCTGTGCATGTGAAGGAGTGACCTGAGCTGCAATGGGTGCATGAAGTGAGTCACAGAAGAGCAAAAATGAGGATCAGAGAGGACGGGAAAAAGACTTAGCTCAGTAGAAAGAGAAGGGATCGGGAATGAACTAGGTCTCCAATATTGGAGACATCTCCAAATCTTCAGCTTTTTCATTTCAGTGTCTGATACTATTTTTCTGCTGCTCTCCCTGCCTCTCCTGGCCCTTTGCCCTGTGCCTTCTCACCTCCTATTTCCAGCCCCTTTTTTAGCTTTGCAGCCTTTCCCTCTGGATGTGGTGCTTTGATCTGGGAAGTCGAGTTGGTGTGCCATGGTGCAAACTGATTACTTATGCTTCCCAGTGGTGAGCATGCACACAACTGTGTGTCTTGAAGACCCAGTTGTATATGATCAGCTCTAATTTTCACAGGGTTTGAATTTTTTTTAATTTTTAAATCTTTGTGTTGAAAAAAAGAATACTTCTTTTGGACTTTCTCTGCCAGAGAGGATTGACTGGCCTATTCTGCAGGGTGAAGGGTGTGAGATACATAATTTCTCATTACTTCAGAGTGGAGTGAAATGGGCACTTGTTGGGTGCAAATAATTTGTCCTATTTTCCGTCAATTTCAGGAAGAGAGGCAGTGTTAGCCAAAGGAAAATGTTTCTCTGTATTACCTGTAAAGGAACCCAAGGTGGCTGGCTCAGCTGTGTCAGTGATTTGGGTGTCCACCTGTGCCCAGAGGAGCTCCACACTCTCTCTGCTTGGCCTGCCCAGTGGCAGTCAGACTAGCAACAGCGGGTCCAGAAATGAACAGATTTAATAAAAAAAAAGCTTCATGGCATGGTGTTTGGGTCCGTGCTGTGCAACTAATTAACTCACTAAACCTGTGAAAGCACTTCCAAAGACGAACTCCTGTCCTCCCGTCCTGCACTTCCCGATTTCGGCTTCCTGCACTGTTCCGGCTTCTGTCCCCTGCCCCAGGAAGACAGCACAGCAATGTCACACACACCCTGCTGTGCCTACAGGAGGAACATGTTACATCTAGTGCCTTTCCTGGCCTGTCACCATGACCCTCTGCAATAGCTGAGAGCATCAGCTCCCCCGCACTGAAATGGGGCAGGTCTTTGCTGTAAGGGCTGTAAGGGCTTGGCTGTAAGGGCTTTGCTGTAACAGGGCTTCTCTGTTATGTACAGTAAACATCCACCAGTAACTTTATGTAAGGACAAGAGGTGGGTGCTTGAGAAGCTGTGCTTCCTTTTCTTCATTGCAAGCAGAATGTTACCCACCCTGCACATCAATGACCCAAGGCGTAAATATGCTTTTCTTTTACATTGTGATATTTATCAGATACGCATGCAAAACATGGCTTCTTTTTTCCTAAGTCTTTCTGGTTTTTTTTCTGTCCTCAGAAAAATCTTGATTTTCATACTGTGGCTCAAAATGTCTGGATCTGGGTTTTTGTACCTCCTTTGTAAAAATCCCACTTGAGAGGTGAAAAAGGAGGCTCTAAAGCCCAATTCCTAGATTATGACCTGCACATTATTTCAGTTTAAACTTACCTCCTGTTACAACAGAGAATCAAGGTGTAAGTGTGTAAAGTGCTTTGGGAACCTCATGATAAAAGGCCCTATAAAAATATAAATGTAAGCAGCTGGCAGTCCCAGCCTGCCTGCTGGAAGCAGCACGCAAGCTCACAGAACAGGGTCCAAACTCAACCCATTTGTGGGGCTGTCTCAGGTAGCAATACATGTAATCTTTGCCAGGGCTTTCTTGTTTCTTATGTAGAGCCCTCTGTTTCTCACCAAGTTGCCTCGGCCTCAGAGACGAGCTAAATCGTGTGGGCTGCAGCTCCAAGCATGTTCAGACTTTATGTGCCTGTTTAAAAAGACGTTCATGACTGTGGCACGACACCAATGGCAAAGCCATAGCCATGGCTGTAGCTCGAACACTTTGATGTTGATATCTTCAAGCAAAGAAAAGCATAAAATAACAAGTCCTTGGATACCGCATCACCAGTTTGTAGTTTAGATCAATCTGGGGCACAATGCACAGCAATGGAAGGAAGTGAAATCCAATGAGTGAGACATGCAGTGATGTGTTTGCTGAGGAAAAGGGAGAGCTGCTCTTCTTCTACTCTTGCCTGTTCTTCTAAATACTTTTTCCAAAGGATGGATTTTCTCTTTATCTAACTTGGCTTTTTTCCCTGCTGTGAAATGTTTTGGGTCAGATGATATTTTGCTGGGCTTTAGAAAACTGCTAAAAATTAATTAATCTGTAATTAAATTGATGGGGAAAAGACATACAGGAATGTTAATAGAATTATATCCTCAAAAGGAACAAAAATAAGGCAGTTTCCTTTAATTTCTCTTTTTTTTACAGTTTGCAGCCTGACGGATTTCTGACCAAGCTTGAGTTTAGACAAAGTGCATGTGGCAAAAGTTGGAAGTGTTGTAATGCTGCCTACTGTGATTTGTATAAACATTTAGGATCCCCTGGAGAGGAATGTAATCCAGGGTTCCCTACTTACACAGAAATGCTCAGAACAATTTGATATTTGAAAGAAAAGAAACATTTTTAATTGGATTTGTGCTGACTATTTTTGAAATACAAAGAAGACACTTTATCCAGTAAGCTGCAGATTTTGTTTGCAGTCACAGGGAATCGGGAGGCCTCAAATTAGCTGCAGGACAGGCCTCACTGTTGTTCTGTGAGACCAACAAAATGCAGAGGTTTGAAAGAAAAATACTGATGATAAGAAAAGACTATAAAATTCAAGCCCTATACTTCTTTAAGTTTATGTGAGTTAGGCTAAGCGGATCATGTGATTTCCTCGTGCATTCCTCAAATGACAAAAATACTGAAGGGGAAAAATTGTCGCTTTGTCTTCCTTCTGACTAGAGACTTGCACCAGGATGGGGCAGTTGCTGGCGTGTTGCTCTGCATTGATCACCTCAGGAGGTGCTGCCACAGGGTCACCTTGGCTTATTCCCCAAGACCTGCCACCTGACTCTGAACCCCTTTTGCCTTTGGGATGACCTTCCCTGCTCTTAGCACACATGCCCCTGTACCTAGCAGGAGAGGAGCATCTTGAGGCACTGCTCATGGCTTTGTGCCACCCTGTCTCCCCTTCTTGTTTGTGTTGAAGGCCCAAAGAGGAGAGTGCTATGGTTTGATTACTTTCAAGCAGAATCAGCAGCAACAAAGAAAATTGCACTGCAAAGAGTATATCTAGATTTGCCACATCCTTTGGTTTTTGTATTAATAGGGGGATGATATTAGAAGCTTTTAGTAAAGGTATAAAGCCTGGCCTTATTTTGCTTTTCCATCCCATCATTACATTTTTTCCTTCTTTGCACTGATGATTGCTGAGATTCATCTGTAATGTCAACAGGCCTAATGCTGTCAGATGCTGCACTCTCCTTAACATCAATAGCAACTGAAGAGTCACCAAACCTAAGGTGAGAATAGGCTTCAGAAGAAGTAACCGAAGTAACTACAATTCTGTGCCTCTGTAGTTGCTTGTATTTATTACTCCCAAGTATTAAAAAAAATCTGAGTGTTAAGATGTATTCCTGTTGAAGGAAAACATATCAGCTCAGGTTTATCTTGCCTATCTTTTGGCACTTAATGGACAACCCAAATAAGGAATATTGCCACTCAGGCCTCCTTTCATGTAACTAGTGAAAGAAATGGGTATCTTCACGGGGCAATTAAAACTCTGCAAGATCCGAGAGCTCCTCTGGAGGGAACTGTTGCTTCTTTGACTCAAGTGACTACACACCTATCTTAGATGTCTCATCCAAGTACTTGTGGTTAGGAGGCATGAGTCTATCCTATATTCACTGTGATAAGTGGGACTTGGGACAGGACAATTTGTACATGATAAGATCCCATAATTGCTGTTCAAGGAAGGTGCACAGTCGCGTGGTTCCAGTAACTAATTGGCAGAGCTGTAAGCAAATTAAGTTGGGATTAACGTAGCTAACTAGGTAGGAATGATTCTTTTGGAGGGACTTGAATAAGGAGGACTCCTAGAGAATGTGATTTAAGGTGGGACAAGAATAAATAGGATGGGAAAAAAGGACTAAGAGTAAGGGCTTAGAAGTAGGGACAAGCAAGCTAAGCTGAATACACCTAAGTAACAGGTAAATGCTCATGCTTCTATCAGGTTGCATTAAGGAC
Organism: Streptopelia decaocto; assembly: GCF_964273445.1. NCBI lineage: Eukaryota > Metazoa > Chordata > Aves > Columbiformes > Columbidae > Streptopelia > Streptopelia decaocto. The sequence goes on along the minus strand of NC_138656.1, from coordinate 56,508,940 downwards.
TCCAAAGAAAATTTCTTAAAGAGGAAGACAATAACCTCTCTTGTCCATGGATGATGGTACCCTCCTTTCCGGGAGGGTGACAGTGACAACAAGGAGAAACGAAGATGGGGAGGAATACAAGGGGGGATGATTCTGCCAGACAGCTTTGAGGGGTCATCCTGGTCTCATTATGTAGATCTCATGCCTGAACTAGTTGTCCTGAGCTTCCTTTTCAGTCAAAGGAGAGCAACTGCTGCTTTTATGGTGCAGTTTAGTTGAGCATTTTAGATGTCTGCTTAAGAAGTATGATGAGTCCTACCTTGACCTTCTGCTGATAAGAAAGGAGTTGAGGGAAGTCAACTTAGGTGGGAAGTTTATGATTATCTGATACTATTAAGTGATCTGTAAACCTGCGTTCACCTTCTAACAGCTAACAAACTGTCAAACATCTATTCTTTCTGGGCAAATCTTACTATTGCACCTCTCCTCATTGGCTCTTCTATCACTTGGAGAAGGAAGTTATCATAATGTATTCCTCCTGCATTGTTTCTGCCCTGCTGTTTTGTCCTCCAACAGATACTGAGGTGGTTGAAGTTCCCCATGAGGACCAGGGCTTGTCAACATGAGGCTGCTCCTATCTGTCTATGGAGGGCCTCATCTTCTTGTTCTTCCTGGTGAGGTGGCATGCAGCAGACACCTACCATGACATCCTGTTAATCCTAACCCATTAGCTCTCCTTTGGCTCCTCATCCACCCCCAGGTGGAGCTCCATGCACTCCAGGTCGTCACTGAGATAGAGGGCAACACCCCCTCCTTGTCTCCCTGGCCTGCACTTCCTAAAGAACCTGTACCCTTCCATTCCAACACTCCAGCTGTAGGAGCCGTCCCACCACACCTCCACAATTTAAGAAAAGGCTAAATGAGATATTTTTGGTAAATTGCATTTCCTTGTTAGTCATCACTTCCTTTTTCATTCTGAGAAACTGCCCTCTTCAGAAGTGCTCATTTTATTTGGCAGAAGTGCAGATAACTCCAGATGTTGCTGATTCTTTTGCCTTAGGAAACTGCATTTGCACCTGAGAGAAAATAGAAGCCAACCTGGAAGAAAAAGAAAAGAGATAAATAATAGCCTTGCTAGAGGAAAAGGAAAATCAGATTAATTATATGCTCTGGATGATCTCTAATTGTTTCCTTTAAAGATGAATGAAAAGTCTTTTTATTCACAAAATGCTGAGTTCAGGGCCTTGTACCTCTCCTATTAGAGTTGAAAACATCACTGATAAAGAGTTGCATTTTCCAGCTTCCCTTAAGGGTCTACTATTGGAGTGGAAAACAAAGCACTAAATGTAGCAATTGACAGGTAAGTACAAATTATAATAAGCTTTGTTACTGAGGAGCAACATCCTTGGCTGATATAAGTAGGTGTCATCTTCTGACTTCAGCAGAGTGGTGCTTTTTTACCTGAGCTGAAGATGCGGCTCTTGGATTCTTAGCTATGGACTGCTGTAATTTTAAATTCTGAAATATAATGTGTTACCTACCATGGCTTTCACAATTTTGAAGCTTGGTGGAGCATATTCTTGCTGTTCTAATCTACTAAGGATAAGCCTGAGAAAACACTAAGCATTGAGTTTTTTCATTCTTTGGGATGTGTTTCTTTGCTTACGCTCTCTGTTATGTCAACAGAGGGTGACGAGGTTAATGACATACAGACCTATTCTCCTCCAGAGCAGCAGTTCATCTCTAGTTCACACTGCTAGCTACTGAAAGTCATTTCACCTAATGAAAAAAAAGATCTCATCCAGTTCATGGCAGGTAAGAATTCACAAGCCTAAGACCACTGAGATGGAGCTTTACCCATCACTAAGCAGAGTGAGCAGTCACAGGGTCTGAATCTCATGCCAAAATGCTTCTCCGTGACACCTCTGCAAAGCCCGGCAGACTTTTCTGTACAGGGCTGGAAGACACTGAGATTTCCAGGCTATTATCTTTCACAGGAATAACATTCAGTCAAGGAAAACCAGTGAAAGTACTTTCAAATAAATAAGCAAAGGAGTGGTATTCTTTGGAAACCAGTTCAGTGTCACTCCTGATAGAAAACAGCAGCTGTGATGAACAGTAGACACCTCAGTCACAGGGTGATGTGAAGCATGCTGATGCAGACTGGAAACGAAACCACAGAACCGCAGCTGAAGGCTGAATCACTGGTGTATCTAATTAGGCACATCAGTTAAGATACGCAAACTTCCAACTGCCTGAGAAGGGCTGAGATTGCTAATATCAATCTGTTGTTGTCCTCACTGCTAAGAAGAGGTGATGGTTGATAAGATTAAATATATAGCATTTTGTATTAAAGGGGTCAGTAGCTTTCTGGTTGCTTATCGGGGGGAAAGTGGGGCAGGCAGCTAAGTGATGTTACATCATTTTCTGATTTGACTCTCTGAATAATGTCAAGGTAAAGAAATAAATTGCTCATATTTAAAGTGTTGGTGAATAACAGCATCCCCTTGGTTTTCTAATGCGGTATCATTTGAATTGTATATGTTATTGAATCAAACAAAATATGTATTTATGCATTAGGTTTCTTCAAGATTCCTGGTATGTTTTTTAACAAGATGCAGGAAAAATAAACTGAAATGCCGATCTTTTATTCCTAGGTTGTTTGTGACAGAGCGTCAGCAATGCCCTGTGTTGAACGTGATTCATGTAAGGCGCAGGCAGCGGATACTGAGTTTGAAAGGGGCCTAATCAACAATCATAGGAATAAAGAAGTATCTTAACTCAAAAATGTTGATGCACGAATGAACGTGACTCTCTGTGCACTGAGTTACTGTTTAGGGACACTTGTACTGTAGCGACCACACTGAATCAGTTCAGTGCCATTCACAAGCAAATTAAGTTGTAGAATCTCACCATATGTGTATGTGTGTGTCTAAATATCTGTAGAGAAATTATTTATTTATTTTCTACTTAGCTTAAATTTTTCCTGTTCCAATGTACTCAGCTCATCCCCAAAGTCATTGTATTGAGGTTAACAATGGAGTATCAATGAGGTATATTTGTCCTCTACTAAATTTTCAGGATAAAGCTTTCTAGGACAAGAGCACACACAGCTGACAGGAGAGCTGTCTGATCCAGGCAGGGGACTGATGGGGACGTGGAGGAAGGTCTGCTCCTCTGACCAGGGGGACACCACAAGTCCAAGCTGGGCAGTGTGCGATAGAGCAGGGCAGCAATGCAGAAATGCTAAATAAGGTGTATGTCCTGCCTCTAGACTTTTAGGGACGATCTGACGGAGCATGGTGGGAGCTGCCCAAGGCTGGTATGGCTTGTAAAGGTAATGGAGAGCAGTGGGGAGACAGGAATGGTGCAGAGGAGGTCAGAGGACTATGGCAGCTCATGTCATTGATGGCTGACTGGACAAGGAGTCTTTGTGTGCCATTTCTTTTAGGAATTTTATACTTGAAGATGAGGGACAAGGGGACACTGAAGAAGGAGCCTGATCAAATTGCTCTCACTGTGAAGACGACTCTGTGGCTCTGTAATCTAAGTGGTGTTGAGTAGCCTCTTTGTTGTGTTGAGAATTAGGGTGCGTCTCCATGTTATGGATCCTTCATAGCTGGGTCCAAAGTATCCTCTCCCACCCCTTTCTGCTCCCACTCAAGGGGCTGCTGCCTCTGTTGCCATGCCTGTTCCACTGATGATGTGTCCAGTACTGGTGAAAATGAGATGGCTGAGAAAAAATAAATTGTAGCAGGAACTCCATTGAAAAATAGGTGGATAAGAGGAAGAAAGTGCTTCTTTAGAAACAGCTGAACTGGTGCAAAGGATAGGGGTAAGCAACCCTTCTTGGAAATGGAAGGTGGCAGGGATGTGCAGGGATGGTGGGAGCAAGGATGAAAACTTCTTAACCAATGCTGCTGCCAAAGGATTGGAAACATCATAATCCACTCTTAATTAATAAGTAACATGCTAACGTGCTAATATCTAACGTTGCTAAAAAACAGGTGTGCATGTGGACACTGGTTGTGTTTGTAGAGCGAGAGCCCTATCCTGTCCAATAAATCAGCTCCTTACTGCTGAGCTGCTCTTTCTGTCCTCTGTGAGGGAGCCCAGATGCCCAGCCAACCCAAATGTCGAATTCATAAATGGCTAAAGTGAGCTCAGATGAGCTCTACCCTTACCCTTTAAATAGTTTGTGTATTATTCAGTTTAACAAGTAAGTCCATTAATGAGTTTGATTATAAACAGATTCTGTAAGCACCTAATGTTGGACCTATTTTAAGGATGGAAAAAACCTCTTGTCTGTAGGTTACATTGTTAAAAAAATATGATCATCTTCCATTTTGTGTCATTATTTGCCAAATATAGTTTCTTGCCAATGCTGAAAAATCATGTTCTGCTGGAGAAAATTCCTTAAAGACTTGCCATCTCTCAACATCGCTTCCTTCCTCTATTGTTTCTAGGAGGAATAAAACTCCAGAGTGCTTTAAGCAAAAACAACCACTGCTTCTCTTTGTCATTTGAGCATGGCTTAACCTCTTCTCTAAGGACAGTCTGCCTTCACCCTCCAGTTGGGGATAAACTGAAAACATGATATTGGAAATCTGGAAGACCTTACCCAAAGAGTCATTTTATCTAATCTGGCATCATAATTGCTACAGAGACTTTGTCATAATTTTATGTTTCCTGAATATAATAACCATATGCAATGAATGTGCTACATGGTGTAATGCATACAGTAAAACCACGGCAGAATTAAGGTTATTTAGGTATCCATTTGAATATATTTTGAAACTATTTCTTTGGTTTAGCATACTTGGTTTGGAGATAATTAAACCACCATGTAAAAGACATTGTAAAAGATAGATAAAGACACTGTAAAAGATAAATATGTATTTAGTCATACAGCTATCTTGCTAGAGTTTTTGTCTGATAATTTTTACAGTACTGTAATACCATAACTCAGCATTAAGGTATGTAATATATTATTATTACCTGGCCATTGATCAGATGAACTGTTGGCTGCTTCTCCAAGACAGCTGAAGCTTGTCTTGGTTTCCAAGCAAAATCAATGCAATAAGTCCCCAACTGGCCAGAAGAGCTGTGTTTGATTTATCATAATTACAATAAGATTGTAGGTTCATAACTAGGGGATTGCTTCTACTTTTCTTTATATCCTGTTTATAAACTAGATTAATTTAATTACCATTTTCTTACCTGGAACAACTACAGATGACTTTATTGAACCCTTAGTTGTTGCCTAGCTCTTTTAATAACCCAGTCACAGAGTTTGTGATCTCCTGCAGGTAGGGAGCTATCTATTTAAAATAAGTCTGTATCATTTGTATGCCATCATGTGAAACGTTTTGGAAGGATTCGATGTCCAGAAAGTGCAGATGACTCTCTAGAGAGGTGTGCCGCTTACTGGGGACTCATATCAGGGATGTCACTGAGAGACTACCAAGCCTGGTACAGTCCACTGACTTATCTGCCACTGTTGTTTCATGTGGGCACCAGTGATAAAGCCAAGAGTAGCCCGAGGAGTATCAGAGTAGCCAAGAGTAGCCTGAGGAGTACAGAGCCCTGGGAGCAGCAGTAAGGGGCTCTGGAGCACAGGTAGTTTTTTCACAAATCCTACTTGTCAGAAGGAAGGGTTTTGAAAAGGCCAGTTGAATCTGGTGGATCAACAAAAGTTTACAGGATGGGTGCCACAGCTAGGCCACTTAGACCAAGGGACTTGGTTTGAGAAAATTGGTCTACTGGGGGCTAATGGGAGAAGTGGAGGAACATCTTCGCTTGTAGGCTTGCCAAGCTGATGAAAAGACTTCAAAGTTGCTGAGGGAGGAAAATCTCAATCCATCCCACTCCTATCAGTTTGATGCCAGTGCCAGCAATGTTTGTTGGCAACATGGACAGTAGGATTGAGTGCACCCTCAGCAAGTTTGCTGACAACACCAGGCTGTGTGGTGCAGTCAACATGCTGGAGGGAAGGGGTGCCATCCAGAGGGACCTTGACAGGCTTGACAGGTGGACTTGTGCAAACCTCATGAAGTTCAACAGGGCCAAGTGTGAGGTCCTGCACATGGGCTGGGGTAATCCCAGGCACAAATACAGCCTGGGCAGAGAATGCATTGAGAGCAGGCCCTAGGAGAAGGGCTTAGGGGTGAGCTGGCAATGTGTAGAAGGCCAACTGTATCCTGGGCTGCATCAAAAGGAATGTGATCAGCAGGTTGAGGGAGGTGATTCTCTTGACCTACTTTGCTCTTGTGAGACCCCACCTGGAGTACTGCATCCAGTTCTGGGGCCCCCAACATAAGAAGTATGTCGACCTGTTAGAACGAGTCCAGAGGACAGCCACAAAAGTGATCAGAGGACTGGAGCACTTCTATGAAGACAGGCTGAGAGCATTGGAGTTTTCAGCCTGGAGAAAAGAAAGGCTCCAGGGAGACATTATTGGGGCATTCCAGTACTTAAAGAGGGCCTACAAGAAAGCTGGAGAGGGACTGTTTAGAAGGGTATGTAGTGATAGTACAAGGAGCAATGGCTTTAAACTGAATGAGGGTAGATTTCGACTAGCTATAAGGAAGAAATTTTCACCATGAGGGTGGTGAGGAACTGGAACAGGCTGCCTAGAGACGTTGTTGATGCCCCATTCCTGGGAGTGTTCAAGACCAGGTTGGATGGGGTTTTGAGCAACCTGGTCGAGTGGAAGGTGTTCCTGCCCACGGCAGCAGTGTTGGAACTAGATGGTCTGTATGGTTCCTTCCAACCCAAACTGTTCTATGATTCTGTGATCACCGGCTTTTTGATGAGCAGGCTTGTCAAAGTGTCCCAAGGTGAATGTTTAAATCTCATATGTTATGTTTGAAAACAAACATCAGTCTGAGATTACTGAGATTAATATTTCTGTGATTCTTTTTTTTTTTTTTTTTTCCTTACATTGTGCAGAATAAAAGGAAGAAACTAACCAGTTTCCATATGCCCTTTTTGTAGTTTGAAACTTCTAGGTTTTTTTCCTTTCCCACCCTAGCATCAGCATAAGCTGTGCTATGCAGGTTCCCCCTCTTTCTTTCCCATTAGTCGCTCTATTAAATATGTTAATTGTAGTGTCCCAGATTACTGGGAGCTCCTTAAATCAAAGCCATGAGTCTTGGTAGCAAGGCGCTTAGCTATGAGCTTTGCTGATGATAACTGCATCATATGAGTATTCATACAGAACTGATTGAGCCCCTGAGGCCAGATGCTAGAGCTGTTTTGTGCTGTTCTGGCACCGTAAAGCAAACTTCGACAGAGTTTACAGGTCTGCTTGAAACCCATTTCCAAATGAGGAAATCCTGCCATAATGGCTTTGATGCTGTCTTGAGGCTGGCCTCTTGCAAAACCCAACCTTCACTGGTAGGAGGGAAATGAGGCTGAAAGATGTAGCCCAAATGATCTGGCCAGGAGAGTCAATCCCACTGTTCATTCACTGAGCTGAGGGGAGCTTGGATGGTTTCAGTGGCCAGTATTGTTTGTAAAGTCACAGACTTGGAGAGGCCTATGAGATGTTCTCATAATGTAACAACAACAATAATTAAAGAAATTATTATTACTACACAGTCAGAATCAACATCTCATGGTGCTTGGTACTGTACAAGCATATTGTGGCTGAAGAAACTTTCACTGGCAGCTTTAAAATTTCCCTCACTGTACATCTCCAATCCAGCTTTTGGCCTTTCCCAAGGTACATTTGCTGAGATGGTCTGGTACATGCTATGCCTTAAAGCAGTTACAAAGGAGCTTTATCTTTACTGCCTGTCATTTCAAGCTGGAAGAATTCAGTATCTATCTCACTGCCTTTGCCATATGCAGTTGGGTTTTCTCCTTCCCCTCTGTAATTCTTCTGGGGACACTGCATAATAAAAGTCTCAACTTAATCAAGAAAAATTCAACATGTGGCATTGCAAGAGAGTATTGGGATACAAAAGCAGAAAGCAAACAAACAAGCAGACCCTTGTGATGTCAGACTAATAACACATTTGCTGCTGTGCTCTCTGGCTTTCTGGTGTGTGTACTGTTTCTCCTGTACAACATTATTCTGGGCTTTGTTTCCTTCGGATGTTCAGCCCGAGAGGGTTCACTGCTATCAGGGGGGCTGCTGGGACACCAGCAGGTGTCTGAATAATTGGAATAAAGATTCTTTTAGGAAGAAGCAGTTTATGGAAAAGAAAACCCTGTTCTTAGGTTAAAAAAGTGGGAAAAAACAAATTTTCCAAGGCCATTAGCAGCATCAAACCTTTCTTTCTCTTACTTAGAGATAAAATTAAGACGCACATGAAGGAGCAATTGTTCCATATTGGAGCAGGCTCAGCATAACGCATGATGTGGAGAGCCATGTCCTGTGAGCCTACGGGAAGTGGAGGCTGTTCATGGCATAGGGACCAATATTCGACTCCTGAGCTGGCACCACAAAACGAAGCTGTGATTTGTCACACCTGGCAGCACTGGTGTATGGAAAGCCAGCATGGTACTGGTGGCAATCCCTGCCCCCATTCCAGGCACAGTTTCTAAACCCCTGTTTCCTACACTCTTTTAAACAGCAAAGATTGACAGTTACATCAGAAACCCACTGCTTGGGCACAGATGGATGTGGGTGTCTTTTGCTACTTGGGCACCCGATAATACTGAGTAGTCCAAAAGGACATTGAAGCTGCAGGCCAATGTAGCAACCAGGGACAGATGCCCTGGCTGGTGGGGATCTCTCCCTTCAGAGTGGTTGAGCATCTCCAGCACCTTCTCCTGGGTCCAGGCTGCCTTGCTCTGCTGCAGCTGCTGTGCTTGCCTTCGTGGCTGGATTTACCTGGCCATGCAGAGTGAGGAGGACTCTTTCCACTTGGTGTAAAATGGTTATGGAGCTGGATGTGGAATGGTGGATGTGAGGGCTGTCTGTGGCCCAAGTTGTCTCACCAGCTCCCTCGAAGGCTTCTGGAAGGCTGGGCTGAGAGTGCTAAGCTTGCAGATGTGGGCATGGGCTAAAACAGTCAAGGAGCAGCTCCTTGTAGGGACTTTTGCTGCTGGGCCCAAAGGAAGTACCTTGACCCTTTTAAGGCATCCCTATAAATTATGTAGCAGGTCAGGCAGGAGTGTGCAGCTGTCTCTTGGGAGACCAACTGTGCTGGAAATGGGTGCTTGTGCCTCAGGTCTGAGAAAGGGCAGCCTGTCCTGTGCAGCAGGAAGTAAGGTGGAAGTGTGGTGAGAGGGCTCAGACCAGGCTTGGGAGGTGTCCTTAGGCTGATGGGGGGTGTGGACTGTAGTGTTAGCATCCCAGGTACCTTGCAGAGGCATAAGGGCTGCACCCAGCATTTCTGCAAGGTTCCTTGGGTGCTGACTTTTGCACTTCAACCCCAGGGACAAATTCAGTCTCTCTTAAATGTGATTTCTCCTTCAAGGCCATCTCAGAGTCCTGCACGATGTGTAAAATACCAGGATTCCCACCCCTACAAAAAGAGAGGTAGCAGGATGAGCAATGGTTAAAAAAAAATCCATGTGGAGGGGTAGCAAGAAGGCTGGATCCTTGCATTTGCAATGGGATGGGGAGAAAAAAAGGGCTTAGTGGTTGAGCGTGTAAGAGGCCCATAGCTTCTCAGATCATTTTGGCATTCAGCATGTTTATGAATAATGAAATAAACTTGTGTGACATGAGGGAATAAGCTGTAAAGTGTCACAAAGCACCAGAAACAAAATCCGTCCAAAATGCTTCTTTTCTTCTTGAAGAAAACCTAAAACAACTTTTCTGATTACCTGACAGTCCATTTAATCCCCAGGAAACATTCCTTTGTTACAGTTTCAAGGAGAATTACTTGAAATAATCCTTTGTACAAAGTGCTTGGTTCTATTTTAGTTTTAAATCATGTCCCTTTTATTTTTTGATTTTTTTTTTTTTTTAAGGGGAGAAGAAAAAAGACATCTAATCAATGCCTATGGAAGAGCTGAGGGCAAATCTGAGGCTTTCTGGTACTGGGATTGTCTTTGTGAGCAGAACCTTGCTAAAGAGACCAAGTCTTCAGGGGCTGAACAAGAAATAGTAATAATAAAAAAACCCTGAAGCACAAATTGTTGTAATTATGCAGTGCAGATTTGGCCATCATTTGTCCCAGCGATGAGGAATGGTCCTTACCGGGTCTGTGTCACACACGCGTGCCTTCAGCAGGGCTTTGTGCTGCTAGTGACCCAGATTCACGAGGAGACTTGGTGTATCCAGCACAGAGATCTTCAAGGCTTTTGAGTGACACATGGTCAAGGAGGAGAACTGGGCTTGTCTGTGGCTGCTGCCATCTGCCTGCCCTCCAGCAAAGGTCACTTTCCAGGAAAGAGCCACCTTGCTCCTTGGACAAATGTATTGGTGTGGTGAGGGAGGAAAGTAAAAGGCAAAAATGTCATAAATAGCACATATTTTGTTCTTCACATTCTGGATGTCATGAGTTAGTAATTTTAACAACAGGAAAATGACATAACCTAGAGGATATTGGGGTCTGTGAGTCTGGTGTTTGAGTGCTCTCATCTTATCTTGTCTCTCCCATTGACTTCTGGGATTAATTTTCTCTTCTGTAATATTGGCATAAATCCTATTCACCTCATAGAAATGTGTCAAAAATTACTGTATCCCTATTCACAGGCATCTGAGGGCATGTTGCATGTACAGCCTGAAGGATGCTTTCAGGTGAGGTTTCTTGGTGAAAGCCAAGGGATATGTTTTGGGGAAGGGAGAGTCTGACCCTTCATCCAGGGTGGGCTGGGAAGGTGGTGGCATTTTTTCTCTCACAAGATCTTGTCCCTGAGTGGTCACGCTGTTGGACATGGAGAGAAACTGTGTACTACTGTCTGGGGACAAGGTCTGTCTTTCCTCACATTGCCTGTGACTCTGCTTGTGGCTGATCTGTGAAACTCAGTGCTACAAGGTAGTACAGACACCAGGTGTTTAGTAATAGTTCAGGAAAAGCCAGAGCTGTTTCCTTGATGAAAGCTTTCAGAATTACATTGAATGGGACAAAAAAAAAATCTCCTCCAAACTGACAAATGCCTTTGTCCTCCAAGGAAAGGGGATCAGCACAAGCTGATCTAGATCAGGAACTTGATCTTAGCCTGAAGTGGTTGTGCAGTGATCTCCTGTGGGGCTCTCACACCCAGGTCTGCAGCATCAGGTCCCAGGCACATCTGAGAGAAGATACTAGAGTGTGAGAGTCTGGGCTGAGTGTGAGAGTTCAAGGCTGCTGAAAAGAAAAAATCCTCTCCCACTCACACTGTAGGGAAGAATTAATAACTACTGCCTAGGCCACAGGTTATTCCCTTTTTTTCATTCTCTCCTTATTTTTTTTATTTTTTTTTTTTATTTCCACCTTTGCTTTCAGAAAATTCGTTGCTTATTTTTCCTCCTGGAGAAAGCAGTTCCTTTTGATCTATAAATAGCTCTAAAAGTCAAAGCAATGGGGCAACCTTAAAAATATATTATGGAGACGTCAGTAGTGACTCTGTTGCTAAGGTTGTGTCAAGGTTTGAACTTAAAGCTGGACTAATATTTTACACTCCAGTGATTAGATACAGTGGCTGGGTTTGGCACAGGAAACCTTCAGGGGATGATTGCCTTTGCTGTGTGTTGCTCTAGGGAAACCTTGAACCTTCACCCTTCTTCTGAGATCAGCTTACACACCAACATGTGTGTGTTGGTACTATTTGCTCACTTTCGTGCATACGGAGTGGGCTGTATGAGAGATTCCCCTTCTGCAAGAATGACCTACTGAGGAACTACTTGACCATGTAGCTGGTTCCCTCCACCGGTTCTGTGGGGCATTCCCCATCGCCAGTTGTGCCAGCTGGGCCCAGTAGAGGAGAAGAGAGAGGGTGGCAGTGGGCTGGGGCAGGGCATGGGCACGGTGGGGGCTGTAGGGTGGAGTGGGGGACTTGAGGCAACTCTCTGGAGCAGAGTGTCCAAAGAAAGAGGGAGGGAGAAGGAGAAAGCAGGAATGCTTGTAAGGGGCTGGTGTCTTCTGTCCCTATGTAGGGAGATGGAGGGGGTATGGGAACTGGATGATGTGGGAGATGCAGGACTCGGCAAAAATCAAGAGTGGTTGTGTAAGCTGCAAACTTTCTGAAATGCCTTCTTAAAAAAAAAAAAGGTTCCTGGGAGAGGGAACAGCAGTAAGCACAATGTTATTCTTTAAACAAATATCTTTAGAAATAACATCCTATTTGGTTCAAACAGAGCAGGAAAAGAACAACTGAAAAGGTAGTTAATGTGGAATGCACTAAATGCTCATGTGAAGTTGCCAGCACATTATCCTTGTATCTTTAACCAGGGAGGACTTCACTTGCAGAAATGACTCTTGACAAAGTTAAGTGGCCCTATATATTGTTTGGGAAATTGCCCTTATTTTGTGCGCTTCTTGTTCCAGTAATGGAACCCATGAGCAGAGGATAATTGCAGCAGTCTCATCTGTCAAATAATATTAGAAGTCAACAGCTATAATCTCAGCCACTTGCTTTACACAGCTTTTCTCTGTATTTTCTGTTAAAATTGTCAGTTGTTACATGTAAGTGTCCCCATTCCCTGTGGCTGATAAAAGTGAAAAGATTTAAGTAAATCAGGAGGAGTGCAGAGACAGGGCTTGGGCAATGGCTCTCAGTGCTAGCACAGTAAATCGTGTGACAACAGCACACTGGATATGAAAAATTACAGTTTGAGCGTAGTGTGACTTGTTACTATTATTGGCAGAGCAGTGTGGCACTGAATGGTTTGGCTTTGCAGGGATTCAGAAAAGCTACTGCTTGGTTTTAGCTTGTCTGGATTTGTGCTTTATGAGCCTGGATTTTAGTTTTGGGAGGTGAATGGGTGCCTGAAAACAGAACTCAGTTAAAATTATCTTGTCATCTGTGGGTCAAATCAAAATCATTAGAAAATGAATTTGTTGGGATGGTCACTCAGCTGTGACACTGAAAACTCATGGCACAGTTTCCCCAAAGCTCCCTTTACCTCATCATCTTTATTCTCCTTTTATCTCCACAATGCTAGGGAAAGAAATATAGTTACTGTTATTGTGATACAGACTTCCCATACCACCACCTCCTGGTGAGGTTCTACCTTTGTTCCTGTGTTGTAGGAAGGAGAAATGCATGGAGGAGGAAGACATTTCCCTTTCTGTGTCTCTGCTCCTCACAAAAGGGCACAATCACCATTTGTTGTGGTTTTGTGAGTATTTCACAGCTCTGTTAGGAGCTGGATTGAGACTGACAATGTATTTTTTATGGCCATTCAATAATTATCAATGGGTTGAAACTGGATCATGAATAGACGAAACCAAATTCATCCTCCTGGCTGAAGGAAAGGGGCTTTATTTGTCATTACCACCTCTCTGCACATCACACAGGGTGGCTGCTTCCACGAATAGCCTGAGATGTGTTTGGCAGCCTCTCCTGTGTGCCAAAGGCAACTCCTCCTGGTTTTACTTAGTGTCATAGGTTGCACACACTGCTACTGAAATACTGTGAGAAATATTTTCAAAGGTAGTTTTGAGGGTCATTGTATAGACATTAAACTCCAGCTCTCCATAAAGAAATTTCTTCCACCCCTAGACTGCCTCGTGTGAGTTTACTTTACTCCCTCTAGGACTATCAGCTTCCAAAACGGCCAGAGCCATTGTACTCTGAATTTGCACCCTCCTGTGTTTCACAATAGCTTCCCTGTGTTGACAAGCCCTTAGTGGTCAGAGCTTTCTCTTATGTTGCTTTCTTATTGATTGCATCCTGAGGCTATCAGAAATCCTTGAAGTAAAGCCATATGATAAGTCCCATGTAAAGCTCTGGGTACAAAGCTGAGGTGTGTCATTGCCTGTGCTGTGTGACTGAGCCATTGTTGCTCAGGAGCTCTGATAGTGTCAGCTACCTCCTTCTGCTGAATGTTACCCCTCTGAGGTAGTGATAGGGTGAAACCATCAACCAGCTCAGATCTTCCTTCAGTACTTATTTCGGTATGTCTGTAGCAAGCTTTCCAGTTTCTTCAGTGCAATATTTGTATGTACACAGCAATACAGGTCATGATTAATGGGCTCCGCAGTCTCCTTTTTTTTAATGTCAGAATAATAAAATATCTGGCTCGTCAGATTGTTTGCCCTGATTGTTCTGCTAAATGCATTTAGCACCAGAGGTAGAGCGAGCATATATGTATATGAATACCATTCTGGCAATTATTGTCAGAAGTGACAGCTGATTGCAGGTATTGGAATGATGCAACTTGTTCAAACTTAATGTTATCTATTATGAACTCTACTTCATGATGATAATAGCTGGAAGGCATTGATTTTGTTTTCTGTTACTTATCTCAAGCCCATACATTTTGCTTGCGCTATTGACTTTTCTGATCATTTCATGCATCATCTCTTCAGAAGATGTGTAAATCAATGTTGACTGTGCAATGTATGTTGTTTATTAAGCTGCCGCATAGGTTTACACCTTGAAGAGAATCATCAAATGCAGTCCACATCACATGTCTTGAATAATCGTTGAGCAGGCCTGGCAAGAGAGGGCAGCCTTGGAGCATGCTGGCACTGGTGTGGAAGAGTTCAGTTAATTATTTATCTGGGCCACAGTATTTGCATGCCTATATGAATTTTTTATGAAGTTAATTAGCTTTTCAAGATGTTGAATTGGTTCAGTGCTGCAATGATTGCAGCCTGACACACTGGGCGAGTGGCTCAGAGAGAGACGCTTGAGTCACAGACAGGAAAAGAGGCGGTGGGGAATGCAAATGGATGGGCCGCATTTGAACACTTTCAACAGGTGGCCCTTAACACCACAAAACCTATTGTGTTTGCGGTCAGCAATTTGAACACGTAATACAGGAAGGGGCTCAGGTTGCACCTACGTCTCAGACAACAGATTTAGACATCAAGGCTGAAATAAAACTCCACCCACATAAAACCCAAGAGAGCAGAATGAAGAGGGACTGGGGAAATTAAAACCCATCCCATGAGATGGCCCAGGCTGCACAGCTGCTGCACAGGCTATTCACTCAGAGTTGCTCATTCAGACGGTGGATGGAAAAACACCGTCATCGCCTCTCTGCACCAGCTGGGGCCACTGCAAAGTCCTAAAAACAGGCTGTGTGTGTCAGTACTCAGGGCTGGGAATTCAGCTCTACAGCTGCACTGGGAAGTCAATCCCAATCAAACATCAGGACACAAACCCAGGCCAGGAACCAGCAAGAACCAAGATTGCAGAGGCTGGTGCTATTGCGTGGCGTCCAATGGCTGTTTATTTTATTGCTCAGAGCAAGGCGGGGTGGCCTGGTAGGAACTAAGGCCTTCCTTGGGATTGCTTCTGTTGGAGCCAGTGGCTCTTTCAGGGTGAAGTATAATCCTTATGCTATAGGTCTTCTTGTCTACCACTATTGCAAGGCTTTGTGCCAGCCTTTAAGCAGGAATACAGGCACCTAAAGCAGCCTGTTCCTCCATGCACCTTGCAAATGGGGCCTGGCTGGTAAGGAGCTTTCTATGGAACACTTGCTCCAAGAGGTAAACTCCCCACCAAAAACTTTCTTCTGCTCACTGTTCTCCACTATTCCCATTCCCAAGTGTTTGTCAGTGAATGTACAAGATTTAGAAAGGTTTGCATTCTTTTCCTACAGGTCTCTTTGCATTGAAACATTGCAGTGTCATCCACAGCAATGAAATGCACAATGTGACAAAAATAACAATATAATACAAGACTGATAGCGTTGTGAATGAACAGTTACTATATAAAAGATGTACCCATGTCTGATCTTTTCACACATATGGTGATTTATTCAGAGAACAAATATTTTAGTATTTGGAAAGAGCTCCAGCTTTGAATAATATCTCAAATCCAACTAAAGAGAAAAGAATGTCAAATAGGCCATATAAATCCCATTGAACTAATGTTTTCTTAATCTATATTGAAAAAATCTGAGAATAGAAGGGTTTTTCTTTTTTTAAAATGACTCAGAGTTAGTTATTGAGCTCATTTGGAGAAATGAAGTTTTCATAGGTCCAGAAATTACAAAATATAATTGATATCCATGAAGATTAAATGATATTTGGAGCCAAGTATTGTTCATATTTAAAAGTTAAATAATAATTTGGCCTCCACATCATTAAAAATAATTTTCATCTCCATCTGATTTTATTGTGGGCTACATAGGTCATTCTGTGTTGAACACAATGAGGAAGATAGAGTCTCATTGGAAACTGGGGGAATAGACCAGAAGGAGATGGGCAGATGAATGAGAAAGATTGTGTTGTTTTGGATGTGTTTGTGAACATAATTTCTCCCTGAAATCCTCATGGAAGTGGTTTTGGGCCAAGAACTCAGTCAGGGGTACTATGGTCCATGTAATCTGCACAGCCCCCTCTACTTGCATTCAGTACTTCATCGGTGCTTTTGAAAATACATTTGTGTTCTTAATGAAAACCAAACAGAAGCCCCTAGCATGTGCTTCATGAAGTAACTCTGTTCTTGCCAACCAATGGAGGCCTCCATGCAGTATTTGCTTCCAACATATAATTTCATGCCTCTCACACTTCCATATCTAGAAGTGGAGCTTTATTTAGCCATAGGGGTTCTTAGAAAAGTCTTGGATGGAGAGTGTTCTTTACTTATTGTCCGTTCTTTCTCACGCTGCAGACTTAGGTGCATCATGGACTGTGTTCAGATGCTGGTATTGCTTCGTATCAAAACATCCTGCTCAAAATACTTTATGGACTGGATATTATTTAAACTAATATGTGAATATACGTATATGTATATGCATACACAGGGTAATTGGACAGTTCTTGGGAGGCACTGGACACCAGGGACTCTTGGTCTCATGCAACCTTTTCTCCCCTGCAGAATTTCCTGGGGATCAGTTTGTGGTGATGGTAACGTTTGATCCTTTGACTGTGATTTTTTGTCCATAGGTGCTTAGGATTCTTGCTGAAGGACTCAAGAAAAATTATGCAAAATATGTTTAATTTTACTCTTAAAGGGAAAAAGGATGACAGGAATGACTACCAGTTAACTAAATGAGGGAGCTCCTCAACCATTCTAATTATGTTTATTTAAAGCTCTTTCAGTGAAATTTTGACCAGGAGTCTGTGAGAGTTGCCACTGAAATCTGTATAACCAGGATTTGACCTCTAATGTCATCCTCATTTCGCGATCTCATAGGTTATGTGTCATATCTGCCAGGTCTGTGTGGATGTCTCAGATATCCAAGACTTCGAGCAGCATAAAAATCCTAGTGAGGTTCTGTATCTCTTTTCTGTCCTGCAACAACATCAAAATCTCGAAGCCAAAAAAAAAATCATTGATTACGGTTGATTACTAGAGACAAAGGACAATGTCCTTAATATCCTTAAAATAAGTAGGACATGAACTGAACTAGTTATTTTTCTGTAAGTTCATATATTCCTATTCTCTCTGTTAAATAGATATATTTTAAGAAATGGTATCCTAGTTACAAAACCCTATCTCCAAAACATAGAAGACCTCAAGCTGTCTCCCACCTTCTCCATTTCTTCCTTGAATGCAATCCCTAATGGGAAGAAGGGCACTCAGCTTACTATTTCTCATAACCAGCTGATATTTTTGCTAAACACACACAACCTACAGCAATGGGGCTTTCATTCTTCGTTAGTCCTCATGCAAATGTTTTAACATCACCAAATGTACTGTAGGCAGCAGGATAATGCTTCTGGCTTTAAGACACATGGAAAGGCAGGTGTATTGGGGATTCAGGCTGGAAGGTAACTACTTTCCTTACAGTTTGAAGTGGCCTGAGATGCTCTGGGTACCTGAGGCCTTCACAGAGAGCGGCCACCACATCACCTGTAGGAGATCTCTGCCCTTCTGGACTCCCAGCTGGAGCCTCATACTGCCAGGCATCCCAAATGGCACCAAGTGCCTATCCTTGAGTAACTCAGTCCAGCCCATGTAGCACCGTTCACACACACACTGAAATGTAGGTATCTTAATCTTGAGCTCTCAGATAAAAAGGTAGTTGATGAAATACATCCAGGTCTCTATGTGGTAGCAGACACCATGTTCCTCACCTCGTCCACACTCACACTAATTACTAATTACTAATTTCCTCTTGTTACAATTCCTCCCCTGTTTTCCAGGCAGCGAGTACAGTCCACAGGGGGTCTGAATTGCATTAGCTCCAAGTTTCATATTGTTGGTACCTAAGGCTAACTCCATGAAGACATAGGCTAGGACGGCACACTGGGACTCACGTGACCTATGAGCTGAGCTAATGGATTATTTGCCAGTATTCATTTATTTATATTTATGTTTATTTGCATTTTAGAATCTTGTTATTGGGAAGGGAAGTTGAAGAAACTTTAATCTCTGCGGGTTTGAGTTTAGTAATAACAGGTATTCCATACAGAGCAGAATGCCTTTGAGGTTTTTTTTTCACTTTTTCATTGTTAGTATGGATTAACTACTGTTAGCAAACAGGGCTTTCTCCCTCCTGTGGCTTCTGTTTTTCAGTGTCTTTTGTGATGCTCCAGGTGTCCTGAATACCTTTACAGGGCTGGGAGCTATGGCATGTTTCTCAGAAGCCTTACGGTCTTTTGGACTGGCAGCTGGAGACCAAATGTGATGTTGTGGTGCACTTCAGCCTGGAGAAAAGAAGGCTGAGAGGCAATCTTATTTATGCTGTGTGTCAAGAGGATGGGAACAGACTGTTCAGTGGTGCCAAATGATAGGATGAAGGGCAATGGGCACAAAGTGAAACACAGGAAGTTCCATCTGAATATGAGGAGAAACTTCTTCACAGTGAGGGTGAGAGAGCACTGGAGCAGGCTGCCCAGAAAGGTTGTAGAGTCTCCTTCTCTGGAGACATTCAAAACCCGCCTGGACACACTCCTGTGCAATCTCCTCTGGGCGAACCTGCTTTAGCAGGTGCGTTGGACTAGATGATCTCCAGAGGTTCCTTCCAACCCCAACCATTCTGTGATTCTGTGGTTCTGTGAAACTTTGCATTTTACTAGCTTGGATGAGGTCTTCTCTGAAAACTACAAAAATACCGAGCTACCCATACCCCTGTCAAAATTGGGCTGGGTAGCTGTGAATCACCATGTTCCATTTCCATGTGGGAGCAAATCTTCTGGTCTGGGAGGCAAAGTCGTATTATACACAGATCATTGCAAAGTAATAGAGATTTTAATGTTGCTCCCTATCAGGATGCATGCTCACTACTTATCAGAAAACAGCAGGTATTTGACATTTGACAGGTCAAAAATGTGTGACAATCCACAAGGAAAAAATTTCCCTTGATTACGTATTTTCTGACTGCTACGTCTGTGAGATTATTCTGTTTATCTATATCGAGGTGCAGATTTGAGGAATTTTGTATTTTCCCATACATTTTTTTTCTGTCATGTGGTCTAAATTGATATTGTGTAGTGTTGCTCTGGCTCATTCATTTGTTAGATGACCTGTCATAAATAGGTAATACTTCTATACTTCAAAGCAGCAAAACATTTTGACCTTCTGTACATCTTTAGTGACATGCATACATACATGATTGGTGGTGTGGGGCTGTGAAGTGTTGGGCAAGCATACACATCAGAGCAACCTCACCTGCTCCAGCGGAGAAGACTTCCTGGAAGATTCCTGCCCTGGGAGGAGAAGACAGACCAAGCCAAAGCAGACAGGACTGAGAATGTGAGGGAAACAAACCAGGCAAAGAAGTAACAGGAGGAAGAAGGGATTTTGTTTCCTAGTGTTTGCTTTCTGAATGGTACTGAACCTATTTTGACTTCCTGTCAAAACATCTTCTGATCTGCAGCTAGGTCTTTTTGGGGGAAAAGATGCTGGCATTTGTACTAGGTGATCACATTCAATTGAAGTGGAAGCAGGCAGGACACTGGTGTCATTTTACCAGGCAGTGTGTGTGGGTGAGGGCGGGGGGAATTATGTTCCACTCTACTTGCCATCTGCTAAGTGCAGCATTCTGCAATGCAGCTCCACACAGGGATGTTTATGCCACAGGATGCAATACATATGTAATATTCTGGTACACATGTGCCATCGTTTCAGATTCTTCTAAACAGACTTAATCCTCAGTCCCATAAATACTTCAGCATGTGCACAGGCCTACTCATATAAATTGCATTACTACAGAAGAAAGTGGGGTTTTTTGACTCTAAATAAATATTAGTTTGGAGGATCAAGGTTTCTCAAACTGTTGCTTTTATCAAAAATTAAAATCTGGAGAAATTGTGTTAGATAAATGACTGGTTTTTTTGTTTGTTTGTTTTTTTTTTTGTTTTTTTTTGTTTTGTTTTTTGTTCAAGCATTTGGATTTGTATATTTTAATGGTTATTCCTTATTCCAAGATATCTATTGAAAGTTATTACCACTTAAAAACATGGCGAGAGAGATCCAGCTGCAACATATTTAAACTATTTCTCTGCTAATACCTGAAGGATCAGTGCAAGCATCATGCCTACTTCTCAGCACTCTGAGACACATCATTCCAGTTGTTACCTCATTTTCTGTTGCTGGAGAAGCTCCTTTGCAAAGCATTGCTCACTCGTTAGCACAGCTCCACGGGTGATGCTGGTCACGTTGTGAGGTTACACGGCAGCACCCCAGGCACCACATGTTCCTCTACTAATGCCTCTGTCCCTCCATGTGCAGCCCCACCGGTGCTGTGTTGTAGCACGGCTCATTTTGCAGGACACGGGGCTCACTGCACCGAGCCCTGATCGTCAGCGTCAGAGGCCTTCTTGTGATGCGAATGGCCCTGTGTGCCTTTGCGTGCTGCTGGGACGTGGCGGTGTTGTCTCCTGCTGCACATCACTACCTGATTGCAGCTGACCTGGGTGCTGTGGGAATCCCCGGGGTCACAATCTTTTCTCTGTGTAACGAAGCTCAGAATTTACTCTGGGATATGTTGTGTGTCACTGAGTAGCCATGTCAAATTGTGCATATTGTAGGAAGCTGTCACTGGCGTGTAGAAAGGCCCGTTTTTTTTTTTCTTTTTAAGCTTCGGAAAGGTTATATTAATTTTTTAATGAAAGATGGGACAACGTCCTTTTTGTCAGTCATCCCGATACCCCTTTCCCCTGACACCATCCTGAGGAGGGCACACTTGCCACCTACTCTGCAGCCCATCCCAGTGTCTTTCAGTGCGTCCAGCAAGCTTGATAACTGCATGTGCGCTTCTACTGAAGTTACCAGCAATGGTATAGCTAACAGTGATGACACAAGTTGTGTACACATAAGCAAGCACGTCACAAGAAGAGCGAGAGGCCATGAATGCATTGCAAAGAGCAAGTTTTATTTTAGTTACCTCTCTATTGGGGGATCTCCAAAGTAGCACCTAAGCTCCCAGGCAGAGGTGGTACAGACAGGGACGCAGGCACTGGTCAGTTCAGCCCTGCTGGAAGATTGTCGGGCCTGCTGAGCTCACCTGTATTTCAAAGCTTCAGGCAGGCGCAGCCTCCCGCTCTTTCTCACAACAAAGCAGGAATCTCAGACATAGTGATAAGGTGCCTTAGAGTTTCTCACAGGACTATGTTATCTAACACAGAGGTTCTACTTATCAAGCACACAAGGTCAGTAAAACAATTAGTGTGATGCATGTGCTTTTTCTACAGACAGGTGCAAGTCACTTGAGCGTATTTACATTTAACTAATCTCGCCAAATCTTCCGCTATATTCCCATACACAAGTTATCACTGATGGGTTCATTTACTTATATAGCTCACTTTATGAGCATTTTCCATGGACTTGGACATCACAACGCTGGCTGTGCTACATTCACACTTCAAAGTCCTGGGAGATTTTTCTTCTCAAAGTTGTCCCCAATTTGGATTTGCAAAGTAGATAATAGTCTTTTCACCTGCCTCATGTTTGCAGGTTGTTGTTTTTAACTTGAGATGATACATCTCTAAAAAGCAAAATTGCTTCGCAAGGAAGTGAAAAAGCTTGTTTCTACATTCAGTCTTGCAGAGGATTTTGGCCATCTACACATTTCCTATTCTGATCAGCAGGAAGAGTTGTCCAGCAAATTTACCCCTGTTAGGAGCTATTGGCCAGGAAAATGACATTTCTTTCCTGCAATCTATAAATTACCTCTTAATGCCATTTGCAATAACCATTAAAGAACAGAAGCAGTTATAGGAGAGATATATAGGAAGGAAGGTAGTTCGGAAGACGAGCCATCAGTAGACACTGGCCACAGTGCAATCTAAATCCTTTTTGTGTCAGTGGGAAATGAAATCTTTCTGCATAGGAAATAAAAGGAAAGGTAAGTTATGATTAAAAAATTAAAGATTTGTTTAATTAGCTTTAGTTATCTTTAGTGATCACCGGAAATAGAAAGGTGATGAGAGCAGGGGACATGAAAACTGCTAATTCTCCAAATGCAAGTGAGGAGCTGTGATAAAACCCAACTTTGTGGTAAGCATTTAAAGGGCCCTTTAATTAGCTTTTCTGGAAAGTCCACTGATGATATGCTGGAATAATGATCCCATATGTTCGAAAATGTCTTGTCATTAGCCAGCATGGTGGCTGAACATACTAATGCATTTGCCTTTTAGACATTTGAAGAGTGGCTGGTGCTGCTGCTGCTGCTGGGGAGGTCAGCCCTTTGTTTCACTAAATCACATGGTGGCTTTCAGGACTGAATCATTTTCTTAGTCACACTGAACATCAGTTCCCAGCAAAGAGAGGAGCATGATCGTGTTTGGAGCGGAAAGGGCAGTGGGTTCAAGAGGGATGGGTTTTGTTTTGTTCTTTTTTGTTTTCTGTCCTGGCCCTGGTCCACCACAACGTGCAAGGATCTGGAGCAAATTAGCGGAACAATTGTGGACTGGCAGCCAACCGTCAATAAATTATTGATAGCGTGAAATACATTTTTATTAACATAGTTACTAAACACCTTAGATTTTCAGAGAGCCGCTCAGGTGTATTCTAAATTGAAAGTCCTCAGCACATCTTTTTGTAATGGTAATAAACCAGTATGCTATCTAACAAAGATGGAGACTGGGACTCTGAGACTGTGACTTGCTGAGGACAAGAAATCTCCTAGCTGATATCTCAGCTGTGAAGTTACTGACTTTCAGTCATTAAATCTGTCTGCTAGAAGACTCGAATAATCTTCTCTGAAGTTTTTGATGTGAATTTACTGAGTTCAGCTCAAGTCAAAGGAAAGTCTTCTCATTGACTTCATCAGGATTGTATTAAGCTCAAGTTAAAAATAAGAAGCAGGGTAGACCTAAGCTAAGAAAAATTAACAGGAAAGGCATTTCTGCATATGGGATTTCAGACAGATAGGTTTGAAGGCAGAGAAACATAGGAAGACTGTTCCAGTTGATGGGCCTAGAAAAAAGACCATGTGTCAGTAGCGATGAGACCACATGAAAAGACAAATAAATGAGTTTTGGATCAATAGAAGACATGGAGGGAGGAACAACACAATTAATTCCCACATTTTCAAATCAACCAGCAGGCCTGATTTTCAGAAGGCAAGAAAAAAATTTAAAACAAGGTATTGAAAAAACTCTCTGTTTTAATATCCCAGAAATAAGCATCGCAAATCAGATTTAACTTATGTCCACTTTTTTTTCTTTTCTTTTTTTTTTTTTTTTTCCTTTTTACAATTTCCCTTCTAAAATCTGGACGACGGAAAAGATACAGAATCAATAAACATACAATATTGCCTTTTTATTGCTGTCTGTTGCAGTGTTTGATGGCATTACAGGAAAAAAGAAAGATGTTTCTTAGGATAAAGTCTAACACATTCTTCTTTTTAAACATATTTCCAAGCTAAGGCAGTGTGATTAGCTATTCTCTTTGTCCCATGACTCTCTGGAACAAAGACTCTGGGCTACAAGGGACATTTTCTTCCACTTACAGTAGAAGAACCCATGTCAAGTTCATTTTTTGATTTCCATAGTCATGTGTGGATTGTGACAGTGTGGGAACTGTAGTTAATTTTAACTGAATTGTGGCCTAGAAAATATAGTTTCTTAATAAGCCTGAAATATACATCAGATCAGAATTTCCATTTCCAAAATTTGGAATGAGTTACTCATCTGTGAAGCTGACAACAGCTTCCATGTTTAAGTGCTAAACAGCTTTTATTGAGCCAACTTTTAGAAGGTGCTAGTATCTAGATCCACATGTCTTCTATGTTTGCAATGGTGGATACTCAAAAAGAAGCATAATTTGGCTCAAAATGAGTTGATATAACAAAAAAGTTCACATTCCTCCTATGTCACTGCTGCCTGAACAGATATAGAGGCAATTTATTCAGAATAAATTATTGCCAGCCTTAGCTAAAATAACTTGCTCTGTGAAGCTTTCTCATGTACATAACCGAAGAGAGCTGTCTGGTTACATCTGTTTTTGCACATCTTTCAGATATATCACATACAAAATCCAACGTTTGGGGATATTGTGTCACCAGTGACACTCTCTAGGGAACTGTGGGTTCATAAACCAATGAACAGATGACATCCATACATATATGTAGTTTTTTCATCTGTGACAGATGCAATATTGATAATATTCTTCATTGTAATATTTAATGACAATCTTAATTTAATAATGGATGGCAGTAAAATTTAATGCAAAAAGTTATTAATACTTATATATGGGAGGTTGGAAAATGTTCTTCATTTTACTTAACTGTTTAAGGACACCTTGACAATAAAGCAACAAGTGAAATTGCTTGTGAAAAAAATAAGAATATGGATTGGTCAGCTGATTGTAATGTGGCATTATGCATATTTGGACATATGAGTTAGAGGCAGATGAAGGGAATCCAACATGTCTTGTTTGAACTTCCTTTGCTTTTAGTTCACTTGTCAGTTGACTGGTTTTCTTTGAGGCACAAAAGCACTAATCTGCTTCACTCTCCCACCTCAGAAGCATGTCCACTCCTTAAATAACTCTCCACGTCTGTTGTTGTTCCTCTAGTGTCTCCTGACTTGGCAACACCACTGTGACAGCTCCTGCTGCTTCTCTGATGGCTATGGAGGATGATGCACCCAGGTTTGCTTGTGCAGGAAGAGGAGAGGATACATGAGACTGGGGATCTCTAAGCCCTCCATAGAGGGCAATAATAAGCTTTATGTCACTCTCTGTTTTCCTTTTATTTTTCCTGGAGGTGGCTTGGGTAGAAAACTGTCTGAGCTATGTAGAAGGGCAAGGGATAGAAAGAACTATGTTTTTTCACTTTTCAGGTAGCCAATGGTGCCTTTGCACACCTTTCTGTCTAGTTTTGCAACAGCACGAACGGGGGTGTTTTCCTTTGTGTTGCCCATGTCCTTGTGCAGTGCTTACCCCAATGTCAACCCTGCAGACTGCCTCTGGGATGGGGCACCTTGCAGAGCATGGTCTGCAAGAATGCGTGGATTATCTTGAGAAATAAGTTTCTGTCTTCTTTCTTTCTGATAATCTATCACATCTCTCTGACAGAGGTAGAAGAATTTGTACCAGTAATCAAGTCTTTACTCTTTTGGAAACATCTGGCTTTTCAGATGTGGCCTTCTGCTGAGCCCACAAGTGTTAGAGTCGGGGAACGCAACTGAGGCATTCCTGGGGCATGCTGATGTAAGTACCTGCAGAATGGGGTCTGGGGATTTTCAAGGTTTATTTGCAAGACAGACCACAGTGGAGTAGATTGCAGCAGGTGAGGTGTAGACTTTCAAAATCTTAGGTCACATAGTCCAAAAATGACACCTTGTGTTTCTGTACTGTGCTTTACTGCATGAAAGATGATCTCAGGTTCATCCTCAGCAGATGTACGCTGTGCTAGTGAAGTGCTAGTGCTTTTGTGAAGAGATTGTTACTCAATGAATTTTCTATGTTTCATCAGAGCAGAGCTATGGGAAACATCACATGAAAGTAATAGAGCATACAAAAGATATTAAAAAGGTGAAAAATATACTTGTGGGAATTGTCTCATAATTTTATTATCCAAACCTCAAGAATTTGCCAAACTGGGCTGGAAATCTCAGAAGACTGGCTAGCTCACAAAATTTCCTCTGCTTTCCTAAGGAGAAAATAGGGCAAGTGCACATTTTAATTCTGAGCTCTTTGTTTCTTCTGTTTCTAGTCTGTAACTGAGCAAAGGAAGTGCAGAGGTATATGAAAATGAAACTGAAGAAGAAAAGGATCTGCTTTTCTAACCATCTTGGCACTTGGCCAAGTCTTTTAGGTGATGTAAATTGGGAAAGCTGTGTGGCAGGCTAAGGAGCCACTTTAGTTTACACCACATGAGAATCTGACACGTAGCATTTGACAGTTTTTTGGAATTTAAATTTTCAGGAGAGACATTGTAAGGCTTTTATTTAAGTACTTAGGTGCAAATATAACCTGAGCTCTTCTTAGTTGTCTGAAAATATCTGGCTCTTTACAAGCACGCTCAGAGAATTAATGCACAAACTAGCCGGAGGCCCTCCTGTATCAACATTATAGTATCACTTTTGCATAGTCGCACCTATCATGGTTGTTCGATGACTGCCCCCATAGCCCCCTTTTTAAGCTAAATTCAGCTATAACCAACTAATTAAGCAACTTTGAGATGTATTTCAGAACCTATTGACTAAAAAGTTATATTCTTTCAAAGCTGAAAGTGTTGCCTTAGGGGAATTAAGTCAGCACTTTAAATTTTTTAGTAGCATAGCTTTCTGCTCAATAGGTTTTGAAATACATCTCAAACTCACTTAATTAATTATAGTGTATTTTAGCCCTGGAAAGCAGTTGGTTTTCCCTGGGCATGGACACTAACTACTAAGACTTGCTGCAGGTGTGCCACTCGCACACCAGGCTGAATATGCCAGGGCTGCCGCAGCTGCGGCGAGGCAGATGATGGTGGGTTGCAAGAAGCTGCCTGTCACTAGTGGGGACAGGGTGTAGGAGACTGAGCTGCTGGTTGGGGCACCTTGTACAAGGGTTTACATGTGTCCTAGGTGTCTAAGGTGCCCTCCCAGCTCTCTCAGATATCTTGACTAGCTTACCATCAGCAACAATGGAAGTCAAGGCAGCACCAATGAGAACCTATTGCCACAGTGGGCATTTAAGGTAATTTTAGGCTTCGTGGGTTATTCTGCTTGAGAAATGTGCAGGACCTCTGCAGGCCCTGTATCATCTCTAACAGCCCTGTACAGATGTCTCAAATACTCTAGGACAGCTCACAGAGCAAAACAGCTATGTTTAGGCAAGGCAACTTAATTTTTTGTCTGGCATGCCTGCACACACTTTTTTTTTCCCTTTTTTTTAATCTGGAGCTGAATCTTATGGGGCAAGCCTGCACTGTGGTGTGCCTAAGCATGCTGAGCTCCTTGAGCCATCCCAGTCTCAGGAGAGTGCTCGACCAGCCCCCTGGTCTGCGTGATGGGGAAGCAGAGAGACCCCTGCTGCTTCTGGTCTTGGAAATGTCCCCTCCTTCCAAGCAGGAGCAAAGGTTCTCTGCTAGGCTCCTGCTGGCTTCTCTCTGTGCTCACTGGGCTGAACCCACAGTGGTGTTCTCTTTCGTCTTTGCAGAGGAGAGTATTTGGACTAGAATTAATGAGCTGTGTGCTCAGTTACCTGTAGATGCTACTTGAAACTTACTGTTTTTACACTAGAAAGGTGAATTAATATAATTCATCTGTGTCCTCTGCCACATAAAATACTTAGAAAAAATGTCCAAAGACATCACATTGCCCTTCAAAATCAGGTATCACTCTCTCTGCTTTTATTAGGACAGATAATTTCCTAATATTCACATTAGCCAGTTCTCTCACTGAAGACTGTTATTAGTCAATAATATGCTCATTTACTAATATCATAAATACAAAGTTAACCTATCTACTAGATTTGTGGGTACTATTTTTTTCTGAATCTTGTCTACTATATTTTTTTCTTCAGAGGTGTTTTGCTTTTTTGAAACCATGCAGAGACATATTTTGAGAAGGACTTTGACTAACACCTGTTTGACCTGCAGGTTGGAAATCTTTTCTACTGGTTCTGTGCTGCCAGACTGAAACAGTACAAAAATGCACACGGACTCAGATGATTACTTCTGAGTATTGACGTTAAGGTTTTTTGAGCAGAATTTTAAATTCACCTTCTGAACCTAGGGCTAAAGCAGGGACATAATTGATCTGAAAACTTGCCAGAAACTATTGTCTTTCTATCAGTGTTTCTGTTCTTTATTTTTCCCCAAAGTTCTTTATTACTTTTCTGAGTGCTTTTGAAGCAAATCTGTGTTTGAGATTGTCCAGGTCCTGTGCATCTACTGTGATACAAAGAATGATTCAAGTAAAACAAAAAATATTCTAACCTTGCTTTCCAATTCAGACAAAGCCTGCTGTAAATAATTCCAGATAGTTTCAATGCTCAACAGTTTTTGAGCTTTTCAGAATCTGTGCAAAGTCATAGTGAGAGAGGAAGGCAATGCCCTCCTCCCCCATTAATAAGGAAAATGACCCTAAAGAAAGTTATTATTTCAGTTACCCAAAACTAAACAAATGCCAGTCTAATAAGTGTAACTGGAACAAAGGCAATGCTAACAAAAATTATATAATAATATACAAATCTTAGTACTGAAAGCCTTAATTGGTCATGAGGATGAAGTCAGAAAAAAACTCATTCCCTCTTTTATAAAGACTTGATAGAGGAGTAGACAGGAAGCTACTGGTGAGTAAGACAATGCCTACTCAAGAGCCAATGACACTGAGGGGACTTGTGTACCTGTGCTAGGACATATTTAAATCAGAGCATGCCTGGAGTGTCGAAAGGCACAGGTAGCCTCTGATTGCCCCAAGTGCTGACTGGGATACTCACATGTGCTGCAGCATTGTTCTCAAGAAATCTGACTCCCGAGCAGAGCTCCCTGAATTACTTGCCAGGACTGTTTTTGTTTGATGAACTTAATTATTTTTTTCTGCTTACAGCTTGTCCACAAATGCCTTTGAGATTCGTTTAGATTTGTTAATATTTTTTGTGGGCATAAATAAACCATTAATGAAATAATTAGTTGCTATGATGAATTGATGGTATCTATTCATGGCATAGGAGTAGTCTCTGAACTCTCATGATACTGTCCCTGCTCCATAACTGGGCAGACTGCAGTTTATATGCAGTGATCTCTGCTCTGTTCAGGATGTTCAGTAATATTCATTGTCACTTGGGAACAAAGTAATCATTTACAGTGCTACTAATGCTATAGATGCTTTTTCTAACCGATATTTATGAAGTTTTTGCTTTGCATTACTGATCCCACAGCTCTCGGAGTTGTGCCAGACTGTAGGGAGACCAGTGAAACAAGCCACTGGGCTTTATTTGGAAAAAAGGATTCTGTTTTTAAAAGCTGCTTCTGATTTCTTTATTTCTCGTGAGATCAGCCCAAACTGCTTATGAGAAGATACTAGTTACCAAAGAAACACAGACAGTAAGGGTAGGGTTGGGTGTTCTGTGTAGCTCTAGGAAGAAGTAGTATTTATGGGTGGAAGTCTTTACTATTTTAAAACATCTGTAACGTGCACGGGCCTAGTATGTCTTTGTTGTCTTTGGCCAGAGGCTGGCAGTCACAGAGTATTATGAAGGACTGAATGAACTATTCTAAGTCAAAATGCAATGAACATGGACATTTTGCTATTTTTTTCCCCGAAAAGCGGTTTTCAGCAAGAAAGGAGTGCTTTTGTTTTGTTTTGTTTTCAAAAACCAAGAATTGATAATATTTCATTTTACCAGATTCCTGCCCCACCCCCCCCTTTTCTTTCAGTTTTGCTTAGGAAAAATTATTTCCATAAATTTTTAATTCCTTTCATAATTTTCCCTGAACAAACAACAATACCCTTTTCTTACTTATGCTAATAAGTGGAACTCAGTTGTAATGAGGAAAAGCAATATTTGTGTTGCAGCAGAGCAAAATTTTAATCTTTTAAAATGATCTAGAAAGTCCGGTAAAATCAAATGGGCTTCCTTTTATTAATGAATGCTTTCAAATGAGCAGATCAGTTATCATGCGTGAATAGTTTTGTTGGGCTGTTTTGACTTACAATTTATTCTTCCTGGTCTATGCAGTGTATTAACATATTTATCTTTTGGTTGCTGAAATAATGTCCAGGAAGACAAGCTGGATTTTGTAAACAAGACTGGGAGGGTTTTTTTAAATTTTATCAAATAGCGTGCTGGGCACAAAAATGTGTTCAGACTGGCTAGATCTTGTCTCAGTTCCTTGGAAGCAGTACAGCAGGAAGCTGGGCTATCATCACAATCTTTCCCCTCTGCCTGTTTCTTTCCAGGAATGGAAGTGAGTGGAATTACAACTATCCCACCATAAACAAACCACTTGCCCTGAGTCAAGGCAAACGTACCCAGTATCTGGCATCAACATAACACAAGGGTATCTCTTGCCATTGTTTTAGCTTGTTGAGATGTTGGTGGATTTTTTTGGGTTCGTCGTAATAACTAAACCACTGTGGTAAAATACAAATGTGGGAAACCTTATGTCAGCTTGTTGTGGGATCTCCAGTCTGTTCTTTCCAGTTCACCAGATTCTCCTGCACCCTGCCCCTTTTGTACTCGTCAAGCAGAGCTCCCATGAGGAGCAGCACCATGTTGTTGACAGCCTCTGGCAGATGGAAAATTGCTGCCTGGTGCAGGGGGATGGCTCTGGCAGGGTAGCCCCGTGGGGGCAATGCCTCTGCTGCAGGTGGCCCTAGGGATGTTGACCATCATGGTCTACCCCTCGTGCGGGTTGGGGAGCCATCGGTGCTGGAGAGGGGCTGCTGCCAGCCCTGAGACTCTGCCAGGGCACCAGTGGCTCCTCTGGTCTCAGGGCTTTTTCCCCACCACATCTCCAGGTCTAGATCATAAACAGAATGAGTGTTTGACTACTTATACACTTAAAGACATTGTTTTTAACCTACCACAAGTCCTATATAAATAAACCTAAAGAGATGTCTTTTACCTTTATACATCTGAATGATGTGTCAAGTTTTCCTTTTGGTTTTATTTTCCAGACAAAGGGAAAGTGTGCACAAATGTTATGAATTAGTACTAAATGGCTAAAGTAGATATATTTGGGAGCTGGAAGCCTTTTTGGACTAATTACAGAACACAATATTTCAGTTCCTTGTAGCCTGTTCAAATCCAGCCTGTATCAGTGGTAACAAAGAGACTGGGATGGTGACCTGCCAGTGTTACCAAATGTAAAATTAGCAGGCTATTCCTTGTCCCTGTTCCTCCCAATGAACAGATGTTCATACAAACAATCTCATCATCCTCACTGGCTCCCACTGACACCCTCAGCCAAGGCACTGCCAGCCAGGAGGGATAGAGACTCTCCTGATCTCCTCTTCCCCTCCCAGGCTGATCTGTCTCCTGTAGCCTCATGGCTGAGTCTCAGGTTAGGTGAAGATGTTCCTCTGTGGGCTGCAGCCCCAGAAGTGACTTTGCAGAGTGTCAAAAAAGGCCACATTGGATATTAAATGCATATAAAGGCCCCAGTCAGCACGATGCTTAAGTGTATGCCTGGTTTTAACTAAAGTTGTCCAGCAGATATAAAATTAAGTTCATTCTGCAGTACTGTGCTGCTTTCAAACTGGAACAATTTTAAGTAGTAGACGTCTCAGACGTCTCAGTTACATGCAGAAGGTTTTGTTTCTTTTTTTTTTTTTTCTTTTGTAAAAGGAGTAAGTAAATACCTTATTTGTTTGGAAAGATAATACTCTGGTTAGGTAATCCGTTGTTTTGGAGGATCTTGCTTTTATTAGGGGAAACAGTGTCTGTATCTCTCCAGCTTAGCTGTTTGCAGGATACTTATCTCTGCAGTGTCCAAGAGCCAAGCATGATCATTAAGACTTGTGCGGAATGTTAACATCTTTAAATCCTCAATGAGAACCACATTATGGGGTAAGTTCAATTTCATGTCATAGTGGGAAAACTAGAGCCTTGCTGAAGATGAGCTGGGTATTGAATCCAAACTGTATTAACTTTGCTGGGATTTTTTTTTCCCCTTTTAACTTTCTGTTTATTAGACACTTTAGATAGGTTATTAGACACTTGATAGGTTATAAAGCTTGAGGAGGGGGAAAAACGATATAATAAAACCAAGCAGCATCAATAGAGTGGAGAGCAAAAACCACCTGCCACTCCACGAGCTGCTGCTGATGAAGGGTACAAAAAGAAATGATTGACACCGGCATACAAACACACGCCCTGACTAGACACAGCAATATAGCTCAATAGCAAAGTTATAGCCTGTGACGAGATGAAAGAATACAGGCTTTAAAAGTAAAACACTTTGTGAACATAAACTCCCCGTCTCTTGCAGCGAGTCCCTGAGGAGCAACAGCGTGCCCTGTGCCCCTCCTGCACTCCTGCTTGCCGCAGATCCGGCTCAGCAAGCTGCAGGCAGGTTCAGGCAAGGTCAGAGTGTCTGGCTGCTTGGCAGGAGCTGGCCTTTCTGCAAACTTAATAAATGGAGTCCAGGTGCAGAAGATATTATTTGCAACTATGTCCTCCATCGTGCCTGTAATGTTTTCCATTGCCCGGGCCATAGCTCCCAGGTTGTATTAGTCTCCTGCTGATTGGAAAGGGGTCTGACAATGAACAGTTGCCAAGAGAAGGAACTTAATTGAATTAGAATGCATAAAAATTAACGCATTTCCTAAAAACATACCGAGAATCCAGCATTGCATGCAGCTGCCTAGAGCAGAGGTCTTGAGCACCCTGCCCATAGGCTGGAGTTTCACTTCTTTGTGGGCCATGTGGCATGCGAAGCTTGAAAACATGCTTACTTTAGAAATAAAATGCTGCTCACCCACCTGGTTACAAAGCCAATCTTTAAAAGCAAGATAAGCACAACAGATAAAGAGTTCTCTTCCTTATGTGAAATAAGAGCTCTGGGAAAAATTAATTTCTTCCCACTTTTTCCTCCTTTGCACTACAGTGCACAAGGATGTTCACTCTGAAGCCTAATGGTGATACGAATCTCTGTCAAAATTACCAGTTTTTGTCAAAAGAACTAGGAAACAAGAAAGCAATATAAGACTGAAAGAGACCTCCTAAATCAACAAATGCATTTCTCTACTGTCACCAGTAATGACCTAACTATGATATGACTGGTTAAGCCTAGTTTGATCATGAGTTGAGAAATAAATGAAGCTGCTGAAGGAAAAAGTGGGACTTGCTGATGGGAAGGAAATTCAGAAGCAAGAAAGTTAGGACTGGAAAAAAGAAGCAAAGAAGGGAAAGGGAAAGGAGAAGGAAAAGAATAACAAAATAGAGGAACAGTGGGAGAAAGAAAGAGGGTACCAGAAAAATGGGAACAAATGGCCAAAATACCTAAGGGGCATACTTTCTTGCAGGTGGTAATCAGTATAACTTAAAGAACTGCTGGTGACAGCTATGAGCCTTGTTATTGCATCTGAGACACATGCCAGTTCTGATTGTAGTATAGCTTCCTCCATAATGTCGTCGCTATTGTATAAGAAATATCACTTCTAGAATACACTTAAGGTAGTGCAGGGTCATAAATTTCTGCTTCAGAGTTAAATTAATCTGCCTATCAATGTAAGTATTTGTAGTCATAGTACATATGAATTTTCTTATGATAGTGTTTGCTTCTGGGAACGTGCGACTTGGGGAGTTACAAAAAAGTGCTGTTTTATCTTGAGTTAAACAGAAAGCAATTCTTAACTGTACATTCAGAGGCACAAATAGTGTATTTGCACAATTAATCACATGCAAGTTGTGTCTAGTTATGGAACACAAGTCCGTATGTGCCATTATTTCTTTTCCTGACTGGATGAATTGTGCAGCTAGTCAATGTGGGTCAAATTCTGAGTTATAATAAGCTATGTAACTTCATCTCTGTGTTGTCCAGTCAAAGACACAAAAACCTACCACTCTATATTCAATTGATACTTTTGCAAGATACAATTTAATTGGATTTTTGAACAATTTTCAGCTTAATATCAAACTTTATTATTGGCTCACTCATATGGCAAATACATGGAAAGTTGTGAGCGACTTCAGATGAAATAAGTTATCCTATTAAATTAGTCATCCAGAAGTGTTATGAAAACAATTTATTTCTTGAATATTTGCTTTCAACTAGCCAATCAATGCTCTAGCTTTCCATGGTTTTGGGGCAGTTTTTTGCAGAGCCTGGCCACAGCACCTAAGTCACCAATAGCGTTATCATATGCAGAGCAGCTGGTAGGCTGGTCCCAGCAAGCTGCTTTCCTGTGCAAATTGCTCAGGACTTTAAACTGTCTCCTGTCACTGCCCCTCATTTCACGTTAACCTTAACTGATGCCCAGAAGGACCTAACTGCAGGGCACTGGAAACAAATGTACCAGAAATCTATCCTTTCACAGTTTTACCACCAGGCATTAGATATATCAGAGATCATTCTATTTAATTTATGAGGTGTGAGAATCAAATAACCTATATAAAAATTTATGTTGTGTCTCAAGATGTCCAATCAAGATTGAAATATGTCTGGTTAACTTCCAAATAAATTGACTCCTCCAGAGTTTTCTCTGAATTTTTCTCCCAGGCTAGAGTATGATTGAGTTTTATAGGTTTAACATTGTGAAGTAGCACCTTAGAGAGAGTAGACTTGAGATATTTGCCCATACCATAGGCGTATGCTATTGTTTCAGCACCAGTGAGGGGGACTCACCTTAGGGGGTTTATGACTCTGCTTTGTGTGTAATTACTGATTAAATTGGTACCATAGCAATATTTAAAGAGAATCAAGCCTGATCTACTGAGGGATAAAGCCACTGTTGCAGGAAAAATCTGCGAATGAACCCATGCTTTTCAGCCAGCAGAAATTCAGTTGTCATCTTCAGGTTAATTGGGATGGGAGAAAAGGAGATGTAATGACACTTTTGAGTCACATTCTCCCAGAGAGGTGAACGTGGGATGCTGCCACTTGTGAATCACCCACTAAGTCAGAGACCCTTCTCCTCAAAAACATAAGCAAAACACCCATGAAGGCAAATGGACTGGCACTGAGCACCCTCCTCCAGTGTACCTCTCGCAGGGAGCCCTGAAAGCTGCTGGGCCACATGCCCGGGAATAGGTGGCCTGGTGGGATCCATGGGACCTTCCTTGTGGCTTGGGTCGGTGCATCAGGCTGCACTGGGCTCTTGTTCTTCTTGCCTGCAGCACTAGTGGCAGAACTGGACATGGCACAGCTTTGTCCAGCCATATACACCAAATGGAAACGAACAGTCCTTCTGGACATGGGAGTAGGTTCTCACTTTGGTGCCTCTTCTTTTGTTACTTATATATCACCATGCCTTGAAATGTATATGGTAGCTCTATTTATGAGTGGAAAGCTGTTTTTTTCCTTGATGTGCATATAATGCAGTTGAGAGAAAGACAATGTGGAGGAAAGTAGATCCAACACAAGTGATGCTTTGATAGCAATGGGAAGGAGAGTTGTGTTGGCAAGGGGACAGCTTCAGCAAAGCGTTGGTCATGCATACCCTGACTGGGAGGTTAGAGGCCATGTGAAGATTAAGCAGGGGTCTGTTACAAATTCTTCAGTATTGTTGAGCTTAAAGCTGGCTTTTTAAAATGCTCTTCATCCTCCCCTAGCAGTCACTTGGGGTAATGTTAATCACACCTTACTAGTTGGCCAAGGAATTTGTGCAAAGACTGTACTGTCTCTTGATTGCTTTTTCTTCTGGAAATCACAAAAGCAAGACTGGACAATTGGCAGAAGAACTGCCAGTTTTTACACTGAAATATTTCCTTTACTGTTAGGTAAATCTGTGGCAGAAGATGTGTTTTACACCGCTGGGAAGGGGAGCAGCTTTGTCTTACGTTTGATGTTGTGTACTGTTTCAGGTTTTGGCTTCATGATTTTAATGAATTTTGTAGGTTGTGCAAAACAGCCTATGCATAAAGAACAGAAATATCTAAATCTCTGTTCTTTTTGTGAAAATTTACAGCTGGTGCAATGATTACACTTCCTCAGGGCTGCTAAATCCTGTGGGTGCTCTTGAAAGTTGTAACAGATTCAACTGACTGTGTAGTAAATTTGACTTATGATTCCACCTATGTTTTCCTTTAGTTTGTTCTAATTCCTGCCCCTCCACTTTGCTCCTTTCATCAGCTCTTGTTTAACTTTGTATTGCCCTTGATTTTTTTCTGGAATAATCTAGCTCTCTTGGCATCAGTCTTCATTAGAAAGGAAAAAAAATACCTAGCACGTCTTACCTAACAACCCCTTTTTTTTCCAGTAAAGGTGAGACAGGTGGTTTTCTTTTCAGGTCTGCCAATTCTTGTTCTTTCTTCTGAGATTGCTTGCCAGCGTGGAGATGGCTTTGTGTTGTGAATTCCTCTTTCACAGTTCTGCTCAGAACTGGGTTATGACCACCTTGTTGTACCTAGGTCACCACACAACTACCCATTCAGAAAGATTTCCAGTGAAAACTAGCAATGTTTGTTGCTTTGAAGTGTTGGTAACAGCTCTTGTTGACTCCTTCCAGCGTGTATATGTGTGAGATAGCAAAGGGGAAGAAAACAGATGGAAGAAATATTTAGTAGTAGTGGGGAATGTCTGAGTCCATAGCACATGGGTAAGGGAAATGCTGGGAGAAATAATTAGTGCTGTAATCTGATTTGCTAATAATCCATTTATAAAACAGTTATGGTATATACTTGTAGGAATGTGACAGATCATAACGACAAATGATATTACTTCCTCCCCTTCCACTCTGTATTAAGGAACCTAATTACTTGATGGCTCAAGACTTTGTGGGTGACTCATGCTAAAAAGAGTCAGATGCTTACAGCACATAATGGGGCTCTTGAAAACCTTTCATAATGGTGGTGGGCTTGTGCAACCGCCCTCCCATACATCCCTCTTTGCCAAAGAGTTATTAGGTAATTTAAAATAATTAAAAAGGAAATAATTAAAAGATTTTACACACACAGAAATAGCACTTGCAGCTAATTATGTAAGTCTATCACTTCTAACACTGGAACACTATTACCATTATCAGAGAATTGTGTTTGAATTGTGACGGATAATCCTCTAGTCCCATGTTACCCTCTCGCAAGTGAGAGCCGGTTGTCTCAGTTTTTATGGAAGGAAGGTGTATGGAGCCTGTGCTCTAGCCACGGCTCTGCCGTAAGAGGTTTCTGGTCCGCTTTGTTCTCTACAGATTTTTACCTAATTAAAACATAGCAGGGAATGAAAACTCCTTCATCTAATTTTAATGTGTTTGCACAGGGTGTTAGGTTAAATGTGTGGGAGTTCCTACATGTTTGCAGCACCTTGTAGGCTTAGAATGTTAGAGTAACTTCTTGACAGGGGGACTGCAGGCATGGGTCGTGTTAAATGAAGTGAAGGACAAAATTATCTTATGGTCTTGCTATCAGTAGCATGGACATTGCCTCCATAAATATGGTGATGGGGATATGAGCTAATAATTTATTTCATCAATCAGCAACATAGAGCTACCTTTCATGTGGATAATGGCAGCTGTTTAACGGTGCAAAAAAAATTACATTGTAGTTATATAGCAAGAAGCTAATATTAATATCTTACCCAAATAAAGCCTCTGACACTTTAGGCACTCAGAATCTAATTATTCAGAGTGAAATTAGATGAAAAAAAGTAAGGCAAACATCCTTCCACCTTTGAAAAATGCCTGTAATATGTCACTGCTGCCAATCAGAATACCCCTAACATTGAACAGTCAATAATAGCTTAACACTAGTCGAAAGGATATGGCCAAACTGTGAAACAGGAGCAGAAATGAACAGTGGTCATTGGATATTTGGATATCTTTATTTTGTTTTTTTTCTTTCTTTTCTTTTCTTTTCTTTTTTTTTTTTTTTTTTTTTTCCTACTGGACAGCTGTTAAATATATTATACTACTATTTGTTCCATCTTGCAGGAAGAAGATACTAAGTAGGCATTGGCCACCAGAGGATACTTCTGATTCAAACAAATACATCTTTCCATGCATTTTTTTTCCTGTCTATGTCCCCAAAACTGTGAATGAAACATGGTGCTCAGGAGAAGAAATTTTAGGCTGTGACTTTCAAAAAGGTCTTTTTATTTTGGCTGTCTCCAGCTCTGATTGCCCCCCAAAACATCCTTTCAGAAGCAGTCTGCCCAGCTGAATTTCAGCAGTCTGCCCCACTTGGCAAAGGATGGACCCAGCTTGGTTTGTGTCCCAGCTCTCGGTTGTCAAGGTCACTGCCCAGGGGTATTTGCAAGGGTTTAGGGTCCTGAAAGAATTGTTCATAGTAGAAAACTCATATAGCCACTCTAAACTGGCCACTGGAGAAGTTTGTATCTCTCTGTCCCTTGACTGTAGATGAAACACAGGGAAAGGAAACCAGCTTTTTTGAGCGCCTGACTAATTTGCAACATTGGTTGTAATATGGGGTAACAGCATTTACCTGACACATGAAATGCTTTGTGAATTATGTGATAGATAGTGCTTTCTAAAAACTGAGCATTATTGTGATCATGCAGTACTTCAGGAATGGTGTAAGGAGAGGCAGTATTAAATAGCATCATTAATGATCTAAAAAAAAAAAAAATGAGGAGAGCATGATTACAAAATTCAGAGGATATTGAATTAGGAGGACTATAGAGAAAATGAGATAATAAAAAGAGACCTAAAGAGATTGTAAAGGTAGGCAGGGGTTTTTATATAAACGGAGATTCATCCCAGAGAACTGCAGGATAATAAATCTGAGGGAAAATAATCTGAAACACATATCTCCAAGAGGAAGAAGAAACCTGGGAAGCAGTAATTCTGAAAGAAGTAAGATGATAATGGATAGCCAACCAAGCCTGAATTTGCAATATCATAAAGCTGCAAAATGTCCATTGTAATTTTAAGTTGCAAATGCCAAACTATCATGTCACAAGACTTATAATCTTTTTTTTTTGCAAACTGCTTATTATGACTGAATGCAGTTTTTGACTCAGAGCAGTGAGTTTTGATCTATTTAGTCACTGCATATGGTCTTCACTACAACCAAAATCCACTTTATGTGTTTCAAGATATTTGCCTAAAACTGGTGAGATGCTGTTTTGTTCATGCTACTGGACATGTCATATAGACCCACCATGGTCTTCAGTCACCATCCACTCAGTTGTCTGAAGCAATGTTGATAGCAACCATCACACAATTTCTTTTTGCTTTTCCTTTTGATGGAATGGTTTGTATGTGTGGATGGAGCCCGAAGGGGAACGAAAGGGAAGATCTTTGTGTAATGTTTTACTGAAATGTGTAAAGAGCTGTTACTGGCAAAGGGTAGGTTGAAAATCTGCCCTTCACTCGGAATGGGCAGTGGGGAACAAGTGGTGTGATTCATGGTGGCTTAAATTAAAAAGTTTCAGTCTGCAATTGAAATGGGCTCAGCACACACAGGCAGGCTATTACCACACCTCGTCTGAGGAGTGAAAACTCATAAATTTGCAGCAGTTGATGACTTTTGGATTGCCTTCATCATACCCTCAGTTCCTCAGCCCTGGACCAGCAGTTCTCTGTGCTATTTCCATTGAGCCACGGCAGAGGAGAAGACAGCAGACTTGTTCCTGTAAAGTAATGTGATCCCTTACATATCCTGGGCTGAGACTACTGGGCATTTTGCAGATGAATAATGACATAATGAACCTGCTGCAACAGGTACTGAGAAGCCAGCACAGTAAGCAGAGGACATTTTTGATACATTCCCAGTAATGGATATTGCTGAGGAACTGTGTTGCTGCATTGTGTTCCCGTTGTATATTTTTAACCACTGAAATTTTCAGACCCAGGTAGATTATGTTTACAATCTCCCTATTAAATCATCATAAACTTTTAATGCTGGGAA
This sequence comes from Streptopelia decaocto, assembly GCF_964273445.1. NCBI lineage: Eukaryota > Metazoa > Chordata > Aves > Columbiformes > Columbidae > Streptopelia > Streptopelia decaocto. The sequence goes on along the minus strand of NC_138656.1, from coordinate 56,469,103 downwards.
TATGACCTGTTCACAAAACCAAATGCAAATAGCAAAGGTTTGGAGTGGTTATTGAAATTGCTGTCAGTGTGAATCATACCGTCTTACCCAAGAAATAAGCTGCTGGATTTAATAAGGCAGAAGTTGTGAAAATGAATATCTCCTCCAAATAAAGCAAAACTAACATTTTACCATCTTCTGACGGTTGAAATTTATGGTGGCAGCTAAGATATGAATGAAAGTTAAATAGTCCTATTAATTTGATTACTTGTTTCCAGAGCCATCAGACATGTGGAACGTAATATCATGTGGGAAGTAGTGTAAGATTTACACTCGCCTGGGAGAAATCACAGCTCCGTCTCTCAGATTTGATAGGTGTCAGAGGGCCTTTTGAAAATGAATAATAAGAGGACTGAATAATAAGAAAGAGGCTTAGCCGTTTAAAACTTTTAAACATTTGGATGAATTTTTAAACTAATTAGAACAAAAGTTTAAGTGGAAGTTTTGACATATACCTGGAATATGGCAGAAGTGCTCAGCTGAATGTGTGAATTATCTCACACTCACTTCCATTTGCAATAGGTATTTTTAAGGCGCAAAAGATTTTTGGGCCATTAAAATCAGAGGAAATTTGATTTGAGTTTGTGCCTGTATACTTTAATGCTTTCACAGTACAAGAAGACCCAACCAGGTCAAGACCCTACTGTCCAAGCCTTCTTATGGACCCAAGACGTTTTGCATATGCAAGAACCCTCATAACTGATGTCCCTTCAATTTATTTTACATTAAATGTAATAAGCAATTAAATGTAATAAAGTCCTCTTGGCCCGCTCAGTGCAATGGGCCCCAACTACTATAGTGATGGTCACAAAACCATGCTGATGAAGGGCCCATTTTTTGTCTCACTAATGCCAATGGCAGAACTCCTCATTGACTTCGGCAGGAGTGATGTTAAACCATAAAGGAAGTTTAAAAAGAAATAACTGTCCAGAACTGGTGAATGGGCACTTGCTGAGTTTCATAGAGTCATTTTGGTTTGAAAAGACCTTTAAGATCACCGAGTGCAACCTAACACTGCCAAGTTCACCTCTAAACCATGTTCCTGAGAGCCTTGTCTACACATCTTTTAAACACCTCCAGGGACGGTGACTCAACCACTTCCATGAGCAGCCTGTTTCAATGACTGACAACCCTTTTGGGGAAGACATTTTTCCTAATATCCAAGCTAAAATTCCCCTGGTGCAACTTGAGGCCATTTTGTCTTATTCTACCACTTGCTACTCAGGAGAAGAGACCAACACCCTCTATGCTACAACCTCCTGTCAGGTAGTTGTAGGCAGCGATCAGGTCTCCCCTCAGCCTCCTTTTCTCCAGACTAAACAACCCCAGTTCCCTCAGCCGCTCCTCATCAGACTCGTGCTCCAGACCCGTCACCAGCTTTGTTGCCCTTCTCTGCACTCTCTCCAGCACCTCAATGTCTTTCCTGATGTGACAAGTCCAAAACTGAACACAGTTTTGTCTTCTTCTGTTTGGGGGAGCCCTTTCCCTGACCAGTCCATGGAAGTCATGTCTTGCAACGAGGAGCTCCAGGGCACTGTGGTGTGAGAGCTGCATGTGAAGCAGAGTGATGTAAGTCAAAGCCTTGGTCATAGCCCACATTTCCCATGAAACAGCATCAGTTGCTGCTCAGCCTGACACAGAACAGGGCTGGATTAATCTCTTATTCTTCATTTGAAAGTCTCTGTATTAAAAGACTAAGGTTTAGGATTTTACATCCATTTAACACCTGGCTGAGAATTGAGGGTATGTGTTCAGATATTAATGTGACTAAAAAGATATATGCTTGGGTTAAGGTTATTTCAAAAAAAGAAGCACTGTCATTAATAATTTTTTGGTCAGGAGCTCTGCCCGTCATCAGGAGATAAATCAGCTTGCAGCAGCTGTGACAGCTCTTTAAGTCTGAAGACCGAACAGCTTAATTGGGGAAATGATCAATTCTGAGATGCATAGTCAAGATGACATCCTTGGTGCAGTAAATTCTTTCAGGAATGAACATGAATAAAATGAATATATTTATGGAACAGTGATGTAATTCAGAATCTTGGCTGTTAGGGAACCTATGCATCTTCATACCTTCTCTGCCCTGTAGCAATTTTCCAAGGCTCCAACCTCAGATAACGGTGAATGGTCTGAAAACTGCCCTAGGTGAATGCAGATTTTATAAGAATGAAGAATCTTTCCAAACACTATGAATGAATAAAAAGTCTGCATTTCCCAATGAGTATTATGAGCTGACTGTACTTGTTTTTTCTACATGTAGAGTAAACATAAGTCCTCAAAAACTGATACCCGTGAGTTGTTGCAAAATATTGCCACTTTACAGTGACAATTATGTGCGCTGTCCCCGTCTATAGAAATGTAGATATTATAGGCAGATACAGGTGTTTCTGTACTTCATGTGTCTGAGCAACATTTGAAAATCCCAGAGCTTAGTCTTTGCACCTTTTTTTAATTATCAATTTATCCAGCTGAGGTCACTTTGAAAAATAAATATGGATTCACCTTTTGGGACCTACTAGCCGTCTCTCCCTCCCTGCACATCTTCGCACCAAGGGGAGCATCCTGCGGCACGTGCTACTGCCACCTGTAAGTACCTTGCACAGCAAGGTAAATTTGCTGTGCCAGTCACGTCTAGGTAGAACTGTGTGAACAATGAAAACAGTTTCATCACATGATTTATTTAAAGGGTGTGTGGAATTCCTCACTGCAAAATTTGGACAAACATCTCAGGGTTCCTTAGGGATGAGACACCAGGACTTCTCTATGGTTAGGAGCCCCTTCCCAGTGGTCGTGGGACTGGGGAGAGTGGTGGGGGCAATGCAAGAGAGATGGTGTCTGGCAGTAGATGAGGCAAGTCCCGAGGTGGGCGATGTTTGTGGTGGAAGGACCCTGCCTGTGCAGAAATGGCATGATAAAGAGACTGGCATGTGGTACTGAGGATGATGAAAAAAGAAAAATATTTGCATGGAGTACTGGACTGATGCCTCTGTCCTGCTGTACTGGGGGCCTCACTGGGATTTGTGCAGTTTTTACCATGTCCAGCTACAGCAGCCAGGGAGTTTCAAAGGGGTGTGATTTGTTACACAGAACAACTAATGATCTGGCGAGTTTTCCACTGGACACTACATTACATTATTCAGACTCCAGTAGCACTGGCTGCTGGCTGGAATTTACTTCACAATGGAGGATGGTTCCTATCTGCTTATATATATCGCTGTGATTTCAACTCCTGCACGCACCAAGTGCTTTTTTCCCCTGTCGAGAGCTGCCAGGCATGAGACACACCAGTAGCCCTGGAGGTGCTGTGCCTCATTGCCTGGTCCCTGAGACAGGGCTCATGCAAGGAGGGAACCAGAGCAGGGGCAGGACACAGGGGGAACTGCTGCTGCCCAGGGAGACTGTGGGTGGGCTGGAGGTGGTTGCCCACCATTTGGTGGTGCTGCTGCTGCTGGTGCTTTGCAAGCTGTTGGTGTTCCTTTTGGTTGTGGAGAGTGCTGGGTACCAACCACAGAAATGGGGTCTGGAGCCTGCTGGGTGTGTACCAAGCAATTTTGGTTTCAAAATAGGTTATTTTCACTCTTGCAATTTGCCATGTGCCTGCACATGTTTCCAGGGATGACCAAATGCTACAGTAGCCATTCCTAAGTTATGATCAGTGACTTTATGCAGAAGAAATGGCTTCAGGTTACATGAAGAGCATCCCTTCATACACAGGTTCTTGATTAACCTTGCAGGTTCCCACTGAGCTGTTAGAGTGAATAAAGCAAGAGGCCACATGAAAAGCACTTTCATATTGACATAAACTAGAGCAGACCAAGTGCTCTTACTGTGTGTTTTGTCAAAATAATTTTCATGCTGAAGTTTAAGCCACATAGCATAAATATGTCCAGCTAGCAGGCAGTGATCATGAAGCACATACTGGAGTGGGTGACTCAGGCCATCAAAAGAAAAGCTTTAACCATGAACTGTGTGAACTCTAAGGAAAATCTCCAGTTGAGCTAATATAATGTATTGGAACTGACTTGGATACCTTCCCATCTGTGGTGCACTCTAATGAAATCTATCCTCTCCCACTCTGAATGTATGTGTGTGTGAGTGTGTACATAACAGATATAGGGCAGTGAACTCCCTAGGATTAGCTAATGAAAATAGCACTGTAAAATGCATTGAGCAAATCGATACAGCTGGAATTCTGAGCACTGTGACAAATGCACCAACGTGAAACTCCCCCCTCCCATTGCAGCCAATATTTTAGGTGCAAGTATGTGTTACAAACTTCTGAAATGAGACTGCTATTTGTAAATTAAAATTGACTCAGGCCAGATGCGTGTGCTTAGGGAAGCAAAGGAGGAGGAGCTCTTCAAGTAGTGGAAGATGGGACAGCCCTTGGGAGCTCCAGGTCATGCTTGCCATTAGAAGGAAGCCCAAAGAGACCTTCCTGAGCAATGCTATTGTGAGGAACTAGGTTCAAATGTATGAAATAACACAGGGGTTGAAGGAGATTAGGAATTTTTCTGGGATCCTTATTGCCTTTCTGACCCCTCTGAGGCTTCCAGCCCAGTTGTAAGAGCACTGGGGCAGCAAAGTTACCTGCAAAAAGAAAAGGCTGTGGATGGGTAGAAGGAAAGAGCCTGAGTGCCTTAACATAGTCTCACCTTCTGAGGCTTCATAAACACATTTCCCCATTCCCTCCAATGCTGCAGGAACCCTCCCCTAGGGGAATACAAAGGAAGTTTAAACTTGCTCCATTTCAGGAGGAATTTTTCATCTTTCATGCAGGATAAGTGAAACATAATTTGAAATGTGAATGTCATAATTAAGTCTAATTATTTTACCATACTTTTGCCTTCATTAGACATTGTGTTTGTAATAATTGCTGTAATCAACCATATGGTTAGTATTAACTCTTTAACTACATGGGGGCAGATGATCCCTGCAGGAGGAATAGATGACTTCCACGTCTGGAGGTGTCACGCTGAGTCCTGTCACCCCAGAGAGCAGCAGGGGGTTGGCTCTTCTTCACCTCTCACAAGTGAGCGGGAGAGCAAGGTTTCAGACGCTTCACATAGCTGAGCAGGTTCAGAGGACATGTAAGCCCCAAACCTGTGCTTTGGGCATATCTGGCTGTTACCACTCAAGATGTGGGTGCTCCTCTTTCCCAGGGAGCAAGGTGAGTTGGGGCAGCGTCACTGGGCAGCTCCTTCTGGCCCAAAGCTGGGCACTTTTGGCAGGCAGACTGTCACAGTTTAACACAAGTATGAAGTGAGCCTGTAGAGAAACTTCTCCTCTGTGCATTAGTGTTTATGGTTATCCTCAGCACCAGCTGCAACCTTATGCCATCAACTATAATTTCAAGGAGCCACTAGCATCTGTGTGTGTAAAAATGGTATTTACCAACTAATTCTCTTTTTCCTGGCTTGCTAATAATTCTGTCATCTTGTTCCTAATGATTCCATTCTCAAATTATTTTTTACAGTTATATTATATAAAAAAATCCAGATCAAGGATACTGTAATTGCTGAGGATTGTAGGATATATGTTAATTTTTCTTTTGTAGTATGCCAGGCTGCCAGAATCAGTTAATCAAGTGTTTTATCTTTCTGTATAACATTTGCAATGTACAATACTTACTGAGTAAAATCTCACCCGACCTATTATTAGGTGCCTTGTATTTTCACTGATCTCACCATAAGTGGACTTTGATTGGCTATAGGGCAAACTGTAGGGCAAAATCGATTCTTACTGCTATTTTCCACCCAAATGTTTAACCCATAAGTTGATTTCTTCATTCAGTTTCCTTTATTCTGTTTCCAAGAAAGCAAACAAAGAGATGTATTCACTCATAGAGCCAACAGTCATGATGACCAGAGCTAATCCATGACCTCTTCAGAAGCTGCTTTAGTGGAGATGCAGCGGGTTTGTTCAAAAGCTTTCTCAGCTTCATGGTGGATTTGGTGGTCAAAGCCAGAAGGAGAGGAAATGCAAAGTGACCCCAGTTCCAATTGACCTTACTTGAAGCTTGTGCTGATGAACACCTGTCATACATATTTGGCTGGCACTAATAATGAATTATTTTAAGCTTTGCATGTCGAACCTGGACTTCAGACATATACTAGAGGTGGGGTGATGGGCCCGTTGTCACAAGGGGGGATCTTTGTCTCCCTTGTGATTTCTTTCCTTCTGTTTTACAACATCATCCTCCTGATGCAGGCAGGGGAAGGTTTCAAAATCCCTGGTGGTGAAAACTGCCTCCTGCTTGCATCTTGTCCCCACAATCTGAGACTGCCCTGAGCTGCGGGAGGTGACAATGCATACACCTGTCAAAGGATGATCCTTTTGTGCCAATGGAAAGGGATTGAAGGGGGGAATTCAGCTTATGACAAAGATGAGCTGGGATGTTAAATTTACAAGAGATTAACAATTTGCTCCCTTGGACCCTTGGAGGTCCTGTTCCTTTCCAAGTTTGGGGAGGCAGGGGGGACAGCACATCTACATGCATCCTTTCAGTTAATGGCAGTGACACCAGCATTTGGGGCAGAGAAATTAATTACTTAAATAAGCTTTGACAGACCTTCTGCAGAATTGAAATTGGTGATTTCCAAGAAATTTTTGCCCTGGATTTATGCTAGATTTTCCTTCTGGATAATTCCTTGAGAAAATGGAAAGTGAAGAGGGATTTTTGGTGTCTTCTATAAACAGGCCACTTCCCAACCACTTCCCAAATCCCTTCTTTGTGATTTATAGTGATTTATAAGGAGAGTAAGTGGGACCTGTATCCACTGTGGGAAAGAAAATGGAGGAATTTGTTTTGTAGTGGATATAATATAGAGGATATATTATTGCTCCTAATTGCAAAGGTAGTGAGTGAAATGGGGACACCTTTTCATGGGAACACAAATGGAGAAGGTGCTTTTTTCAGCTGTGTCGAGATAAAACCTCACGCACCGTCAGTCTGAAAGGCAGCAGAAAATCCGTGGCTGAATGCTCACAGGGCTTTGGCAGCCTTTGGAGCAGGCTTGTCTCTTACAAAACATGCAAAGCCCTACCAAGCATGGAATAACCACTTCATCATTTTAAATGAGGGTTATAAAAAATTACAGTCAGCACATAATAGGTGTTTTGCACCCATGCTAAGTACTGCCAAGAAAATAGTTACCTAAATAAATCAATAAAGTATCATTCCTTCCCAAGGTCTTCCTGTCCCAGTCTCTGAACCTCTCATTTTGGAGGAATACTGAAACCTGTTCAAGATTTATTTTGATGAAAGTAAGTATCTCTGCATTATCAGGCAGTAAAAATGTTGTTTACTACTACTCCAAGAGTGTTGAAAAATCCCTCTGAATACACACTTGCATTGTAGCTGTCATAAAAATGTCTACCAGTTATTGGAGCTCCCAAATTGATTTTTTTTTTTCTTTCCAGAAAACAAAGAGTTCAGCCTGAGACCTGGAAATTGCTTCATAAGAGAACCATCTGTGTAGAGAGAGATGAACTGAGATATCCTGTCACATACACTGTTCAAGTTTGGTATAAAACATTTCTATTCATATTCTGTTAGCAAATAAGCCTGGGCTGAGGTAGCAGCACCTGTTTTGGGTTCATTTCCTATAAATCAGTCTAGATGTTTAGTACGTTCCTTGTTATTGGAGCATTTGAAAATCAGTAATACACCTGAAAACCAATTTGCTGGCATAAATGTTCCAACAAAGTGGTGAATTTTTGGCTTACACTGGCAGTTATTGGCAGAAAGCAAATTTTGAATTGGCTCTTGTCAAGGTTGATACAATTCACAGTCATACTGTTCCAATCAAGCTATGAAAATGCAGTGTGCAGGGTATGCCGTTGCAAGGGCCAGAATTCTGAATTTTTAAGACATGCAACAAAATCTTTGCACAGGCACTGCATATATAAAATGATTTGTGAAAAACTTCAAATAGCAGAGACATTGAAAAAAATCTTCATCTGTTTGCAAAATATGTGAATGGGAGAAAAGCTGACTCAGCTCCTGGCTGTGAAAGGCTTGCTCTGCTCGGAGTGCTATTATACCAAGTAGCTGGCACTGCAGTGCTACACCGGGGAAAATACCTTGCACTCTGGGGGTTTGCCCCAGAAACAAACCAGACTGATATCTCCTGCTCTGCTCTTGAGCTCAAAGCTCTTTGGGTGAGTAAGAAGGCAAAGAGGAGGAATGCTGACCTGCTTAACATAGGGGAGTGGCAGACAGGTGTCTCATCCCTGTCTCATCTCCTGGCAGCGATGAGCTCCTGAGGGGAGACACCAAATGACCAGGCTTTGTGGACAACCTGGCACCTTAATAGATTTCCAGGGGCTGCAGGAGTCGTCCTGTTGGGGGCCTGAGCATTTAGGATGAGATTCAGCTTTGTCTTAGTCATCTAAAAGTTACATGTCTATTTGAAGCTACTTATTTAGGCTTCCTGCAGACAGCAACTTTGTAAGACTTGACTTGAAGCTGTAACTTTATCTGGATGGGTTTTCTTAAGAATCCAATCAAGAAATGTGTTTTTATGGGGATATGGAGAAGACTGGACTTCTGCAAGTCTGAAATCATTCATATTTTTGCCCGCATGGGAAAGAGGACAAACTTGCAGCACTTGTTGGAGCTTTGATGAATGAAGGACTGAAAAAGTCAGTCTCATCATTGGAAGGAGACAAGCACTGTTTCTGTGTGCCTTCTAGCTGTCCGTAGAAAGGGTCAGGTCTTAGCATCAGATGCTGGGAGCGGCAGTTAATGGGGGCAGTTCAAAAGATCCATGGCAGCTCTCTTGTCCCTGTCTGTGTGGTCCCACTACTAAAGAGAGGAGAGTAAAAGGGAGGTGGAAGAGCCAAGAAAGAGCAGATTTGCCGTAGGAATTGAAGTGTCTGATATATAAAGAGTGAGTGTCACGAGGATGGAGCCAGGCTCTTCCCGGTGACAACCAATGATAAGACAAGGGGCAATGGGTATAAACTGGAACACAGGAGGTTCCATTTAAATTTGAGAAGAAACTTCTTCACAGTGAGGGTGACAGAGCACTGGAACAGGCTGCCCAGGGAGGTTGTGGAGTCTCCTTCTCTGGAGACATTCAAAACCCGCCTGGACACATTCCTGTGTAACCTCATCTAGGTGTTCCTGCTCCAGCAGGGGGATTGGACTAGATGATCTTTTGAGGTCCCTTCCAATCCCTTATATTCTGTGATTCTGTGATATACGGCCTTTCACTCATACAGCTGGTGATTCTCTTTTTCAGACCTGGCACAACACTGACTCTTTGCCATTATCATCCTTCTCCCAGATGGAAAACACCATTAGCAATATTCCTGCATTGCCTGAGCATAGTCTCTTTTTTAGTAAACTGAAATACTGTTTTGGGGGCAAATGTTAGTTGAGGTTTTTATGTTCTATGTACCTTGTGTAACTCCATAGTCCCCCTTTTTTGCTAAACTTACATATAAACCCAGTATTTTTGGTTAAGTCCTTAATTTTTACATCTTGAATAAGCCTTTCTTGTTGATGTATGCCTTTATGTTTCTATGTACAAATCTATCAAGACCATCAAGTAATGGTTTCCCAAACAGAATTTATTGCAAAGCTGATTATGTATTAATATATACAAATGACAAATCTAAAACACAATGTCAAAAAGCAAGAAAATGTAATCAAGAATTTATTATTCTCCCATTACTATTCAGCTGGGAAAATAGCTGCTCTGCTTTACCAGAATAACTTCCCCCTCCCAAACCTCACACCCAACCAGGTTTTCTAAGTAAGTGCCACAGAATGATTTGTAATAAAATACTTTAATATATAATAATTTCAGAACTTCACTGTAATTTATCCACCTGTTTTCTCACTTCTGTACTCCAGAAAGGCTTATTATAAAAATTTATTGTCACACATATACATTGTGTACGTGCGTGTGTGTCTCTAAACTTACTGGTCCGTTTTACAGATGCAATAAGCATCTTCTGCATTTCACAATCTTGCCTCTTGTTCTCTTTTGTACCTGTTTTTCTGACATTGTAGGTAAGACTTCTTCTAGAAAATATTTACACAAGTGCTTCTCCCCAGGAATTGCCTTATCCCAAGCCCAAATTTAACTTAACTTTTTTTTTTTTTTTTTTAAATAAAAAAATCAGTTATTTGAATAAAATTCATATAAGAAAAAAATGCAATGCTTTGCTTTTTGCCTTGAAAAGTGATGTTATGACAATGCCTTATCTACTGTATAGTCCCATTCCCATTTTATACCTCAGGGAATAACTGTTCATCAGACCTTTTTCAGATGAAGGACTCATTGTGCTGACCATTTTTACCCCTCATGTTGTGAGATGTTAGGAAGTATGGGAAAATAATTATGTCTTGCACTATCTTTGGTTAGCAACATCACCACATGTTATATTGGAACCATTATATTTGCTTGCCAGGTATTGCTAATTATGGATGTATTTTGGATCAGGCAACTCCTACATGCCTACATAGCAACTGATGAAACACCTCTCATTTGCAGTGGAAAAGTCTTTGCTTTTGGGAAGTCCATGGCAGCCGTATTCCTATTTTTGTCACCAGAAACTGGTTCACTGCCATATTGTCTAAGGGAATATGATTGTTCTGGGCAAGAGGAACTATGGGAGCAAAATGATTGATACACACATGCACACAGGTGCACACACACACACAGACACAAACAAACACACAGATCATATAGCATACATCACATACTACACATTTTCCTATATATAGTACTATCTATTAGTAAGATGTGTGTGTATTTGTGCACATACACTTATGACCAAACTCTGTGAAGCACCCTGGGCATAGTACAGAAATGATCTCCCTGAGTTTCACACAGAGGCAATCACTCTACAAGCACATACAAGAAGTCATTATAATAGTTATGCTATTTATGGAGAAATGTGTAGCTAAAATGTAGGAAAATTATTGTTCTCCATATTCTCACTTTTTTATTGAAGAAACAAATCACACAGTAAATTACATCTGATTTGCATGAAATGCTGCATGCACCTAGAGCTCAGCATGAACCTGGGAAAAGACATTGTTTTAATTCCATAGCCTTTATAGTGGTGTTTTTCTTCTTCTTCTTTTTTTTTTTTTTTAATATGAATTTCTGAGCTATAATTCTTATTTGGCTTCTCTTGTATTTGATAGGCCCTCCTGGGTATAATTTAACATCCACAAATTGCCGTGATGGGTGAAGAAAGAGTAATGCCCACTGCCCAAGAGGATGTGGGGGAGAAGCAGGAGGGAGTGTGTGCCTGTCCCATGGCAATGATGAATACTGCCCATGCTGGGAGCTGCTGCCACTTGCTGTGGAGATGCTCAGAGGGAAGAGAGGCTCCTGGGGATCTTGAAACAACTTGGTTGCATCAGGTGTTTGCCTCCGGCCAAGCCAACGTGCTCAAGCTTTTGGGCTCTCCTTGTCCTCCAGTTTTTCCCCCTTCATCTCTCAGAATGTCACCAGTGAGCCGAAGAGCACTTATTTTCCCATCACAGGTCCCCTGGAGGGTGTGGAGTCTGCAGAGCAGACTCTTCCTGCGCATTGGCTGGAGGACACATCTGGACCAGGTTCAGAGAAGGGCAATGTGGCTGGTGTGGTGGTGCACTGACGCTTTTTGACTCCACAGACTAAACAGAGTCCTTGCATATTCATCCTGAGGAAATTTGTTGAAAGCATAGTCTGAGAGCTGTCAACAAAACCTGAGGAAGACTGAGTGAAAATTTGCCATCTAATGGAAAATTAAATTTTTGATAAAGTACTCCTTCATTTTTTGCAATCAATGTGTACTTCCCTTAGACATCCCAGTGTTTCCTCTAAGAAGCATATGCTTGAATATAGAAACATTTTTGGTGGAGGTATTCTGCCCTGTTCATGCAGTCATAAGTGAACAGGGTGGTTTAGCTGTGCTTTCTCCTCTCTGCTGGGACAGGCCCTTTTCCTTGAGTCATGCAATAGGGGATGGCCCTGTGTCACTGGCATCCAAGGTGGGAAGATGTGGTATGTCAGAAATATATATGTGTGCACGTGCAAACATTGACACAAACTCCTTTGCAGAGCTGTTGCATTGTGTTCAACTTCTCTTTAGAGCCAGAGGATTCAGTGAGGGGCTGCAAGGGTGTGCAACAAGGGGGTGTGAGGTATCAGTATGAAAGTGGAACAGGAGGTGGTAGGGCAAGGGCAGGAAAGGGCAAAGGCAGAAGCCAGTAGGGCAGTAAAAACCCTTTAGCCTCTATTATCATCTTTATCTCCTTCCTCTCTGTTAAGTCCACATCTGACAGTGCTTCCTGGGAAGTACAACTCACTTTATTTTCTTCTCTTGGCTAAGCTTTGATTCACCATTCATTCTCTCAAAAAAAGCCCAATACCTCAGGAATCTCCTACCATGTGAGGCGCAATCTGATGAGAGAACTTAAGTTATAGAAGAGAAGGGGAACATGCAGTATTAGGCCTGTGCTCCAAATTAAAGTATTTTGGGTTTGAGTCACTGTTCTCCCACAGTTAATTGTTGCTAAAAGATCCCAGTTTTCTAGACAATGGGTTCTTCAGAAAAAATGTTTGAAGGAGCACAGCAAAAAAACAGGAGTGGACAGAAGTATTTCAGCTAAGCTGGTTAAATAAGCAGTGATATGAAAGGCAAACTGGGAGAATGTAAGTACAAGAGAAGGAGGGTTTTATTTTCTAATTCAGCAAAGTACTTAAATGAAAGTCTCAAATGATATCCTAGATGAGAGTCTTGGTAAGGTATTTAAGACATACAGTTGTAGGATAAAAATGAATAAATAAATAGCTTCTCAAAGAGTCTTTCTCTTGGGGTTTTCAAAAAAGGACTGCTTTTGTCATAATCCTTACAAAACACAAAAGCAGCTTGTGTAAGTTAATAATTATGCTTCAGGTCTCTGGGTTTTTTTGGGGGGCGTTGGTGCATGGAGAGCCCAAGTTTCCCTGACTTAGCACATGAGCGCTTTCTGATCTGATCTCTGTTTGGCAGTGGGCTCCAGCCCTTGTGTGGCTGTCAGCAAAGTTTGTGTCCTTCAGCCCTCCTGATGGTAACAGACCACTGCAGTGCCCGGGCTGTAGCTGTTTCTCTGTGTGACATTGTGCCAGGGGGCTAAATCTGTCCCATGCCCAGTCTTGGTGTTGAAATGGAAGTACAGTGGGCAGTGCCTCACAGTCAGCGATATTTTAAACAAATAACACCTTTTTCTTTTATATGGATTTTTTCTGAGGGAACTTACATACTTGGTTTGCACGTGGAAGTGTTAAGATAATTTTTGTGTGTATGTGAGCACACGTGTAAGAGAGAGAGAACAGCTCCCCATCTAACCTTAGAAATTTTTAACCAGGTATTCTATACTTCCTTCTTTAATGTTGCTGAAAGTGCACTGTGTCTTGCTAGAAAAACTATTCAGTATGCTTAAGGACTTAGAAACTAATCTCAAAGTCTAGCCTTCAAGGGTGTGATCTATTGCAATTAGAAATGTATTGCTTTGCAATTACTATTGCCACTTGCTTTTACCTGCAGGCATAGAAATAAATACCTATTACCTGTGGATATTTATACCCTCTGAATTCCTGCAAAGAGCCAGTCCTAATTTCAGCAGCTCTGCTGGGGTGAAGCTGATGCCTCTAACTATCCCTTGCATCTGCTGAAAAGTACTACAAGCAACCACTTCTGGGTTGTAACTGTGATCATGCAATTATTGTCACCTGTCTGCAGAAAAAAAGTGACAAAACAAGCATATTGAGAACACCAATCTGATCTGGAAAGTCTAGAGATTGCTGTAATAACCTAGTTTTGAACATATTATGTGATTTTTTTCATGTGGATAATATTAATACCCAGACACATTTTTCATTATCACTCTTTAGTATTTCTAGAGAGTGATGTCAGAGTTACTATGTATATATCATCCCTTGCTCTTGCATATGATAACTGTCATCATTACTGTATTTGTGGAAATATCAGAAATTCATAAATATCAATTAATTAATATCTATGATGACATCCATGTTCAGGTGCATACTGGCTCAGGAGTGGTGAATCACTCAGATCTCTCCTCTCTGGATACTCTTTGAGTGGCATGTGGTTTAACAAGGCTGCTACAGCAGCCCCTTCTCCATATGTCTGTCCTGTTCCAGCAGAAAGGCAGGCTGTGGGAACAAGGTGCTTTGCCCTGCTTTGCAGCTTGGTGGGAAGCAACCTGAGGAGGTGACTAAAGCCAGACCTACACAGGACTCTCATGAGAGTGAAGGTAAAGTATGACATTCATAAAGGTGTTCATTTTATGATGCTCGTATTATGAACATCATAAAGCGTGTTTGTGCATCTTTGCTGTTCTATATCAGTTTGTCCATGGGCTGGAGGGAATTTTGAGGCTATAAGCTGAAATGGGGCACAAAACTGATCTAAGTTAAATATATTCCTTTATCCACCTTGCATTTTTTTTTTGCAAACTTGGTTAGCTCATAATCCCAGGTCACCATGTGCTCCCTCACACTGTCAATGTGATTTAGGGGACAAGGATCTGTGAGTGTAGATAGGAGTGCAGAAGGAGCATTGGCTCCTGACTGCTCCTGAAGGAAACCACCATGGATCAGATTCATCCCTCTTGCACTTGTTGAAGTCTAGACGAAGTGTATTGCAGTTGGCAAAGGCTGGCCTAGCAGACAGCTGAAACGATCTCATGTCAGAAGTTGCAGGATTTGACAGGAATTTTCAGCCCCAAAGCAGGGACTGTTTAACAACCTAAAAGCAGATGGAGGCATTTGCTGAGCACTGTGACTCTTTGAGCCCTGCCTGGACTGACTGTTGCCAGAAGAAACTGGAGTAAGCACAGTGGCACTTGTTGGGATTTGTTTGTGGGAAGAAAACCTGGCATTATTCAGCACATGCTGGGGATCAAAGTGTCTTGTAAGCAGGTAGTTTGTGTGGAGATGGGCAAGACTGCTTGAAGGAAAAGGGGCCCAAGATAGCTGGATTGCATTCAGAGATTGCTTCTTCCACGCTCAGGATCGGAGCATCCCCACATGCAGGAAGTCAAGGAAGGGAGCCAGGAGGCCTGTGTGGTTGAATAGGGATCTGTTGGGTATGCTCAAGCAGAAGAGGAGAGTTTACAGGTCATGGAAGCAGGGTCTGGCCACTTGGGAGGAATATAAGGCTGCTGTTAGAGGATGTAGGAAGGCAGCTAGGATAGCCAAGGCCTCCTTAGAATTACAGCTGGCGAGAGGGGTCAAGGACTGCAAAAAGAACTTTTTCAAATACATAGCAGATGAAACTAATACCAGAGGCAATGTAGGCCCACTGATGAATGGGGTGGGTGCCCTGGTGGCAGAAGACACAGAGAAGGCAGAGTTACTGAATGCCTTCTTTGTCGCTGTCTACTCTGCTGGAGGCTGTCCTGGGGAGCCCTGTACCCCTGAGACCCCGGATGAAGCCAGGTCAATGGAGGAGTTTGCTTTAGTTGATGAGGACTGGGTTAGGGAGCAATTAAATAGTCTGGACATCCATAAATCCATGGGTCCAGATGGAATGTGAGGGAGCTGGCTGAAGTCATTGCTAGACCACTCTCCATCATCTTTGCCAAGTCTTGGGAAACAGGAGAGGTGCCCAAGGATTGGAGGAAAGCAAATGTCACTCCAGTCTTCAAAAAGGGCAAGAAGGAGGACCCGGGTAATTATAGACCGGTCAGCCTCACCTCTGTCCCTGGGAAAGTAACAGAACAGCTTATCCTTGGTGCCATCTCAAGGCATATCAAGGATAAGAGGGTTATTAGGGGCAGTCAGCATGGCTTTACCAAGGGTAGGTCATGCTTGACCAACCTCATAGCCTTTTATAAGAATGTAACAAGGTGGATGGATGATGGCAGAGCAGTGGATGTGGTCTACCTTGACTTCAGTAAAGCCTTTGACACAGTCTCCCACAGCATCCTCACAGCTGAGTTGAGGAGGTGTGGTCTAGACAATAGAGTAGTGAGGTGGGTTGCAAACTGGCTTGAGGAGAGAAGCCAGAGAGTGGTAGTCAATGGTGCGGAGTCTAGTTGGAGGCCAGTATCTAGTGGAGTGCCTCAGGGGTCAGTGCTGGGGCCAATATTATTCAATATATTCTTTAATGATTTGGACGAGGGAATTGAGTGTACTATCAGCAAGTTTGCTGATGACACTAAGCTGGGAGGAGTGGCTGACACACCAGAAGGCTGTGCTGCCATCCAGCGGGATCTGGACAGGCTGGAGAGTTGGGTGGGGAATAACCTGATGAAATTTAACAAGGGAAAGTGTAGAGTCCTGCATCTGGGCAGGAACAACCCCAGGTTCCAGTATAGGTTGGGAAATTACATATTAGAGAGCAGTGTAGGGGAAAGGGACCTGGGGGTCCTGGTGGACAACAGGATGACCATGAGCCAGCACTGTGCCCTTGTGGCCAAGAAGGCCAATGGCATCCTGGGGTGTATTAGAATACATTGAATAATATTGAATAATAGATCGAGAGAGGTTCTCCTTCCACTCTACTCCACCCTGGTGAGACCACATCTAGAATATTGTGTCCAGTTCTGGGCCCCTCAGTTCAAGAAGGACAGGGAACTGCTGGAGAGGGTCCAGCGTAGGGCAACCAAGATGATTAAGGGAGTGGAGCGTCTCCCTTATGAAGAAAGGCTGAGGGAGATGGGTTTCTTTAGTTTGGAGAAGAGGAGACTGAGGGGTGACCTTATTAATGTTTATAAATATATAAAGGGTGAGTGCCACGAGGACGGAACCAGGCTCTTCTCAGTGGCAAACAATGATAGGACAAGGGGTAATGGGATCAAGCTGGAACACAAGAGGTTCCACTTAAATTTGAGAAGAAACTTCTTCTCAGTGAGGGTGACAGAGCACTGGAACAGTCTGCCCAGGGGGGTTGTGGAGTCTCCTTCCCTGGAGACATTCAAAACCTGCCTGGACATGTTCCTGTGTGACCTCACCTAGGCGTTCCTGCTCCGGCAGGGGGATTGGACTAGATGATCTTTTGAGGTCCCTTCCAATCCCAAACATACTGTGATACTGTGAGATGAAGGAGCTCGCATTTAAAACAAGATATAAATGGGAGAGAGTTTGCTTTGCTTCTTATGGTGAGTTAAGGGGGATGGCATTTTCTGACTATTGCTTGCTAACCACAAACCACAAGGAAATGAAATTGAGCAATAAAGGACTTCTGTGTGCACCGTATACTTGTCAGGTTAGTGTGTGATGTAGATTGAGGAGCAGCTGAATTCAGATTCTTGTCACAGAAACATTTTGAAAGAGTGACTCAATGAATGTCAGTGCCCCATCCAGTCATTGTCTATTGCAGATAAAAACTCCCGAACAAAACAGCTAAGACTAGCAACATATTATCTATAAAAAATAAATGATTAGGATTTTTAAAATAAAATTTGGTATTGTATCTTTTACAAACCTATTCCTTGAGTGGGCTGTAGGCCATACTAGAACCCTGTTCAGCTTTTACTTTCTATGTGTTTAGGACACTGACTGCTAACAAGGGATAGATATAGGTGCTTCTCAAATTGTGACTAATAAATCTCACAGATATAAAAATATGTATTTATACCTAACAGGCTTCACAGACATACATATACCTTCACCATGGTGTTGCTTGGATTCTACATAGCAATATAGTTTAGGAGAGTTTATAATAAAATCACAGAATCATAGAATATTTTGGGTTGGAAAGGACCTTCAGAAGTCACCTAGTGCAACCCCCCTGCAATGAGCAGGGACATCTTCAACTAGACCAGGTTTCTCGGAGCCCCATCCAGCCTGGCCTGGAATGTCTCCAGGGGTGCGGCGTCTACCACGTCTCTGGCCAACTTGTGCCAGTGTTTCGCCACCTTAATTGTAAAAAGTTTCTTCCTCATGTCTAGCCTAAATCTCCACTCCTTTAGTTTTTATGTCACTGTTTGAGGAAGTATCATAGGACTGTAAGTTGTACACACCACAAAGCAGACTGAAATGTCTTTTGTGCAGTAGCAAGAGAGATTTCCTGCTGGTAGGTGAGTGTAGGAGATTCAAACACAAGAGCAAGGTTGACACTGGTGATACACACACTTTCATTCTTCTCACTCAGTTAATCAGATCCTGCTGGCTTTTCCAAGGGTGCTGAAGGTTTCCATGGGCCATCCCTTGAAGTGGCCTCTTTTACTGTGGGTTCCCAGGCCCCCCCACAAATGGGGAAAGAGGGAAAATCCCTGCTTGACTTGACAAAAGGGAGCACCAGGAGAAGGGAAAGTCCATCTTCCTCTTGCTCTGCCCTTCATTCTCTCCTGTTTTTCTCCTCTCTTTTGAATGACGCAAAACTACCTCCTGCCCCATGCAAGGAGGGGATTGCTACACATTGCTGTAACCACCCATCACTCCCAGTAGTGCTGTTTACTTGACACATACATATACAATATAGCTGTAAGGATTGCAGCTTTGCTTGGCTTGCAGCATTACTCATCAGCAAAGAGAAAAACCTGCCACATATCCTATAATGTGCAAATCTGCTCCTCGTTTTTGTATAAACAATTCTCACATTATTGCATTCTCTCACATGATTGTCTGAAGTGCTTAAGTAATATGAAATTACCATCAATATAGCTGTCACAGGTGAAAAAAGCCTACAATGTGTTTATGATGCTGTTCAAGCTAGTCATTGATTTCTGGACCTACTGTAGCCCTTCAGGGCATATCTCAAAGCCAAATGATATGTGTCCTTGAGAGCTGGCTTTTGCAGCTATATTTCTGAATGAGGTGGAAGAAGTGCCTTTGTATGACCTTACTCACACTAAGGGTAATGTGTATATCCCCTGCAAACAGGTGATTCTGATATACAGGAAGTTTGGGTATCTGAAGATCATATAAATAGGTTGGATATCAGGGGCTGGCTTAGATACTAGTATGTGATGAACTGGTGCATGCTCTACCCTCCACCAGTTTGCCAGAACACTTATTTCTCCGAAGTTACTTCCCTCTACACAGAGGGGCTCTGTAGAGTTGCAGAGACATACATTTTGGAAAAATGGTAGTGTATTGGCATCACTGTTTGCTCTTGGACTTGGAGACACATAAAGTTAGCCTGCCAGGTGGTGTCAGTAATACCTGACTCTCCTGCTGGGCTCAGTCTGAGGAAATTACAAAGTGTTCCTCACTAACAGGAGAATTATTATTTTCCCCAACCTTTTGGTGTGGAACTGGAGCTGCAAGATGTCAATTGGCAAGCCAAAATCACCCAACCACACCCTAGAAAATAATCTTGGATCATAGGCCAGCTCCCCAGCTCCCCAGCAAAACTGCACTTCTCTTTATTTGGGGGTCTGAATACAACACTGAGCTCTTGCTTTATGAACACTGGGACTTGTCATGTCCTTCCAGTGCCAGCAAATGTTACCCAAGACTGGAACAATGTCAAATTTGTTGACTAGTCTTGTTCTGGGTGAAACTCCCAATCATGTTTCTGTTTCAATAACCTTCCAACTTGGACAAGCTTCTTCCAGTGGAAGCATTTTCCAGAAGATATAACTTCTTTTCCTACCTAGACTAGTAGGAAGAATGCCAAAGGATGCTTCTTTCACCCACCCCTAGATGTCCTGTCTGTGGATGAGGTTTTATGGATTGCAAATAATGTCAGGAATTAAGAAGCATGGATAGTATTCCCTGCTCTGTTGCTGACTGCAGTGCATCACTTTTCTTCTCTGATTCAACAGCCTCATTTGTAGAAGGGGACCAAATTATTCTGATCCAATTCTGTAAAGTACTTTGAGATCCTTAGCTGTATTTTACATTTTACTATTTTTCTGCTGTTCCTAATCCCCTGACACTAAATTGTGGAAGGGAAATGAAACAAGCAAATAATACATGGATTTCTTTTCCTTGACAACACGAAGATACATACAATTTCAGTGGACATATGGACTCCATCCTTTTGTTCAAAATGGAGAAAAGCAATTCTCTCAACGGGATTGATAGGAAAGATACAGCTCACACTCTGTCCTCAGTTACAGGCTTTGTAGTGAAACTCTGGTTTAATGCTTTTCTAGTGTGGAGAACACATATTATGATCAGAGCTGCCAAAAAAGAGGTAATGTGTATAGCATTAATATTAAAAAACAAACAAACAAACAAACAAACAAATCATGCCAGCTTCTTAGAATTATGTACAAAGAAAATAAAAACTGGTTTTGGCTTTTGGATGTCCATTAGGTTTGGTTTTGTTTTTTTTCTTTTTTTTTCTCACTACCTTTAAAGCATTTTGAAATGTTTTATCTGCTTGTTTTTCTTGCTTCTATGGATTAAAAGTGGAAAGGAAAAAGGAAGAGAGAAGCCCAAAAACTGGAAAAGTGAAAAATTGTTTTATGTGACAAATCCAAAAACCTGTAACCTGAAAAATGTACAAGAAATAATTTATTTCTGGGGAGATAGCAATTTTTCATGTTAAAAAGTTTCAGATAAAACTTCAGCTTGCTCTAACGATGTCTAAAGCACAGAAACCCTTCCCCCGAGTCACAGCACAGCACACTCAGAGCCTTGCAGTATCATTTCTGCAGGATAATTAGCATTCTGCATAACAGAAGCCAGTGTGGTGAGGTCAGGTTTCAAAGTGGGAAGCAAGGGTAGGCCCCCGAAACTTTGTATGTGGGTTAGCTGTAACCAGCCTCGCAAGCTATATGGTTCTGTTATTCCATTAACCCTTTACTGATTAATGTATTTAGGTCGTTGCACAGGTAAAGGGATCGTTTCTGAACAGAATGCAATACTTGCCTCCCTTTCCTATTTCAACTGGTTTCAAAACAGATGCTATGTTGGTTGTTAGTGGTCAAGCAGACATATAATAAATGAACGGTGCTGTTCTCTGTGTGTGTATATGCATCTGTAGATTTCTGTGTTTATTTTAACATGACATGGGTTTTCTCCCCCTTTAACTCTTAAGAAATACATATCTTTTTAGGCAGACTTGCTTTTACTGCAAAACAGAGGCTTGTTCCCAGTGTCTTTCTGTTGCTGTAATATTCTCATTCTCCTCCCCAGGACAAGGTTTGTGGTAATTGGTATCACCATCAGAAAACAAGGATGCTTTAATGTTAACTTGTTAATTTGCTCTTCTGGCAAGAGACATTCAATTTCTCATTCCACCACAGATTTCGTGTGTGACCATGAGTAAGCGCTTTGGTCCAGACTCACACAAGTCTACTGAAGCAGCTAACACTTGTCAAGGTCTGTCTTCATCTCTCAGTTTCTCTTAGGCTAAACGGTATGTAAGCATTTAAAGGATTTTTATTAAAAAACATGTGTTACAGGCAGCAAAACCCTTGCATAATGCTGTGTTGGGGAATCAGAAAAGCTGAAATTTGTCCTCCTGAGCTCTGATATCAGGGTGCTGTTTTGTGTGAGCATTTTCATCTTTCTCAGTGTTTCCAGATGGTGAAACGGTGTGGAGTGCAGCTGGGAAAAGGGGTTAGCTTCCTGGTGCCACATTTGTCATGCATCCTCTTGGCCGCTTCCTTACTGGTCAGCAGTTTTGTTTTGGGCTGCAAAAGCTGGTTGCTAGTAGAGAAATTATGCTGATAATCATCGCACTTTCAAGAGATATATTCCTAGAAGAAACAATGATTGGGGAGGGGGTGTGGGGCATGTTACAAATGAACATCAATGGCTCCGTTAGAATTGCACAAAATTAGCAGAAATTAGATCTCTAGTAACTGAAGAGAATCTTCTATACTGAGATAGCTATTAAAATAAAACAATCAGAGATTATGGTGCATGAGAGCCTTTTTAATTGTTCATTTGGCTACTTCAAAATGACCATACAGTGAAATCTCTGTCTTTTTAAATAACATTGTTTTCCTTAAAATTGGTTTCCCTTTTCAGTGTTATCTTTCTGAGAGCACTGTGGTGATACTGTTGGGAATTATCTATCCCACACTGAGGGGAGCCTATCTGAAGCTAACACAGTCCTTGCAAAGTGCAAGGTAATTAACCATTCTCCTCCCCCTATTTATCTTGATTTTTGCTTCCATCTAGTTGTTTTTCACACTTGTAAAGTATAATTTGCATAGAGTTTTAGCACTTTCTTCCTACACAGCCCCTCATTCTCCCGTCTTTCCCTCCGTAACATTGCAGTGATCTGAGTGTGAATTATCTCAGAGTAAGGGTGGGTGAACCGTTCTGCCTGAGCACAGCAACACTGAAGACAGTGGAGCACAACATCAGGGATTGACACAATTCTTTCTTATAGACACGTTTTGTATGCTAATGAACCTCGGATGGCAAGACCAGACTTTTTTTTGCTGCTAGTTCTGGCAATATCTATCTCTGATGGGAACCTAATTTCCACCCACAAGGATCTTCAGAGTAAAGGAGTGAGCAAAGAGTGATGCTGAGTGCTGATGTGACTCTCCCTTTGGCTTCACTCCTATGTTTTGCCCACAGCCAGGAAAATAGAGCCTCCAGACCAAAGCACTTGGCATGTGGTATTTCCTTTCAAGTGCTTCTATGAGCCAGGCTCCTTTCACCACTGGATTCCTCACAGGAACTTCTCTTTAAAGCAGTCACTGCTTCCTTTGTAATTAACCCACAAGGCACATCAACCTAGCCAGGAAACATTGACCTAATAGGTCTAAGTGGCAATGGTCAATACCAAGCAGCCACCATGAAATGGTAGTGTTGAGACCAGTAAGAAGGGGCTTTGTTGCATTTTTGGTGCTTTACGCAATGTAAAATGAAGGAAACACAGAGGTACAAGTGAGATTCAGATAACTGTATTTACACACTCGGTATCACATGCGAGGCATGACTTTGCTGAGCAGCTCTGCAGAAGGTCGAACACTCAGAGCAATTGTTCCCAGCTTGCTCTTAGCTCAAAATCTGTGGCTTTCCTTTCAGACCCAAAGAAGGGCTTATGAGAGCCATAGCTTGTCTGTTTTTCCCAACTAGGTCAGCTGTTTTAATTAGAGACTGTGTCTCCCTCCATGCCTTACTTCCCTAGGCTACTCGACTGTTTGAATAGATAATCCAAATTCCTAATAATTACAGCTACACTATTATATATTTTGCAGAGATAACTCTTTCAACTGAAAATTTAGAGCTGCCTGTTACATCCTCTTGTATTGGTCCCATGTCGCTAGATGTAGCCTGGCTTTTCTTTTCTTCTTTTCCTGTGCACCATGCACAGTTTTTCCTTGCACTGCCGAAGTGTTGGTCTGCAAAGGTGTGATTCTACACCAAATCAGCTGGGCTAGTGGGACCACTGTGTGGATTCATGTATTCTTGTTTAAAACCAGGTTATAGAAGTTTGACTGGTGGCTCTACATTTATAGGTGTAAGTTAAGCTGATATTAGCCAGGTTTCAAGTGATTTAATAATGTTCACACCCCAAACTAGTTTAATTAAGTTGGATTTAGACCAGGGCATAAGAAGGGATACATCGGTTTGGTTATTAATCAAATGAGTGGGAGCCAACAGATCTCTCTCTCCTCCATTTGAAGCTTTCCAATAGATTAGTGATGTGACCTTGGGCAGATCTTTTTTGTCTTGCTCTCCTCAGCCTGGATATAATCAATTTCTCAGAATAGATGCAACAATGAACTCACAGGTGTCTGTGAAACTCAATTCCCTGCATGCGGAAAGGGTTTTGGCAGCTGTTGGGGAGTGCAGCTCCATGGGGAAGGGGCAGGGCTTGCCTATGGCCTGATTCAGCTCCTTATAGAGTGATCGCTGCCAGGAGGCATAGGTGCTGCCATCCATTGCAGCAATGCCTTGCTCCAATGCCTAAGGATAACCTTGCTTATGTTATCCTTAGGATAACCTAAGCTGGAGCATGCACAGAAGTGCACTGGAGATGGCTGGGATGGTCCTAACCAGGAGTTTGCTCTTCACTTGCCACTATAGATGGTAAAGCCAACAAATGGATTAAGATTTTTTTTTTTTGGATGAGGGAAAAAGACCCTCTTCAGGAAAGTAACCTTTTCCCTGCTTTGTCTCTGTGTGTGGAAGAGCTGTAACAATATGCCTGGCACTTTTAGGAAGCAAAGGGTGGAGAAATCACCACTCTGCTAAATTACAGCAAGTGCCGCTCTCAGGCAAGCACAGGCAGGGCTGCTCCTGTGCTCCTGCCATGGGCACAGCTGGGCACAGCTGTCTGTCTCCTCTCTGCCAATGCCTCTGACAAGAGAGTACCTCCTGCTGAAGGACTGCTCCCACACACCACTCTACATGGTAAATACAGTCTTGTTGACTTCTTGGTCAACACCATTTGGCCATCTGCTGTTGTTGACTGATCCAGCCTTGCTGCCTTCCCTCTTCCCAGTCAATCTACCATAGAAATCGTAAAAGTCCTCAGTAGCTCTCAGTTCATCTGTGTCCTGGTGTGGCCTTGCTGGGAACTTCTGCTTCACACTTCCATTTCTGCTTATTGTTATTCTGGTTTATGCTCTTTGGTTTGTTTCTCTCAGACAAACCATGGCTTTAAAAGTAAGAGAAGGAACTTACAGGCTCAAGGTAATTACCATGGTTTTGTTAGGGTCATATTTTGGTGCACACAAGTACTGTGTCATCAGTCTTGCTTTGCAAAGTCAGAAGGAATCTAGGGAGAAGAATTGCAGTGCCTTCCATTATTTTTTTCCCCTCAGAACTGATAGTGAGAAGAGATTCACATTTCTTAAGTGTCTGCACTGATCCAGCATAAGCTTCTTGATCAGAACCCCTTGATAAATCAGATAGTCCAGCCTCATGCAGGGGTGCTCCAAAAGAGGTGGGAAGTGAGAAAACTAAGACACAAGTCTCTGCTTAGAGCCCACTTATGGGTTTATTTAGTAGGTGGGAGTTTGCACACAATTAACTAATTACGAGCAAAAGTCAGTGCTTGGGGTGAAGAGTGGGCTTTCAAAAATAAGTACTCAGCCTCATTTGAAGGGCAAACACTTGACACTCAACATGAACTTATGCAGGAGCTGACTTTCAAAGGGAAAAATGTCTGTCACATTTAAGTCTACACATATATTCTCTTCAATATTTGGGATTCTAAGCTCTTTGAAGGTAGTCTCTTCACTTCCCTACAAAGCACTTTTTTGTTCACCCTAGCAGTAATTTTCTCTCTTCCCTCTCCCCCTTCGCTCCCAATCCCCTTAATGTTACAAAAGAATTTGCTTCTGGGTTGAGATTTTACTTGCTGAGTTTCAGCCCCAAATTATATTTTACAGATGACTTTGAAATTCCCTGTAAGTGTGCTCTCATTATTGGATATCTTTGATACAACTTTAAATACAACTGTGCAGACATTGCTGCTATTAGTGCTAGGAAAATATAAAACTTACACAGAGAAAGCAATAGTCAGAGCCAAAAAGCCCTGTGATAGATAAAAGTAGGGGCGTGTTTCAGATATGGAACCCCAACCTCATAAACATTGTGAAGCTCTCTGAATTAGTCACTTCACACAATATTCTTAGTGTAGTTTTAATCAGACCATGTTGTGCAAGGACTTATCCTGAATGTATTTAGCCTGGGGAAATTACCCTACTCTGATGTGCCTTTTTTTTTTTTTTGTCATTTCTCTCTCCTGAAGATCTGTATAGCAAAAGAAGATACCAAGCATGAGCAGGCCAATCAAAGCAGTATTGTGCTCAATAAGAGACAGTCTTGAAGCATGTTGACTACAAGCTACTGCAAACCACATACATTTTTCAACAGACTGGAGGACCAGTTTGCAGTTGGAGGGAAATACTGGGCATGCAAAGAGAATGTGGACATTGCAAGTGAGAGTAGAAACTTCCCATCGCTAATGTTTCTTCCAAAAAGCCAATTCCTTTTTGCATTTTTGAGATGGCTCAAACACCTCTTCCCAGGGATCAAAGTGACCAGGCTAAACTCGCTCAGAGGTGGAATCTACTGCCCCAACAGTTACACCAAGATGGACAACGACCCATCATCCTTCACCCTTATGGGTGGCAGCCCTACGTATTTGGAGATGTGCACAGGTTTCCTGCATAGCTGGGGCAGAAGGATGCAGCCTCCACATGCTCTGCCGCAACTCATGACAAACTCTGCTCTGCCCAGGGCTGTGGGGACTCTCCAGGGAGAGGTTCCTGATGTGGTGGATGAGTAGTTACAAGACCAAGAGAGAACCCCCAGAGCTTTTGTTTGTCACCCCAGTTTTGCTCCAGAATGGAAATGGGAGGTTTTTTCCTTTCTATTTATTTATTTATTTATTTATTTTATTTTTTTTTTTTTTTTTTCCCCCCTTCTTGTTTTTTCATGCTATAAAACATTCTTTGTACCATATGGGAATGTGTACCATGTCCTTCACCGTTTCAAAATATCCTCATGTAAGAAGTGCTTTGAGATCATGCTTCCAGCATGGAGAAGAAGAAAAGTAGCAAACTTTGAAATGTGTTTTTTTATAGGGTTTTATGAATAGAGATTTATGAGTGGCAAATACATCCAGTAGGCTGGAAGTTTCTGTGGTGTGCACATGCAAAAGGAACCTGTCAAAAATTCAGAGTTCCTTTGCATGAATCTCTCTTGGCTGATTTGCTCTGTCAACAGAGTATATCCTACTGAATCCTCAAGGAGCAGGAGGAAATAAGTGTTTCTGAAATCCTCCTGCTGTGCCATTTTGAAAAGTGGTATTCATGTAATGTGTACCCCGGATCACTTATTGTCAAGCCATTGTTCTGAATTTTTCTGAAATCCTCACACTGTGTTATTTTGAGCAGAGGTATTCATGTACCATGGATTGCTCAGTGCTGAGCCATTGCTTTGCTGTGTCAGAGATGGCAGAGAGAAGCAGACAACAATATGGCTAGCACTGGTGGAGAAAATGCTATTAAAAGTCATCAGAAACAGGACTGAAGGGCCCTTACTGAGATATTATTTGATCAGTTGGGATGGACATAGATTAATAGAGACATGATCCTGTCCTAATAAGCTGATAATATTTTTATTTTAAGACAAGAACGCAAGTAACCGACGAGAGGAAGCTGGAAGTATAATTTACGCAGGTTTCATGATACTTCTGCAACAGTAACAAACACAAAGAAGCCAATGTGTGGAGTCAGCAGTATGGCACAGGGGGTGATGTGTTTGAGTGGATTAAGGAGTGGTCTCAATATAGACTACAGAGAGATCATACTGCATTGGTATGACCTGAATGGAGGAGCAGAAAAGTACATGGATGAGAACTGGAGTAGATTTGTTCCTCTTATTCATACTGTTTGTCTGAGGCCTGAGGAAAATGAAAATACTATAAAGGGAAAATATTTGCAGATAATGCAGAAATAGGCAGCACTGCCAGTACGAAGAGGCTATGTGTGTGTATGTGAAGATGAATGACCTAGATAAAAATAAAATAATGAGGAGCTGGACAAAACAGAGGACCAGACTCTGAAAGATCACGCTATGCAAAAATGCAGTTCAGGAAAATGTAGTTTGTGGATAACAGAAGAAATCTGAAGCAGAAGGATTAAAACAGTTGCACAAATATGCAGAGACCTTTGCAAACTTTTACATAAATAATGAATTTAAGTGTCAAGAAATTACCTTCCCTTAGTACTGCAAAGACCATGCTTGTACTACCATCCTCATTTCTGATCATCTGATTGTAAAGAATTATTATAGCAATAGACAAAGATACAGCAAGATCAAGCAGAATAATGCAGGAATTGGAGGACACTAGTTGTCCCAAATAAACCAAAGAAATTAGGGCTGTACTCTGTGAAAAAGGAGACTGAGAGGTGAGATAATTTTGCTCCATTAAGTTCTTGAGGGAATAGGAAGAATGGTTGATGCCAGACAATTTGAATTTGTGTCAAATACAAGAAGCAGAGGGCACAAATTAAAGTTTTGCATTGTATGGAGAGAGTTCCCACAAGGAATTTAGTTTAGAATTCCTTTATGCAGGGAGCAGATTATATACAAGATGCTGAAAAGTGCACTCTGCTATACAAAAAGCCAAATGGGAACACAAATTCCTACTGCTATGTCCCCCAAAGCCACATCTTTGTGTGAAGAGTGCTTTAAAGACAGCACCATTCTTATAGAGAATACAGGAGAGGGCTATAAGAAAAAATAACCTATCTCATCTTCGTGAGAATACTCCAATTGTTTTTCCTGGATTATTGGTAGCATTTTTGGAGAGGCTGAACGATTTCAAAATTTTCGGCTGTGAAGGAATGGTTTTCTGGAATAATCAGTGAAGTAGCTTTGAAATTACACAGGACTGGAGCTGAAATTATGAGACCCCTTTGGGATGTAGGACTCAGAAGACTGAATTTCTACTTTGACAGAGTTTTTGCAAGTATTAAAGGATTAATAATACTCTAACAGTGGAGACAAAAGGCGCATGGCAAAGTCTGTAAGACACAAATGAAATGTGGCATTATTTGAATGAGTCTAAAAAATTGTTCAGATAGATGATACACCGGAAAAATATTTATTGGGGGTAGACCTGATGGTGCAATGGATACAGATGAATTTACCTGGCACTCGGGAGAAGAGTGGATGAAAGTCTGAAGCTTAATAAGAGGGAAGTCCTGACCCTTCCTCTGACCGCCCCGGCTTCCTTTCCTCCCTCTCTTATGAGTTAAGTGAAATAAATCTTCAAGGTATTGGCTTATTGAAAATAAACAGATTCTTAACTTTTTTTTTTTTTTCTCCTCCACTAAATGGTGTCTAGAATATTGTATGTAAAGCAAACACTTGTAAAGGCTCTGACTCAAAAGAAATGTGTTTGGCTTCTCTTCTGCCCCTTTTCGTTAGCGGCTCTGTGGGCTTCCAGCATCTGAAGGACTCCTTGACCTGTCAGTGACATCTGCTAGCATATTACATCTCAGCCTTGCACACAAACTGCTTGCAAGATAGTCTGAATCCAAACCTCAGAAGCAAAGCAGCAGTTGTAAATGAGTCTTTCATACAAAATATATAAGAACTAACCATATTACTGTGGGCTGTAACCCTTTGATGTCTGCAGCTTTATTTTCCCTTCCATCAGAGTGAACACACCATTGAGCATCACTTGCTGACAAAGAGATTTAAATGCACACAGGAAGACAAACGGAAAGGCACCCAATCCAGTTGTTTACAGCACAGAATACATATTGCCATACAGTGAATTGTTTTTACATAGGTAATTAATAATAGAGAAACAATGTAGTGACAATGTGAGTCCCAAGGGAGAAACCTGTCAGCCTATTTATTCTTTTATTCTTTTCTCACTAAATCGATAGGATAGTCTGATGCTTTTCTGGATTCCACATGGGTGATGAAACTGCAAACAAATTTCATTTAAATAACAGGCAAATCTTCCAATTAGTCAAAGCATAATTCTTATGCCTTAAAATGATGAACTGCATGTACTGTAGCCTCTGTCAGTCTGAAGCAGAAAATGCTGCTCACCAAAACCCCAAAGACATTGATCTGAACATTTTAGGCACCGATTCAAATACATTAATCTAGTGTGATTTGCCAAGATTCAGCAACTGTCTTCTGGATTCCTGGGTTCATGTTAAGTGGGGTATCACTAACTCATAGAAACTCATCTTTTAGCTATTGGGGAGTTTAAGGGAACTAAAGCACTGTTCTCAGGAGGATGTGGAGCATAGCGCCGGATTCTGCTCTCTAATGCATAGCTGTGTCCAGTCTTCTGTGTGGTTTATGCTTTCAGAAATTACACCCTGCACAGTGGCGGAAATCCCAGTTTCAGTAGAGGAAGGATTTTGATAACAACATAGTGCTACTAATCTAAAAGGAAGCAAACAGCCAAAGAACCCAAGCACAAACCAAATATCCCATGGCCATTTCTGTCATGAGACAGTTATTCCTGCATGTAAAAAGTAAGTTCCCAAACTGCATTTTTTTTAAGCGGAAAAAGTTGTATATCTTTCCCACCTTAACCTATCTCTCAGATTTTATATCTCTACTCTCGCACCTCTTCATTTTCACACCTTTGTAAGTTAATGCAAACTGCTGGCTGGCATACATGTGGAGCAAGAATTCCCAGAACACAATGAGTAAAGAATGATTTTTGCAATAACTAGCTACAGCTGAACCATGATAAACCATACTATTTCATCTAATTTATCTCCTGAATATTTTATTTAAGAAACTGTGTCATGTTGAAATATTGAAATATCTCCAATGTAATCCACTGTAATCCATTGTTGGAAGTTTTGAGGGGAAAAGGGCAGCGAGAGAAAAGGTTGGCTGGCATTATATAACCAATAATCTGCACAAATTCTTGGAGCTGGTAGCAGGCCCACAGTCTCAATGCTAGTTTCAGCCTGGGAGCGATTGACACTCCCTGTACCAGCTATTTGGCTGGAACTTAAATATGTCACTTGGCACTGAGAGTTGATAAAAGCCCTGTTATTTTCCAGACTGAGAGCTAAACAAGACCACAGCCTTCCTAAACCATTACACAGTGCTTATAAGGAATTGTTGGTTTATGTGAAGTAATTTAATCAACCTGATCATTAGATGAATTTGCTACTTCCACACTTTATTCTAATTGTGTTTATTTATATGCATATTACACTTTTGCCCAGTTATTTAGTTCTAATTAATAAATTGGAAACAAGCATGCTATGAAGGTCTGCTTCCCAAAGAGTACCTTCCTGAAATGGAGGAGCCTGCAGGGAAAACAAGCAGGATGGCGAGACCAGCGGGCATTCTCCAGAGCTGTCCTTGCAGACTGCTGAAGCCTGGGAACTGAGCCGGAAAACCCATCGTCCGCTGGAGGCCTGGCAGCTAAATCTAATGCATCTCCTCTCCTAAGTCTGTGTATACTGCATCACTTACCTCTGTGTTATTGGTAGAGAGGTTGTTAACGTTTGGGATATAGGCACTGTTGAGAACAGCAAACCACTCTTAATCTAAAGAAATATGTACATAACATGTGCCCCTTTGCTGTCTTTGTTCTCAGGGTCCTTTTCTTTCCTTGTTCCCCTATCGCGGAACTCTTTTGTGGCTGTGCTGTCCATCACATCCCACTTCATTTACAAGCTGGTGGATAAAGCAAGTCCCTCTTGCAGAGCAGCACCAGAGCAGCACCATAGTATTATAAAGGTTTTGCTGTATGAGCTGCAAGCTCATGTTTTTTTTGAGGAAAAAGAGTTTTTTCTAGACTTGGTCTTTTCTGGCTGAAATAAATAATTTATTTTTGTTCTAATCATGTACCTTTTAAATGTGCATATCTGTTGTCATCTTCCCTAGTACGGAGATATCCTGCAACTGAGAGAAAAACTGAATGTTGTTCTCTCTATTGCCAAGCCAGTAGCATTTTATAAACCATATATTGAAGTAAGACTGCTGCTTGGCACAGCTTCGCAGTGCAGTGATCTTCTCTAGCTGCTGTCAGTAGGAAGCTGCTGACTTTGAAGGAAGCCAGACTGGGGCTTAAATGCACAAGAGGAGGAGCTTCATGGTGCAGGGATACCTTACTAAATATGACCAAGAAAAGATTTCTTCAAAGTTTTCAAGAGTATGTGCTTCCCTCCACCTTGTTTTGTATTGGGATGAAGTCAAAATCTTTTGAAACAGGAATCTGAGATGCTACAAATAAACACAGTCTTTGGAAACAACAACTGGTCCTTGAGATGCTCCCATAGAAAGCACCTAAGAGACATGCACCTGGGAATCCCTTCTTGTTTAGGGTGACCCACCACGCAGCATGTAAGGACCCGAGTGCCTGGATCAGAATAAGGACCTCAGCCTCATCAGCTGGTAGGAAAGGCCAGGGCCTGAGCTAAGGTATTGGTGTGTGGTCGTTCATGCTGTTGGATTATGGGTACACTCCCAGCCCTGCTTTAGCCTGTGTTACCTGTGTTATGCCCAGCAGAGTTTTGGAGGATGGCACAGGTGAGGATCCATACCCAGAGGCAATACAGATGAGGCTGTGTAAAACCCAGGGGGGGAAGAAACTTTTCTTCATGGAAAGGGTTGTAAAGCATGGAACAGGCTGCCTGCAAAGTGGTGGAGTCACCATCCCTGGAGATGTTTAAAAGATGCTTAGATGAGGCTTTTAGGAACATGGTTTAGTGCTCGAGCTAGGTTATGGTTGGACTTGATGGTCTTAAGGCTCTCTTCCAACTGAAATGATTCTATGATTCTAAGAAGAGGCTGGAGGCCTGTGCGAGCCAGTCATGCTGTGCTGCTTCTCCCCTCAGGGCCAGAGAAGTCCCAGGGAAGTGCCCAGCAAGCCATGGTGTTGGCCATCCCCACTGCTTATTACATTGGCTGAGTCTCAGCCTCTTCAGCAGGCACTGTTGCAACCTGCTCGGGTCCTGAGTTGCTGGAGTGGGGTGGTACACCATGTTATTTTACACAGACATGAATCTCCTAATGTTGGGCTGGTGGCTCTTCTGAGGAGGAAGCCTTGCTCTCCTTCTCTCTTGCTTTGACTAAAAATCCCATGCTGCCTGAAACTTGTAAATTTGTTCCCATTAAAAATTTTAACACTGAACTTGCGGAAAAAACTTCTACCAGAAAATCTCCTGATAAGGTCAAATATTAGTTTAAGTCTTATTAATTCTACAAGCCTTCTGTGTTTTAGCAGGTGTTGGGGTTTTTAAAGGCCTCTGGGAACAATGTATTTTAAGCTTATTTAATTGGGAGAAAAAATATGACTGTGGCAGG
Source organism: Streptopelia decaocto (assembly GCF_964273445.1). Lineage (NCBI taxonomy): Eukaryota > Metazoa > Chordata > Aves > Columbiformes > Columbidae > Streptopelia > Streptopelia decaocto. The sequence continues at coordinate 56,436,416 of NC_138656.1, read as the reverse complement.
GAACGGTGTCAGTCATAGAGGAAGAGGTTATATGGAAGCTGGAGCAGTAAAGTTCTTGCAGAAGAACAAGAAAAGAAAGGCAACATGTAGATCAAGGGGTCTGAAAAAGAAGAGGAAGATGAGTTAACGAAAACTTGTCCATGCATTCAAAATAGCTGAACTAAAATATACTCTGCACTAGAGCATAAACTGCACACCAACCTCTCTGGATTTTAGTGACCTGAGAGCTTAGGAGTTAATTTTTTTTTCTGCAATGTTTACTGTTTTTCTGCCCCACTGTGGGTTATTTTTCTAGATGTCAGATCTACATTGACACTCATATCAAAAAGCCTGTGATTTAACTTGATAGATCAGCTACTGTGAAGAGGTAGAGGTGGGTAACTGACCCTACTATTGAGATATATGATGCTTATTTAGAGAAATGACATATGTTCTTGATGAGATGCACAGGCGTAAGCTGCACACTTCTCATTCAAGGTTACTTACAAAAAAGCAGGAATATGAGATGGGTTTATTATTCTGACATCCTTTCTTTTATTTAAGATAGAAAATGCAGTGTTTTCTGCATTAGAAATATTATGTACTGTGGGTGAGCAAGAGAACAGATGAACTGTGATACCACTTGACATTTATATGGGAACAGTTGGGCAGAGATAATAGTTTTAGTAAGCTGATGGTGGAATTTGGGGTTATTTTTTTCATCTCAACAAATACAACTTCAGTTCATACATTCAGAGGATAAGATGTTACTCCTGCAATTAGGAGGTTCCCATTACTTTCTGGAATGTTTCAAAAAGGTGATTTGTGGGAAATAATACTCTCCTAATGTGTTTGGATCATTCTAACCATTTGAAATAATGTCAAAAAAGAGATCCATAAGCTCCAATAATACTTTATACAGGTGAAAAGGCAATGGGAGGCATTCCTTAGCCATGCCTGAAGGTAAATTGTAGGTGATAAAACTCATTTGCAGTCATTCTTCAGTGTGCTTGGATAGGAATTTTGATTTGCTGATTTGCTAAAAAAAAATAATCAGAAAATGAGTTGTTTCCTTTCAGTGAATTGTTAATAAATCACATGTGCAATAAGAAATATCTACTTCATTATTTACCAAAATGATAAACATTGATTTTTTTTAGTCAGACACAACTTTTTCTTTTAAAATTTAATTTAATGTGCATAGAAAAGAGAAATGAGGTCAAATGAAACATTTCAGTTGAACAAACCCTATTTTTTTGGTTGGTTCTTTTGCCAAAAGGAGTTCTTTGCAATCTATACTTTTCTCTGATTCTATGAGATTTCATTTTTGAGATTGGAAAAAGAATTGAAATATCAAATCTTTATTGATATGAAAACTATTTGCTTTCTAATTATGTCTTGATATTTCTCACAAGCTTGCAAATAAGCAAATTTCTCTGCATTTCTTTATGACAGAGAGAAACTTGGTAACCTGACTAAAGAGATATAATTCATTTGTTGTTTCACCCACCCCCTCTGAGCTCCTTTGTCAAGAACTGTGGCACAGTTTTTAACTTACAGTTTTCAGTAGCAAAAAAAAGCATAAATGTTGGAAATATGTACTAAAACTTTACATGGTAGCTGAAAAAGAGTCTGAAAATATCTGCTTTCCATTTGTAACTTTTGTGTATTATTTTTCCTTCCATCTATTTATGATGGTTTTTAAACGGCTCACATGTAAAGTCTTCTTTAAATCCCTTGCCTTTCACTAGACCAAAGCCTCCACACCATCACAAAATTGATTATTTTTGGAGGAGTTCTTAATGAACTGAAAGTTGAAAACTAGGCCATTAATCCTTAACATTGGGTAGAAATTCTTCACATTACTCTTTATTGTGTTAGTGCCATTGGAAATTAAGGTGGGAGAATAGTTCATGAAAAGCATCAAAGGCACCCAGAGCAGAAAAAAAACAAAGCAAGAAAAGATACTTGGGTACCAGAAAGATGGATCAACGAGCAATCTTGATCAAGGTCTGGGATTTGGGAGAGAGAACCTGTATAATTCATGTACTAAGAAATTTTTTTTTCTCTCAAAGCACACACTGTAACAGCAGGTTTGCGGTATCCAGTTAGTCCTTGACACTTATCCAAGCTGAGTGAAGAGATTTTGGCTAATTCTGGCAGAAATCAAATTGATTTCTAGTTGATGACCATCTCCGAAATTTCAAGCTCATCAGGGATTAGAAACCTAAAGAAGCTCTTAGAGATAGTAGATACTTGGGGATTTTTGGTTGGATGGTTGGTTTATCTTGTTGCTCCACCCCCGCGACCCCCCACCCCCCTTTTTGTAAAGATGGTACATTCAAACATGTTGTTTAGCTAGAAACAATTTGATTTCCGTCAAGGAATGAGATACTAATACTTTATTAGTGAATTACGCAGCCATCACAGCAGGCCATTGAAGGGGTGGCTCTAATTTCAATGTAGCTTGCCTGTGTGACTAAATGAAACAAGGGGGTTCAGAACAGGCCAATGTGGCCTCCTCTAAAATGACTGAGGGCATTTGCAAGTCCATTGCAGTTCCCACTGCAGTCTACTACCTATGGTTATTCATTAGTCAGATACCTATAAATATGCAAGAAATGGAGAGGGAGCTTCAATCTGTAGGCAACCCATCTATAAGAACCTGTAATTAGGGCTACCATATTTCTGAAAGATGTCAGACCTGCTGAGCATGTGTACCCCAGGTGGATGTGTGTTAGACTTCGCAGATGACTGCAAACCCTAGACATATATAGAAAAATCTTGAAAGGTGTCCAAAAGGAACAGAACATATCTGGGAAAAACCATTTATCTATAGTGGCTGTAACAAAGATGCTTCACATTATGGCATCATAGACAAAATCATGAGAAGACTTGTGGGGTTTCAGTCTGCATACGAGACTGACCAAATGTCTGGTTCTATCCATAAGAAGCTGAGATTTTTTGGAACCCACCATTTCTTGCAAAGAGACAAGGACGACTTGTGAATCACCCGAGATGTTGTCATGTGTGAATTCGAATCAGTCACATTAAGCAATAGAAGCAATCACCTGAGATAAGAGGAAAGCACGTGGCAAATTCCAGGAGAGTGATGTGACTTACACTTGAAAAGTAGAAGCATTAGAAATGCCTTGGATTATGTCTGGTTTGAATTTCTCATTTGTAAAAATGAAAATGATCCTTCAAAACTTGACAATAGCTTTTGAAGTCCATTTCACCCCAAACCGCCATTAATTGTTACTGATTAGGAGGTATATATTAATTTAATGCTTCTGATCCATCTTTGAACGTCTGTATTTTAGACAATGTTGAATAGGTTATATCTTGGTTTTGATATTTAAGTCCTCTTTCTGATACTTCAGCAGACTAGAAACTGGGCTTGTGATCTCTTCCACAGTGCTTCTGCAACACAGTTGTTATTACAAATGATGCCACTTTAGGCGGAATAGACACAAGCAAACTGTAAGCTTGGAATTGCCCATTGTAATCAAATTGGCTATTTTCCAAACAATTCACAGTCTCTCTCCCAGAGTGACCTTTCAGAGCCCTGCACTCAGCAAAACAGGGGTATATTACCTTTCATGCACTACCTTTCATTTTCAGGAGAAAGCCAGAATTATTGTTCAAATTTTGTTCAATTACACCCGAGCACCTCATTGTTTTCAGGGGGAGGGCACAAATGAGTCAGGCTGACATTTGGTACAGAGATGTGTCTAGCATTCCACACAGCAGGGCAACAAGGGAAAGAGTTAAAAGCACACTGTAATATATATGTGACAAACCCAATTTCTAGGAAGAGAATGGATGCTATGTCCCAGTTAGTCCAGTTATTCTCACCTAGCCTTGATGATGGTTACCAGAGGCATAATTGCACATAATATGTATGTTGGGCATCAGTTGGGGGAGGAAGAGACAGGGAGGATCACTTGTTTAACATTTTTACCTGTTATCTAAAAAGGTAAAAGACCAAATGAGATCTGGGGTTAGGGATCCTTTAAGTTGGGGTGCTTGGGCTCTAGGTTGTTTCCACTTTCCTGGTTTCTCCCCCAGCATTATAGCTGTTCTTAGAAATCTTTGGGTTTACATAGATTCTTAAAAAAAAATCCAAACAACGGTAGATTGCCCAGCAGAAAATTATTCACATGAAAACTCCTGCCTAAGCATAATTTTTCTTGAGATGACATCTGCTTTGAAAATACAACATAATTTCATCTCAGATGTAAAATAACATTCTCCCCCTATTTTTTTTTATTTTTTTGCTGACACAAAGAGATACAGAACTTGCTGATAGCTGTATCAGTCACACAGAATCACAGAATCACAGTCAATCCTAAATAGTCTATAAATCAATGTGCTGTGTAAAATATCATCGATTCATGTAATTGGGAATTTTTAGCAATACAATGTTGCATAATTACGTTTGGTTTTCCCTATCCAGAACGATCTTCCCTGGTGATTCTGGAAACAGTCTCTGATTGTACAGCACCACTGTTTATTCTGCCTTCATACTTCCCTTGAGTATATGTTATGATATATCAGCATTGTCTTTGAGGTCTACCGAATCTGCAGATATGCAATACACTGAGGAGTGGAGATGGAATGAATTTGAAAGGATTCATGAATAAAATGTAAGTGGATGATACTTCAAACTAAAGCACAAATACTGCATTGCCTAAGTGGAGAGAAATTGCTCCTTTTGCTCAAGGAGTAGCAGTAGCAGCAACAATAAGCTTTGGTTTCCAGCTCAGTTGTTATCTGAATGTGGCACACAGCAGTTACTGGAATACTTTCCACCTGAGAGTTGCAGCTGAACTTTGGTGAGGAAAATAAATACCTTACCTTGTACAGAGTCTTATAGATCCATGAGAGAAACTTTGTCAACTCTGAGTGATCCCCCACAACCTGCAGCACCTACAAAAATATGTAAGGTTTTCAATCCAAAATTATTGATAAATGGAAAGCACCATTCTGCCCCTGGCATTGTCATTTTGTTCTCCTTTTTCAGGGTGCCTGATTATTCACACCCAGTATATAAACATACTGCATGAAGTAGATAGGTACCAAGGCTAGTGATGTTTTTAAACATAGATCATCATTTTACTTACTCCCTTACATCATTTAACTCTGTTCTTGTGACCCTGGGACCTGGTAATACACACTGCAACCAATAACCATAACTCCATGATCCATATAGAGTACGTGAAGGATGGTGGCAAGTGTATAATTTATTACCTTCTGTAGTGCTGTATTATTATTATGTGACTGTTATAGCATTCATAGTTTGACAGATTCCTATTAGCCAGTCAGTCAGAGTATGTAGTGTATTATTTTACCAATACTTGATGCATATCAATAAAGTGGGTGAACACTGCTATAAAAGAACAGCTGAATTGGCTTGGATGGCATAACCTCCTATCCCAAGTTCTCACCTGAAACACCAGTTTAAACTGACTGATACTTCTGTAAGGCTCAGAAAACTTGCTTCCCACCTTGTCCTGAATTCCTGAAAGGAAGTGTCAAAATAGTACAAGAGGTTATTTTCATCATACTCCCTTTCCAATAGCAGAAGCAAAAATTATGAGAAATCTTGTACTGTGAGACAACCTGTTCTCACAAGATTTCCAGCCCATTAACTCAAGAATCAGATTGTTTGGATTAGGTTTTCATAAACAGCCAAGCTTTTCAGGTGCTTATACAAAAGCAAAATCTTGTGAGGTTTCTTTACATGCTTAACATATTATGCAAATATTGACTATATGTGGAGACAAGAGCAAAATCATAAAACTCTCCTTGTCCAGGATAAGCTGAATTAGCTCTTGTTGTTCAAGTACAGCTGTCACGCTTTCTGCTGGCTGGACAAAACCAGCAAGATGGAGTGGAGATGCAGACTGACACTGCTGTGGGACAGAGGGTGATCAAGGGGCTAAGAAAACCTGGAGCTAGAAAACAGTGAGCTGCTGGAGAGTGGGAAGAGGAGAGGAAGCTGCATACAGCCATGAAACACTTTGTTCAATTATGGGAAATACAGATCTTATATAAGAAGTGGATATAGCCAGGGATAGCTGTGATGCTGGGGAGGGCAGCTGGGTGATGCAACCACTATGCCAGCATGTGGCCAGAGCTCAGCTCACAGCTGGTGGCCTCTGTGGGGGCCATAGCAGACAGTCTTACAAGGGATGGACAGAATATCTGGCTGGAGCCTGTTAGATCCCTGTGTGTACACTTCATCCTGTGGATTTCTAAAAGAGAGAAAGGGTAGTTTAGCCTGTAATGTTTATTTCAGTCTTGTGAGGTATGATATTCTGATTAGGTGAAATACATTTAAAGAGTATCAATCAAAATTTACGAAACTACATAGAGAAAAATGCAAGCTCTCCAGATTTTTTTTCTTTAATTTCCATTGCACAGGCAACCTGACACAACATGTTGCATATAATTTGACCATGTTGTCAGTTTTTACTAAGAATGTAATCAATATGATAAAATTTTAATCAAGGTGTTTGAAACAAAGTGTTTCATATTATATAGATTCTTACCTAATGCATTACAACAGTATGTTAACAAGCTGATATGAGGTGTGAATCTTTAAGGTGAAACATCCTGACTGCTTAAAGACCATGAATCCTGCCTCACCCAATGCATTATTGGTGGTAGCACAGAGAGAAGGGTTTATATATAAGGTAGTCCTACTGATCCTGCTTCTGAGGGGTAATATAACAATAAAGTACTAGCACAGCTGTGTCTTTTCATGATTGGTCAAGCAAATAAGGCAAGATACTTTATGTTACCTCACGACGAACTGGTAAGCAAAGGTACAATCACCAAAGGCTATAGAGAAGGTCTTTTTTGACTTAACTAAAGGAAATTTCTGGAGACACTCAAAGAGCTGGTGGAAAGAGAAAATAATTGTATGAAGTCATGCTGTAAGGGAGTCAAAGTGCTACTTGTAATTCTGGTTAGCTGACCTGAGCTAAGATAGAGGGTGAGCTTCTCTACAACTTGCTTTAGACCTTTACATGGTAAGCATTTAGGAATTAGTCACCATAGGATCCCTTTATACTCCATGGGGAGAAATGGGCATTTTTAGGGAGAGATTCTTTTGACTGGTTTTAGGTCTCTTCTTTAGGATAAAATGATTTATGACCTCATAGTTATTATTCTCATCAGTTACTATAAGGTTCAGCAAAAGTGACTACACTTATGGTGATATTTGGTCAGAAGAATATCTCCCTCTCTCTACCTACAGATGTTAACATCTTGTTTGTTGCATCTTGCATCAGCTATGGCATCACAAGATGTTTTGTGTGAAGGTACTCAAATTTTTGAAATAAACTTACAAGAGATGCTTTGTTTTCTCAGTGTACAATGAGAAGTGTAGCCACCAACTATTTCACATCTTCCCCAATGAAAAAGGGATCATTTCTTGGTAAGATCTGCTAAACTGGGATGACTGGCAGAAATTACACAAGTTACCTCGTCTTCTTCCACAGAGTGTTTAAACATCCATTTGAGAGGTATGTGAATGACGTGCTTCTCTAGGTAACTCTCTTCCACGCCTTTGACACCAAGTAAACCTTGTTCCTCAGCAGCGCACTCTTGGGTTTTGCATTTTGATATCTTACCAGAAAGACTGAGGGGATATGTGGATAGAAGAGCTCATTATCTCGAGTGAATCCACATGCAAGATGAGACACAGCTAGGTGGGACAGTGCTGTTGGTGGGATTGGCAGTGACATTCCAGAGTGGCTGCCCTGCCTCTTCCAGAGACACAGTAACTCACAGACATTATTTTGAGAAAGGATTACAGCATGGACTACCTAGAGGAGTAGATATTCAGAGTGCCTGGAAGTCCTATACACTAAGTAGCTTCAGTGATAACTCTGCTATTTATACGGAGCTTGCAGGGTTCTATGTCTTTCTTCTGCAGCCACACCTCCACAGACAGCCAGATTACACCCTTCAGCAGTGAAGCTGAGCTTGACAGCTCACATGTGTGCAGTGCTCTTTAATAAGTAGGTGGAGAGACTTTAAAGTAGTAATGTTTGTCCCAGAGATGTGTTGATGTTAAGCTGTGTCTTAGGAAGCACAATCCCACAGTAAATAGGAAGGGAATCTGCTGCATCACTGAATGCAGTCCTCTGAAATCTCAGAAAACCACATCTTAAAATCCTTCCATTAGACCAATGAACTCCACCTTAAAAGTATGTTCTTTTTTGCATGAAAGGTACAGATATCTATAAAGAGTCATCAGAAAGTGCAGGTACTCAGCAGATTTCCCGCTTGTAGCTCATGTTCCCTAAGTAGCACCACTGCTGAGTGCTCAGAGGAGCACTTCAGGTCTGAGTTCACTCTAGATGGAAGTATATGATTGAAGCAGCCTTAAATGGAACACCAAATGTTCTCAGACAAACATACTCCCCTTATTACTGTTTCTTACTGACCACTTTCTTCAACTCCTCAGTCAGCACTAGGCTTTTGAGTCTTTCTTTGGAGATGCCCAGATCTCTCCACTGACTGTATGAGGGTGCTAATTTTGGATGGGTTAATTATTTCATTAATTAATTAATGCTGTGGTTAGGTCTATTTGTAGGTGCAGAGTGTAGGCACTCTGGTTAGCTCTTTTTCATTTAGTGCTCTTCATAAATGTTTTGGAAACCCAGGATGGAGAAAATGAATCTAAATTTTTCAGTGTTCATCATAAAGATTATGGTTGCAACCAAGCCAGAACTGTGCACAGCAATAGGGTGGTACTTCATTGTTCATTCTTATTGCAAAATTTGTGTCTTAGATCTAAGAAGAGCTGGCTAAGAATTTTCCAATATGATGCTTATCTGTCTGGAAACATGCTTGTCAGGAATGAAAACTGACAAGTATAGCCTTCTTAAAAATAGTGGGGTTTTTTTGTTCTTTTTTATTTTTTTCCATTTTTCTTTTTTTTTTTCTTTTTCCTTTTTTTTTTTTTTTTTTTTTTTCTTTTTCCCCCTCCCGCAAGAAGGTTTCCATTTAGATTGGTTCAGCTAAAACTGAAACTTTACATTTGCTGAAGGAGCCAGCAGTATTCAGTATTTATTCTGAGTCAGTACAACAGTCCTCCTCTCACGGGAAGGATTCAGGGCCAAATGTCATGTCCATGATACGATACTGAGCAGGAATTACAGGGCTGTGGCTCATATAACATATCCTTTCCACCAACCAAAATGAGACATGTCAGTGTGGGAAGGATAAATGGCAATCTTTGGCTGTCATGCACTAGGATCTTATTATAGACACAGAGATAATGAAACTAATGTATCCTGAGGCAGTGCTACTTAGAAGAGTATCAGAACAGGAGGATGTGTACTGAATATCATTTACTGAGACTTTTTTCTGGTGTGTTTGGGGCTAAGTTTCAGCAAACAATACAGAGCCTTAGTCCTTCAAAGTGATGTTTGGACAGCTGGCAACAGGATAAGGCTACACAGGGTTTGCCCACCTATTTGTGAAGGCTTTTTTTTTGTCCAGAAATATATGCATACTTATGTGACCCTTTTTATCACTCAATCAATCCTTCGTTGAGATAAACAAAGTAGAAGTTAGGTTGTGAGGAACTGAACCCCAGACAAGTTTGCCACAAAATGTTTCTATCTGTTAAGCAAGGGGTAAATAGGATGTGAATAACTGATCTGGGAACTAATAAGGTCTACTGAAGAAACTTTTGAAGATGATCAGATATAATAGAAATGAAGCTTCTCTTATAACTTATTGAGAGTATATATGTTTGGTTTTAGGTACATTCTTGAATATGAGATACTGCCTCATGCCAGTTCACTCCTGATAAATTAGTGTTTTCACAGTGCAGTTAGGATGCCTGCATTTATTTCATGTATAAGCAATCTGTAGGCTGCACTTTAATGTTCGAGTGGGTACACCATCTCTCTCCAGCAGATGACATAACCTATTGTTATGTGCAGGAAGCATGTTAATTCTCATAATTAGCACAATTCTGGAGTCAGTGCAGGTGAAGAGATTTCATACACCTTTTAAGTTTACTCATGATATTTTCTTTATCTTCTACCCACCTTTATTTTATTTCCTTTCACAATAGCTATTTAGCACAACTTCCTCCTTATGTCTCAAATGTTATGCTGTCACTGGGAGTTACAAAGGGAACAAAATAATCTGAAAGGAAAATTTCCATACGGGAAACATTTCCTAGCAGGGTATGTTTTTATTTCACTGGATCCAGGAAAGTAGCTTGAGACATTTAGAAGTAGACCCACCTTATTCTGTTGATGCTTTAAAGTTTTTATGATCCCAAGATTTAAAAAAAAAAAACTGTGTAAAGCCCCATGCACATTGGTCTGTGTGACATTTACTATCTATATTAAACTGTTACTTGGAAACTTCAGCAAGGACTGAGTCCCGTTATGCTGGGCACACTTCAAATACATGATAAAAAGTGACTCCTGTTTCCAGAGCTTCAGCCTTCAATCTGACTGCCTTACTAGCTCATTGTAGTAGTCATGTCTATGGCATGCTGATTTCTGGCCTTGATCAAATCGCTTAGTCTTTTACATGCCTGAAAAAAAAAATTACTCTAGTACTTGAAGGTACAGTAAGTCAATACAGCCGTTCAGATAAACCGAGGAGGTGTGTGGGACTGAAATCTTAGACCATGCAAACAATATCCTCTTCTTGAGAAGCCTTGTGCTCCCAGCTGGACCACTCTGTCCCTCTGCCAGGCATGCCTATTCTGCTTCATCTTCTGTCTGAGCTCCTTGGGTAAGAGCTTCCTGCTCCATTTCAATCAAAATGAGGTGTGCTAAAAATCCCTTCAGCTCCAAACTGTAGTGTTTAAGCTACCTGGTTTCTTTGGGCTGACTCAGATTTGGCAAAAAGCACAAGGTGAGTTCAGTTAGCAGATCTGACTGGGTGACAAACTTGACAGCCAGGCTGGTGCAGGGTGAGATGCAAACCTTTGAAGTTGCCATATCTGTACCTAGAGAGACTACGGACATACTGCCTTTGTGCTTTTATTTCTGGAGTTTGAGCTACATGCTTGACACTGAAAACGGAAGGATGTTGGTCCCTGTCTCTACCTACTGATAACCGTTAAAATTTTAGAGATGCATAATTTAAACACATTGAGTCTTCCAGATGAAAGGTTGAAACTCGTCTACTGCAATCATCTCTATGTTGTTGTTAGAAATTATCTCAAGATAGAAGCATATTCGGGTAAAGGTGAGGAGCAGAGTAGTAGATGCAGAAGGAAGAATTGGAAACATAAGGAGCAAACGCAAAAAGCATTTGGTTTGGGTAGTAAATGCCCACCTAGAATGAGCAGCAGTGCAAATGACAACTGTGAAAGACAATCTCAAATTTCATGAGGAAGCAACATATGTGATGGGAAGACATGGGCCATGGAACAAGACAGATGACTTCAGCAGCTGAGGTGTGAATAGAGTGGAGTGGTACAAGAGTGCTGCCAGGAGTCCTGGGTGGAAGAAAAGGTTGTAGTGTCAGAGCTCTGGAGAAGCCTCTGGGTAGGAATGCATAGACATTTAGAAATAGGAGAAGAAAAAATTGAATAGGAGTCACTAAGCAGTTGGATGTTGAAGAGAGAAAAGATATTACAATAAGTACAAAAAATCTTGCTTTGTTAGGAAAGGCTTCTCAAAAATATATCTCTCCAGAGAGCTGATAGCTACTTATATACTTCGTTTCTGTGTTTTTCAGTGTCTGCCATGTAACCTGTTTTTCTTCACAACCCAGAGAAGACCTAACTTCTGCAACAGTTCAGCATGGTTTGAAATAGGCTTCTGAGGATATAGGCTAAAAGAGTCTCCTATGAACTTCAGCAGAGTAGGTACCTATCGGCACTTATTTATTAATCTGAAGTGTAAAGTGTCCAAGATGACATTGGACATCCCCACTTTAAGGTGTTCTCTTCACCTTCCCTGAAGTTCCACCCAAAAGAGACCCTGAATATTTATGATTTGTTTGATAGTTGGCAGGAAAGGATGGCTTTGGGCACATATGTCCCTTCCCTGCCTCCCTCCCTACCTCCCTGCCTCTCCCAAATATTGTGATCTTGTTTAGCTTTGTACTGTCGTGTCAGCTTCTTCTGTAGTTGCTAAGGTTCAACTTGTATCTTATGATGGTGCTGCAAAAGGTATTCCTGTTACCTTGACCACTTTCCACTCTTCTTGTGCTGACTGCTGTTTCCATGGAAGTCTGTGATGTGTTTTATTCAGAGTACAATTTGTAGAATGTTTGCTTAAAACAGAGAAAGGGAAAAATAACTTCTTCAAGGCAGATTGAGAGAAAATATACTCTAAATTTAAAAAACATCACACCCCCCAAACCTTAATCCTTGGCTCTACTGAATCCCCAATTAATGTCTATTCTGTTTAAGATGGAAGTGTTCAATGACAACATGAAGGAAGATGTCAGGCCACAAAAGCAGAACATAAAATATCTCCATGCTTGTTAATTATGACCCAGCCTTATTGAAAAACAGATGGAACTGCTTTCAAAGTTTCGTGTGTGTGTGTGCATATGTATGTCTGCCTTATGAATGGCTAATTCAAAAAAACCTTGGGATTCTAGTCAAGACAACAGCTTCACTGCCTGAACCAACTTGTTTCTGCACCCTTATGATTACCCAGAAGAGGGAAAACTGCAACCAAGTTTCATTCAACTCCAAAGAAAAATAATAAATCCTACAGTTTCCAATAACAGCCCACTATGCAGTACTTGCCTATATGTCATATGCAGAAGCACATACTCTGGGCCTGATTCTGCTTAGAATTTCACAACTAACTATAGCATTTTCAGCTCAAGCAATGCAACTAAAACCCAAATCAACTTCTCTTTCCCTTTCTCCTTCTTACAGGGCTACAGGGTCAAACTTTATTTACACGTAACAGGTTGAGAGATCCATCTGCTTATGCAGGGGTGTGCAGCACTAACTATAGGTGCTCAGGAGCGCTGCTGTATTCCACAGCCTCACCAGCTATACCAGGAGTGTAACTACCCCTGCATTTATATAGTCCTAAAACTACATTTGGCCCTTTGAAGGCAACTGCGAGGCTGAAGTGACCCCTGGTGAAAATGAGTTTGACACCCCTGAGCTATACTGAGTTGTTCAAAAGACAGTGGTGTCTATACCCATTCCTTCAGCTCAGCCATGTTTGAGAGTGTTTTAAGCATTGCAGAAACCTAAGTCTGGTATTAAACCAAGTCTTTTGCAAGACCTTGCGGTGCAGTTCATTACTATGAAGTGTCAGGAATTCAAAGAGAGGAACACGTGCAAACAGCCTCCAGACTGTAGCAGCAGTGCTGCTAATTGGGTCACTTGCAAAACAGTGTCATATGTGTCGTTGCTTTTTACTATCCTCCAGAAACACCTCCAGAAAAATATAAAATGCTAATGTGATTTTTTTCCCAGTTTACAGCTGTTTTACAGAAGGCTGCCTCTCTTGTCCCTCAGAATGGATATTTTTCAAAAGTATTTGCAGACCCAAACTGTTTTCTAGGACCGCTAACAGTGGGACAGAGGCATTATGCAAAAGTAAAACAAAGCAATCCCAGATGCAATGGAACAAACAGTTAAAAAGTGGGAAGGTAACATATGTGCTTCTCTGCCTTGCCTTAACCAGGTGACACTCTAATAGGTTTCTTATTCTGCTTTCTCCTACTAAGAGACTGGAAGACATATGTCACTTTTCCACCTTAACTGTGCATTTTCTAGTTTGTTTGGATTTATGTCATAACCTTGATGGGATTTAAATGGAATTTTTATATGTGAATAATACTCTGCATTAATGCAAGAACTTCAGGTTGCTGTGCTACCAGCATGATTTGCATAAAGGTTTTTAAGTATGAAAGAAGAATAGCCAGGCTATTGTATATGGGAAAGTGAAAAAAAAAAAAAAGACCCTGGCATATGAGTAAGAGGAAGAGACAACCCCCTCCAATTGTTAGATTGTGAAAGGGTTAATTCTCTGACTCTTAGGTACAACTTGGTGTGAGAGAAAAACCTGGAGGCCATGTCAGTCATGAATATTTAGTTGCTGGAAGGTCAGCCTGGGACTAAATGGTAAAGCAGCCAGGTCAATGTCATAGGTTTATACTTTATCAGAAAACATCTGCTGTTCCAGTGTACTGTCTATGATCTATAAATGTAAATTGTCTGTGTCAGAGCATAGCTCACATATCACTTACACACAGACCACACAGTGGTGCGTAGAAATGTGTTTCCTGTAAGTATGTGTTATATCGTAGATTTCTGGAGACTATCTATAAAAAATAAAGCCAATAAGGTGTCTGTATCTTACATTGAAAAGTGTTCTATTATGCAATTTTGTATTACTTATGTTTAATACACAGCACATTCCTCTGTTTCCAAGCCCCGATTTACCCTTGAGTATATCAAGTAGGAGTAGGAGAATACTTACCCTTTCTGTATTACAATTTTTTTAGAAATGGAATTTGAGATACACAGAGTTCACAAGATTTGTCCTGACAATTTTTTGTGGCAGCACTGGGAGTAGCACAGCAGCACTTCTGACTCTCAGTCCTTTGCCTTAAACAAAACGTTATCCTTTTGTTTTTCCAAGCCTGAATTTTGTGTGAGCAGCTCTGAGCTACTGATGTAGTGCAGTCAGTGAACTTTCCTGCTGACATTTTTTTTCATTCTTAGTGTACCGTTATTATTTTTAAATGAATTATGTATATAACATACTTGGTGTACAGACTGCTCTGCATGTGAATAATAAAGCACAGTCTCTGCACCGAGGAGCTGACAGTCTAAGGGCTTGATCCAGTAAACGCTTATTCCTGCGTGATTTGCTTAGCCTACTATCATGAGTAATCTGTTGATCTGGCCCCAAACTAATTAGATAACTTGACAAATAAGAACAATAGGACATGCTGCATAGTGAATGACGGAAGGAATGAGACACAACAGTACATAAAGATTTAGGAAGAAAGGGGATAAACACAAGCTGGTTTGGAATTAATTCACTTGTCTGTGGCCGTGTCCACATGGAAATGCTCGAAAGGATGCAGACTGGGCCCTAGAATGAAGTGTGCCAGGTTTCATCCAAGCCTTACATCTTGTGGTGCATTTAGCCTGTCCTCACAGCAGGTGAGAGCCTTGTCTTGACCTGATTATTTTCCTTTATGGTCCCTCTCCACTGGTAGTTCCAGAGGAGTCTTTTCAATGGTCTTTCAAAAGGAGGTGAGATCGAATAGACACACATAGGTCTGAAGAGCATTGGAGTGGGCTGAGTTAAATCATGGTGACTGCAAATAGTTAGCTGACTGTACAGGGTGGTCCAATGCTCAAGGAGAGAGAGAGAGGCTTGTGTTTCTTGCAAATGAGTTTCCTTCTGGTCTATGGGGAACAGAACCAAAGCAGCCAGGCGTATGTATGACCTTCATGTGAAAAAAGCCTTACTGGAGAATGGTACTGCTTTGGAGTTCAGTCCTGGCTCTTTCCATCTACTGCAAAAGCAGAATACGCAGTGCCAGGGTGCCAGGACACTCCTCCTGTGCTCTCACCTAGGAGCCCTGCAGGATGAGGGGCCAAGCACTGAATCTGAGTTCTGAGATTTCATGTGTTGGTACAAATGATCTTAAAGCACTTTATCATGGTTCAGGCCTGGATAAGTGCAGTTTGAATACAGGTAGTTTATGTTGAATAATAATATTTGTTTTACGCTTAAAGATCCTGTTTGTACTGCCATAACGGATGCTTGGATCTGCACTGACCTTGGTTGTGTGGATTCTGCATTTAAAGGCTGAAATAGGTTATCAAGACCTTGGCAGAAAAAAACCAAACACATCCATTTTTGTATGGGAGGTGACCCAGGGCAGATTATCAGTGGAGCTGGGGCTGTGAAGGGCGGAATGCAAGTACCTGCCACGGGCTTTGGAAGCCCTTGACTGATGAACTTAGTAACATACTGCTTATAGGCAGTTTCCTGGTACTGTTTGCATTTTCCACAAGATCTAGGCTAAGGGAACTTGAAAAGTCTACTTACTAGCAGGGACAAAATGATTGTCTCAAATGATTATCCAAGGCACTCATTTCACCAACCAGTGCTGTTTGCAGTATGGAAAGGGTCACAGGTGGCTCAGGAATACTAAAGTGGTATTTATACAGCTGACCACTGTGCTGGAAAAGGGATAGATACATTTCACTAACTTGGTCTCAGAAGGAAAACTCTTCTTTAATGCAGAGGCAAGTCGACTCT
This sequence comes from Streptopelia decaocto, assembly GCF_964273445.1. Classification (NCBI taxonomy): domain Eukaryota; kingdom Metazoa; phylum Chordata; class Aves; order Columbiformes; family Columbidae; genus Streptopelia; species Streptopelia decaocto. The sequence continues at coordinate 56,420,175 of NC_138656.1, read as the reverse complement.
ATTATTACCCTAATGGAGAAGTGGGAAAATGAAAAGAGTGTGGAAAAATATCACATTGTTAGGCAAAATGAAGCCTTGATTGTAAAAATGTCAACACAAAGCTTGTTTGCCATCTTAATTTTTTTCTCTCTCACATTTAGGCCTTGTAAGAAAACAGTTCTTCGTGCTCTTACATCAAATGAAACTAAAAAGTCCCACTACAGGTGTCTACTTTATTTTGTTTCTATTTTTCAAAAAAGGGAAATGCATATCTCTCAAAATCTGCAGGGATAAAAGTTTAATTATGTCTTAGTTGCTTGCTGTGATTTTGAAATCAGTGTTTTAGTCTGAATAAGCACTTGGTGGGTTATAAAATGACATGATGAATATTTCTATTTCTCATGTTAAAATCTAGTTTTTGTACAGTAATTGGCAATAATGGAGTTGACATTGGATTAACAGAGGTGGCCTGAAGTTGTTACCAAGAAGGTGATTTTTTAAAAAAATAAATAAATGAAATGAAAAAAAAAAAAAAGGACCATACTGTGGAACAAAATATACTTGCAGCAGTAAGGATTCATCCACTCATGTCTTGCATGCCAAGAAGCTGCAGATAAAGGTACGCGAATAAACTAAAACCCACATAAGCATTTTTTATCCTGGTAGAATTTTATGAAGACAAAGAGGCTGGACTTGTAGAAATATTGGTTTCTATTAAAAGAAATTGATACAGAAATAATAGTTTAGACACATTTCATGTGAATAGGTCAGTCTTAAGAACAATAGCCTTTACTTCCTCATGAAAACGACAGATGAAAGTGGAGGTCGACACGGAAATTCTGGGGAATTTCTGCACCAGAGCAAAGAGTGGGATGAAGAGCAGGGACAGCTCTGAGGAGATACAGTGATATTGCTCATGGGTGGTGCTTAGTCAATTAAAACAGAGCCTGACGCAGGTGATTTGGGTAGAAATTGGCTCATGGTGTCTCAGTGAAGCTTATTTTATAGTAGACAAGGGTTTGGTGGCAGGGTCTACCTCTAGAAATGTTTTGTGACTTCTCAGCTAGGATGAACGTGGTCTGTTGTTTAGGATATACATGTATGTGTTTCTGTTGTATCATGTTTGTACTGTTCCACATCCTGCAGAGTGCCTCCACTGCTGCTGCCAAATCCTCAACTAATTAACACATCTTTTTTGAATGTGAATTTTTAAAGGATGCTTCTGGGCTTGTGAATAGGCCACTTGCATTGCCTCCCTTGCAGATACCCTCCTCAGAGAGATGGAAATATGAATGAGTGAGATCAGAAAGGCTTTTTTACCCTGAGAGATGGTACTTCCATGTCAGGAATCAAACAAGTTTTTTTTTTCCCCATGAGTTTCCAGCCTCCTTTCAGCTCTGGACAAAACTAAAAATGTACTTTAAAGATGGAAATAATCTCTGACTCCAGAATCTGAAAACCAGAGTCTTTAGAAACCAGACTAGGAATGACTACCCAGAAAGGATGGGAATTATCTGTACCACAGACTGAAAGTCTTGTTCCATCTCCAGATAAAAACTGGAGAAATGCACAAGCTTCATATAGACTTGCATCGCATTTGCTTTGTCTCTGATTCTCCATCAGAGTAACTGGTGTTTGGCATCTCTCTGTTATTGCATGCCTTCTTGTTATACAGGTTGAGTCAGGTAGACTGGGAAATGCAAAGATTGAAGGCTGTGAGACTTGCTTCAGACCAGAAAGCTTTTAGAGTTCAGCTTCCTGCTGAGTAATCCTGGTATATAAAGAATCAATTGTGCTAACTGCTTTAGGGGAAAATATCTAATCACTACCTCAAAACATTTCCCTCTTGACTGGGGTTGAGTCTTTCTTGTAAAAACTAAGGGAAAAAAACAGGAGGGGGAGCAAGATAATAACACTCTAAAAACATTGTAAAGGGAAGAGTTGTTTGCTAGTTGTGGTAAGTACTGTAATGCTTTTCTCAGATCTCTGTAACTCTTCTGTAATACAAACAAATCCAACTTCAAGTCAGTCTCCGCTAGATGGAAACCAGTTTTCTTGTAATGTCCTGTGTGTCTGATCTCCACTTTATTTATATAAACAGATTTTATCTTGCATCTTCTGTTTTGATCTTCAGGATTCACTGACAACCATTTACCTAATAACTGTGTATGAGCAATGTAGCACAACATTCATGGTGGGCTGATAAGGGTGGCAGTCACAGTGGCTTGTTCCTATCAATCCTACCAAGACATGCAATGTAATAGATGACAATGTGAATCTCCCACTTGCTCTTTTGTTAGAATATTATTAAGATATCTATATTAAGTAGGTGTTGGTTGTTTTTTTCTTGTGGTTTGTCTTTTTTTTTTTTCTTTTTAGGGTTTTGGAGGAGCTTTGATAACAATGAAGAGAGTAGAAATAAGAGGGAGTGTTGTGGGATCCCAAGACCACTTGATTTCTAAAGTAGAAATATAGAGTTGGCTCAATCATCGGTACAAAGCAGTCAAGCAATGATAATTTGTGCCAGCTGGGGATTTCTTACTTTCTGGCAGCCCTTTGTTTTTGATTGTGCATTTACATATCTGACTTTTCTGTGTTTACTGAATTCTGCATGTGAGGATGTGTAAACTGGGCAAAGAACAAAGCTCTTGATAAGGGACAGCGGAGGGGGCATCACAGAGCAGTTTTCAGCTCTGCTTGCTTCTTTTCACAGCATCCTCTTCCAGTTCTTTGCTTTTTTGCTGATTTCTTTAGTTGAGCTGTAGGTTTGTAATGTCTATTTTAGGGCTGATTAAGTGCTAGCAACAGGAAGTTTTGTGTGCTTGTTGAGTTTGAATGAATGTTGGGATTTGGTGCTGAATTACTGTAACACCCATAAAGAAGAAATAGCATAAATAATATATTCAACATAGTTCATGGGTCAATAAAAAAAATATTATTCTCTTTTTCATCAGTTGTTTTTGCTGCTGTTAGAAGGGTCTTAAGATGGAAAAATCTCCTTCCAGTCGACCAGTGGGTTATGGCCAGATTTCTTTCTCATTTAGTATTTCAGTGCCATAAAAAATGATAGAGTTATTGTTAACTAGTTCACTTTGACTCCTCTTACTTCATCTTTTCTGTATCTGTGTTTCTGGCATGTTATATGGCCTCCTGTCTAACACATTGATCAAGCTGCAGACATGTCTTGGAGTTTCGAATCATTTTTATGAGCTCAGCGATCACATTATGATCTTAGAAATAGATATATTGAGAATATAGAAATAAAAATAGATGCATAGAAAAAGTAAAGGCAAACATAAAAGGAAGAGCAGAGCCAGGAATGGAGAGTTATAGTTTCTGGGGTATTTTTGATTGTTTGATTTGAGCATAGATTGCATGAACACAGGACTTTCCTACCCGATTACTCTGAATTGGTGCTGAAATCAGTGGGATAAACTGGGATGATGAATATGGTAGTGGTTAAAGAACTTTTTATAAGGATGCAATTCAGACCTCAGTGGGTATATAGATAAGAAGTGAGATGTGCTGAATATTAATCTGTTTGGCGCTTCTAATGAGGTTAGGTTAACTCAAGTTCTTGTGTCTCTCACAGAAACTTTGGGCCAAATGGTGTGTATTGACATATACAATTTTGGTATGGTTTGGATTAAATGATTCCTGTGCTTTGCAGTCACTTTTAATTCTGATAGTTGTGCTTTTTATTTTTTTTTTAAGTATGTAATTCTTGCATTTGGGGTTTTTGTGAAACTCAAAAAAAAACCCACAACATTCAGACAAAATCTCTGAGCTTGAGGAAAGTTTAGTACAGCTTTAGTAAAAGCCTCATAGCACCTAGAACTCCTCATATAACTAGAAAGTTAAATCAAGAATACTCTGATCAGGGCATTCTTTGTGAACATAGCCAACAGGAAAAAAAATGCTTTGGTAGCTGAAATAGCAGTTAAATGGGTAGTGAAAGAAATAATAGTTAATGTTTGTTAATGTCTGGTAACTTGGTATCAAAAAGATAGGTTTTAGGTTGCTGAACAAAATTAATCAAGGAATATATCTTTTCTTCAAATTCCTAGAAGTCCATTATGTCAGGTACTGTTACAGAAAGCTGAGCTCTTGTGACTATTCCAGACCTGTTTGATGTTACTGGGCAACCTGCCAAAGTTTCCTTTCTGTATGCCAAGATGGTAATTATTGACACTTCATAGGGAAAGGGTTTCAAGGAACTCACATCAATATTTCTTCCACAGTCAGAAACTGGAAATGCCACTCTAGCAAATAGATCCTGAAATCCTTGGGGATTATATTACTAGACTGAATGAAGACTAGAGACCACTGAGGAAATTAACCTCAGGCAGAAAAAATAAGGGTAGCATGCATATGCCTGGAGTGGAACTCAGGCAGAACTATTTGAAGAGAATAAATCTGGCAAGGAGGAGTGGGAGTGAATGAGAAAACTTTGTATTTGCAACATACTGTCTTTTAGGACGGAAGGTGTATTATGAATCAAAACTAGTGCTCAGGAAGGGACTGAGAGGTTTGGCTCTGCATCTCAGGCGTAAGTCACAGAGCTGAGAGGATGTGGCACCATGTACTAGGAAGATTGAAGCTGTCACTTTCTGTGTTTTCAGGGTTTTATCCCACATCTGTCTGTGGCATTTGACTGCTTTTCTTGTGTTTTCCTCATAGTCCCAGGAGTCAAATTCATTAGGTTTTGTAGATGAGATTTTTAGGGTGAAGAAAAGATGTCACGCAAAGTAAGCAGATTTTAGAACAGGATGTGAAAATTTTGGTCATTCTGATCCCTTTCAGATGTGAATTTTAGCACTGGCACTAGTGCTCATGCTGGGCTCCTCTTCTGCTTGTGTCAAGTGTATGTGTTCCACTACAGAGACTGACAGTTTCACAGAGGGATGTGGAAATTTATGTACACTACCATTAAGAGTTCATACTAGGCCAGCCATGAGCCACGGTGCTTATAATTTCTCTACTGCACTGTTATTTGAAGGCTTGAGATACTTGTGTGTGGTTATCACACCCTGCACCCTGCTCGCTGTTCTGTCAAGCCCCATGTGCTTAACAAGATGCTTAACTCTTGTTAATCTTCCCTTGTGTACCCCAATGTGTGACACTTGTAATACCAGCAAGTAATTCCACAAAAAGCAGAAATCACAAAGTTTGAACTGCTACTGATTTTTGTTTTGTGCTTGGGTCTGTTGGTTTCTGTGGAAAGCCTCTTATTTCAGTCTCTTTCTTGGTTAGGACTTCGAGACCTCTCTTAACTTGCCTGCCAAGTCCAAAAGACATTAATGCAGTTTTCAAATTTGTTTGAAGTTACTCAGTATGTTTAAAAGTTAGTGAAGAGGGAAAACAGACTGAAGGACAATCAGATAGGAGGCTGAAGAAAGCCAGTGGGTTGTGGTAGTCTTATTTCTTTAAGAAACCCATTTAAAAAGTTAGAAGGAAAAATTTATCGTGTAACTGCTACATTGTTATTTTTATGAGAGCTGCTACATTCTCTGTCTCCTGCAAAGCATTTAGAGTTTTGCCATAGGTTCATCTCCATTGCAGAGCTACCTGTGTAGCTGCACTGAATATGTACCGTTTCAAGACAGTTTAGCTCAAAGCTCGGACCAAGGGATAAGAAAGGCTTAATATAAATAATTAACAACTCCATGTTTTAAGACAAGCTCAAACTGGTGATGATTTAGCCCAGAAAATGCACCTTTACCTGTGGGTGGCTCAGGAGCTGGCTGCAGTGCAGCTCAGATGCCTGCGCAGTGTGATGGGACATCAGCCAGAACAGGGACCCTGTCAGCACCCCAAGCCACCCCCTGCCTCTGCAGCCCGACACCAGCAGCTCCAGCTGTGTGCTGTCAGCAGGAATGTTTGTATTAGCACGGGATAGTCAGCTCTTTACTGCTTTATGAGCTGGAAGGTCAGCTACACTTGAGCTTCAATCTACCATCCCCTGCCCTCCATTAAATTAGCTGACTGGAGCTTAAAGCACAGTTTAATCTATGATAGAAACTTATGGGAGTCTGTGCAAGGGCAACACTCAAGCTATACCTCAAACTAGTTCGACAATCCCTCTGGAACAGCGGGGAATTCTCAAGAAAGATACTGGATGCCAAGAATGTGTCTATGAAGCCCAGAATAGCTCTTTATGGTGCCACAGTAGCAGGCTGAAAAATTCATGGGTCTAGCCCAGGGGTGTCTGTGATGTGAGGAAACCTGTTTACTGAGAGGGACCGTGCATGTTGTTATTCCAATGTAACAAATGAGTGTGTAGTAATCATTCTTATTAATACTAATAGCAACCATATTACTGTAGTTTAAAAGCCTTGCTCACCAGCTCTCTGAAAAACTCTTACCAAAAAGTAGACAAAGGGTAGAGAAAAGTTGTTATGCTGTCACTGCAGAATAGATGCCCAAGGAGACAGAAGCCTACGATGTCCGTAGTGCATGTCTGGCTTGGCACTGAGGCCAGAGATTGACTTGACCAGCTGCTTGGCTGGCCTCTGGTCCAGGCTAAAGAGCAGTCACCTCCTCAGTGAAGAGACAGTAAGGATGGGCTCCTTAAGCCACCCTTCAGATATCAGTTACCATCTCACACTCCTCTTTGTTCAGCCTGACATTTAACAGGTTGGTTTAGGTCCCTGGTGGTGGTCTAACTAACCTGTTTGACTATGCACCAAAACGAAAGAAGGGCTAGCACCCAGTCTGGTGAAGTGGAGAAAATATTCCAGAAGGTGCTTTCTGCTCAGCTCTCAGCCTGCTCTGCGCCATTTGCCCATGCCACAGCAGGGCTCCAACTTCGTCCTGTTTTCCTGGGAGCTCCTGGGTCAGCAATGTTTGGGACAGGACACCAACTCCCAGATGGAGGAGTTTTGGTGCGATGGGCATTGGGTTACTGTGTAAGCCTAGACCAAGTCGATGCCCAAGGTGTCATGGAGCATGTCTCAGCCTGTGCCATGCCTTCTGCTGCTGTTTTCAACTTTCTCCTTTAAAATACACTGGCTGGATTTTCCAAGCACACAGTAGCGAAGTATTTCTGCTCTTAAGTCCTTCTTTAACTTTACGCTGAGTTTACTGGGAGGTTTGCAGCCTAAAAAAGAGATAGAGGACTAAGTATTTCATTTGGTTTGGAACTTCACGTTTGTGATTTACCACCAATAACACTAAAATCTAGTTTGGTTACACGCTGTACGTTACATTGCCATGCTGTTCTTGTTAAAGTAATTAAAAGTGTTTGCACATTAAACAAATAAACAAAAAAAGGGTGTTAATCAGCTGTATTTCAAAAAAAGTTGAAAGAAAAATGATGTTGTCTAGATGGTTTGGAATAGTCAGGTCTGTTCTATTATATGTCTGTAGCAGCAGGATATAACAAAGGTAAAGATTTAAGGCAATTTTGACACCTTAAAGCAGAACTGTTAGCACTGCATAGACTTTCAAATCCAAAGAGGATTCAGCCTGCTCACTTACTGCATTCCACATCTTCAAAGGACCATGGCTCTTTTTTAATCTTTCTGCTTTGCTGTGAAGCCATAGGAAGTTATTGACTTTACAGGCAGTTTTAGTACACAATCAAGCAAGAAAAAATGCTGGTGTACTCTAAGGCTGTGAGTTCAAATCCTCATTTCTTTGTGTCACTACCTTCTCTGTGCTGAGGCAGAATTTAAAAGTGCAGAACAAATGGTGAGCTGTTATACAAGGTTTTGTTTTTTGACCCCCTTGTTGAGCCAAAATTCTCTGAAGACTTTCAGGGAGGCTTTGCCTACCTCACAAATCTTCCAAATGGAGTTGGAACAAGCTTTCTGCAATATTGTTGCTTAATTATAATTAGATACAGTTTGAACTCTGGATCTGAGCTCTGACATTGCTCTTCTCAGAACAGCTCTGGGGTAAGTTGAGACTGGAGGGCTTTCAGGGGGTGCTTGTTTGCACACCGGTCAGCGTCTGGACAGAGTGCTGCCTGCTTCCTTTCAGTCTAAGTGTAAGAGCACTTAAAGTTCCCTTTGCTTAATACCAGAAGGTGCTATTAGAACTGATGTTTAAATCACCAACCAGCTGGCCAAAACTGGAAGAGGAACTCAGACCACGTGTTTAGTTTTTCCCTGAGTTCTGGGAGCACAGTGTCCTCCCCAGATTCACTTAAGTAAAGAGCTCAAGTTTCTCTGGCTACCAAGAGACAGAAGGTAAACAGGAACAGAAAACCAAGAAGCCAGGAAGGGAACTGCTGGGACTGTGCTGGGACTGTGGCCCCAAGTGGGTGCTCCTGGAGGCCCTTCTACCCACAGTGGGCCTTTGACTGAGGCAGAACTTGGCCTTCCCATGCAATCCTCAGTGTGTAGAGAGAAGGAGAACATTTGGTCCATCCCTCACTAATACATCTGTATGAAAAAAACTGTCACCTATGTCCCTTTCTTAGAATCCTTGCATCTTATCAAACAGTTTGGTCTAATGTCCAAATAATGGACATTATAAAATAATAGAAAGTATGCATGACGAAGAGACTCAAAATTCCTACACAAAAGTATGTAAAGACTGAAAAACCTTGCAATGCTGTTCCTAAGCAGATAGAACTGCTGCCCTTCAGCAGAAGCTTTTGATAAAGTAAAAATACTAAGACATAAAGGTACATTGACTTAATTAGAAGGCATAAGGTCCTAAAAATATAACAGTGATGACAAGTAGGTTTGGATGTCCACATTTTGGGACATCTAACTTGAAACCTTTAGAAGAATCTTGATTTTACAGATGGGCTATGTGGTCCTGTAAAGTTTATGTAGTAAGAAGCTTAAGAACGAAAAGATTTTAAAACCGTCATTATTTGGAAAGTCTTGAACTATAGTTTTAAGGAATTTGTGATCTACATACTGAATAACTGAGAAGGGTTCTGTGCTATCTAGGTCTTATCTAGCATTTGTATTCTCTGTTTAGAAGTAAGGGCAAACAGCATTAATTCCATTCCCAAATGCTTCTAAATTTGGAACACTTGTGTATACTGGTTGAAAATAATATTAATGAATGACCGAAAGCATGTCTAAAGGGATAAAAGTGTTAGTATCTGCCTGAGCATTAGTTAATGCAGGAGAAAAAATCATGATGACATCGAAGAATGTCTTTTCTTCTAATGGAAAGGAGGCACTTGGAAAGCACAGATACTTACAGAATCTACTGGTGATAGCTCTATTTTCATGGCTTGAAATTATACTCTGCCCTCTATAAAAATGAAGAAAGCCCTAACACTGTAACATAAAGACAGAACATTTTTTCTGCTATCTTGAGAGCTAAGCACTGCAATGGGGAAGTTTTAAGAAGAAAATTTGATACATGGCTGAACCAGGCCAAAGGACTTTTTGTCCCCTCAAGGACAATCTTTGCAATCTTATTTTCTGGGATTCTCTGACATGCCATGAGAAACTCAGAGGAAGGAGTTCACTTAGACATTTTAGATTCTCTCTCTTGTAATTTTTCACCTGGTAAATGTGTGAGTCTCAAAGCAGTGAATTTGTAAGCAGGACTTGAATGAAAACAGAATAATGCTCAGCTCTATAAGCTTAAAGAGATTGTATTTAGTGAGCTGCAAATTAAACAGTTGGCCATATGAGATGCTACTAAAAATATTGTTTTAAATGCCATCAGGATGGATGCGGGCTCAGTTTGAATGAGGTAAGAAGCTATATGGTTGTGCTATTGCCACCATATTGTGGACAGGGAACAAGCATGTGAAAGCTATTGAACACTGATAAACAGAGGTGAGAGTGTGGTCTCATTTGTCCCACAGTAAATGCTTATTTGTTCACCTGTACTTTCAGTTTTCTTATAGACCAGGACATGATTTCTTCCAACTTAATGATCCTCTGCATCATGTCTTTAGATACGTGTGATTTCTGGAGTCCAATTGTCCAAAAAACTAAATAACTTTTTTCACTGGAGGCAGCAGAAGCTAATACTCTAATACAGTATACTCATGTTTGGATTTCTAGTAGATTGATTTAGGACATCAGAACTTCATCAACCTTTGCCACACTGTGAAGAAAGAGCACCAGCTGTGTGCTTCTGCCCTCTTTCACTGCTGGATTAGCATTGTAGTGCTCTTCTTACTTGCATCCATGCCATCATCCTCCTGCACAAACCACTCTGAGGTGAGTTGGTCAAATTTTTAATTTATTGCTACAATTCTAGTTGCTGTCTTTAACTTTTCAGAGAGAGACCTGGGGAGAATTCATTTAGTTCAGTTGAGGCATTAGCAACCTTCTCTCTGACAGCCATTACACTGTCATGACCTGTCCTGCACATCTAACACTGATCTATTCACAGTTTTCATATCAGCATGCTGGGCAGATTTTTATGCTAAATCATCTTTCTTCACTGGTCTCTACTTATAATGCGCCAAATAAAAAGGCTTAGATTAGCGCAATGGGCAAATGGGTCTCTTTATGTCCTACCTTCTCAATGTAATTTTCTGAGTGAATTAAATGGATGGACTAGCAAAGCTGGCCCTGAGACAGACACATGCTGTGGGGAAGCTATCCCACAGAGGGAATCTTATTCTGCCAAATTGTTCAGTGTTTTGTGATATTGACTAAGTGAGGTCAACGAAATAACTTCCATCCGTGATGATAAGCTATGTTTGAACATAAGGCACCAGGGGTAAAAGATCTCCTCAGCCAGCAGCCAGCCCGAGAGCAGCCTGACCGAAACCCTAATTACAGCAGGGAGAAAGATCCTGAGTGAGACATGGGCTTAGTTATTGTGTGTGGTCTGTGGGAGCTGAGCACCCATGGGCATGAGCCTCAGCCGGGGACCCCGAGATGCAGCAGCAGCACAAGCAGGGAGCAGCGAGTCGGTCCCTCCTCTGAGCAGCTTACAAGGATAAGCAAGGAAACAACAGATGGAGACAGGCAGATGGAGGAACACCAGGAAACACAGAAAATATTAGTCAGCATCGTAGGCAGTGACCTCAGCATACCAGAAGTCTAAATGTTGTCAAGTCTTTTGTAGGCATCCTAGAATAGGAGGCCTTTAAAGGGGGTGTTAAAGGAAGATAATTAATTATTTTGTAGGTATTTACAGAGCGTAGCTTCTGGCCTTCTGGGGGAGTGGAAAGCAAAGCATGGATGTGTTTGAAAATTCATTCTGAGAACACTTCAAGCTGCCTAGTGGAGGATTTTATGGGTGCGAGCCTCTTAAGAAGCTTACTTTTGGTGCAGAGTAAGAGATGGTGGAAGACCAGGGGATAATCCATGAAGAACCTTCTTCTAAAAATGAAAGAGATAACCTTTAAGGCATCAGTCTGGATAGATATGGGTGTGGATAATACTTCATGTGAGGGTTAGAGAAAAAGCAGATGCACTTCTTGGAAATACTGCAAGAAAAGGGAAGGGGGAAGGGAAGAGGGAAGGGGAGGCAAAGCAAGGTGTCATAGAACTTATTGATGAAAAAACATGGAGATCTGCAGCCTGGACAAGACAGAAGGTGCTACCTGAGCAGCCCAGAGTTTCTTCTGGCACAATGAGTTCGGACCACAAACCAGCTCTGTTGTTTTAATGAGAAGGGAAAGAAGGGAAGACGATTGCCTTGTAGCCATATACGACCAAGCCAGAGTTAGTCCTGTCTGAGTGAAAAAAAGAGATAAAGTGCTCAGATATAATGTCACAGCTGACAGTTTTCCTCATTGGCTGAAAAAGTATTGGAAGTCCTGGAAAACATGCGTGGCAGTGTGCATTTCTGAGGGAAAGGTGGATGAGCCTGAAAGAGACCTGGAAATAATAGAGAATGAAAGCAGAGTTTGGGGAATCTTGGGTGAAGAAGGAAAATTGATGTGGGCAATAGAAACATAGAGGGAGAGAAATAAACAAAACCCCTCATTGGTAGCCCCAGTCAAAGAAGGAAGAGTGAGAAAAGCTGAACAGCTAGAAATGGAAGCTGAGAGAATCTCAGCAAGAATCAAAGTAGGAAAGGTTGTTGGTAAAGCAGCCTTAGACATGGAGACATCCCTGTCTGTGTGAGAGCCATGGTCTAGAGGGACTGCAATGTGGAAGATAAAGAAGGGATGCGCTTTGGAGACAGCAGTGGCTGGATGTTAGGAGAGAGAAGAGTGACAAATATGAGAACAGGGATGACAGAATGGCAAAAAAATAATAGCCGTGATGGCGTGTGAGAGTGGGGACTGAGGGTAGGGAAGCGTTGCGTATGTGTATGTGGGCAGGCAGTTAAACCAGTGCATCTTTTGGTTCAGTTTCAGTTTGGATTCTGTGCCAACAGATATCGTTCTGGTTTGATACTGTTTTGAGCTCAATAACATTTCAAAATAGTTATGTAGGCTCAGCTCCTATTCAAGAAAAATAAAATGTTCAAACCAATTTATTTCTAGTTTTAGTTCAGCTTCCTGGAGGTAAAATTGATGTGTTGCTCCAAGAAGCTGGTGTTAGAGAAGGATGGTGATAATATAAATGGGGAAATGAAGGCAATAGAGGGAGAGGAATAAAAATGGAAAGGAGAGGAGGCTGAGGTGACATCCTTGGGAGATGGCAAATATACTGGGTTAAAAAGAAGGAAGATGAAAATTCTTAAAAAATCAGTGTTATGAAGACCTAAAATAAATAATCTTTAGAACAAATCCTATTCACAAAGAGTGCAAGGGATGTATGCACCTTTTATACAGCGAAGCAAAATGCAAAACAATTGAGCTGAAAATCAAGCCTGAGAAAAAAGAAAAGCAACTCCTGGAAGAATTATTAAATAGAAGAGCACAAAAAAGCAGATGTCATCACAGATAGTGTCACAAAGGTAGAAGTGGCAGAGTTGCTAGTTCAAGCAAGCACAAGCTCTTATTTTTACATATTTTGTAATTTAATATAACCTAATGATGTCTCAAACTCAAAACAATTCAGATAATTCAAAGCTAATCCTTTGAAGACTGCAGGAATACAGTATATACATACATTCTCGCAAGCATTCATTTGGCAGGGAGCCTAGAAAACGCTGGTGTTCTGTGAATGCTCACATGTAGCAATGTGCTGCCAAAATTTCAACAAGATGGTCTGTCGCAAACTTGCCATTGAATTGATGGCACACCTAGTTGGCAGACAGGATTTGTTGGAAAAGAGAATTTATTTTCAACAGGGAATTCTAAAAAAAACCCAAATCCAAGAACCAACAGCAAACCCCCTCAAACCCAACACCTTTTACTCAGATTTTCTCACAATTTAAGCAAGCAAACAAATAAAACCTTGAACTAAGAACTAAAGTGTTTGGGGATTTTGAGAAACAAGTTCTGTTTATGTTCCCAGCTTTTTATTAGCATGGGTGTGAGTGGTGTTCCCCCTCTTCTCCTGAAACACACGAGGAAGGAGAGTCAAAGTGCAGGGCCTGACATCTTCAATCTGGAAACCAGATGAGCTTTTGATGTTTCAGGTTTTTGACTTATTTCTATTCTTTTTACTTACTGTCTTGAAAATTTTTATTTAAGAGTTCAGGCATCCAACTGAATTATGGCCACTGAACAAGTTCTGCAAGTCCTGTGCTTCAGAGGGAGGGTAGGGGTAGATGACAAAGGCAGAAGCAGATTTTATGGGATTAGAGAGAAGCTGTGTCTTGGAGGGAGGGCAGGGCAGCTTGTGGAGGAGCTGCTGTAAATTTTTTTCAAATTGAAATCTATAGGATTTTATCTTCTTCTGAGATATTTTAAGTCAGCAGCTAAGTTTGGCATGTCAGAAATCTTCATTAGACAAGACAGAGATTTATGAGTTCAGCTAGATATTGACATATATTAGGAAAAAAATACTATGTATGGTTGGTTTTACAGTGGAATAAAAGGTACTTTACTCCTACTGGCTTTAGAAAGGCAAGAAAACTCTGTAGGTCTCTTTCCCAATTCCCTCACTTTGTTTACTTCCTTAATTTGTCAAAAAGTTGCACACTCAAGAGACACCCGCATGCCCTTGGTGCAAGGCAGATGCCTGTCAGTTGGATCTTCTGGAGAAAAGGAAGGATGTGTTGGAACAACATCACCCAGGGCGGGCCCACAGGATACCAAGATCTGTGCAGGTGGCTCCAAAGGTAGTGTCATGGAGGAGGGAGCTGGTGGACATCGCTCTCTGGTAAACCAGAGGTGGAGAAGTAGCAAGCTAGAGGCTGAAGTTTCAAAACACTGGTAAAAGAACTGTATTCAACCTCCATACCAAAGTGTTATTCTGAAGGGTAATGTAAATACTTTTAGGAGACTGTATAGATTCAAAATAGAGAAGCTATTCATATCTTCGTACTATAAATAATGTAGAATATTTAACAGCTCCTTAATATTGATGTTGGTGGCACACTGGCAAGCAATACTTAGCAAGTCAATGAGAATAACGTCAGACAAAGAGGTAGAAATCTTTTATCACAGATACATAATAATATTTTGCTGTCACTGTTGAGGACTCTTGCTAGCCTCCAGAAGGGAAGTTATTTTCCATGCTGATTTCCTCAGGATTTGTGTCAAGTATTGTTATTGTCTTGTATCTCTACATATACTTATGCAGGTAGATGTGTTAAAACAGTATTACATTGTATTGTTTAAAAATGTATGGAGATGCCATCTGGTCCAGGTGTTGCGTGGGCCAGTAACTGTTGTATTGCTTTATATATACCATTTGGGACATGCTTGATGTTACAATTTGGGGCTAATCACATGTTCAAGAATGGAAAGGTTTAACTGGCTAGAAACATTCTCTTGGACAGGAACTAGGAGATGAAATTTGGCAATGTTCATTTTCTGTGTTGATGTAATGTCTGTTTAACACTTCGGGTTTGAAAGCTCCCGCAAGTGTTCTGTATTTATGTATTTATGTATTTATTATTTTGATAATATTTTCTTCAATTAAGTTCCTCCTGATTAGCCTTTACCTTTTAATATATTTGACTAGACCGCCATGTTAAGAGAATTGTTGAATTCCTCTATAACGCAAACAAATATTTTTTGGGGTTGTAGGCACACGTTTCAGAACTAAAAGTGTGTACACGTTCACTCATGTATCATCAATCACTGACTTGATCATGTATAGATGCTTGTGGATGTATCCATGCTGACAGTTTGTCCCTTCTTGCAGTGCAAAGGCAATGAGGGCCAAAAAGTAGCAACTGAAAGAGGAATCAAGAGAGTTGGATCCTGTTTACTGCAGAGCTACTGAGCAAGGTCAAACCATTTGATCTGTTCCCATTCTCATTTGCTGGTACCCTGTTCAGCTAGACTGTAAACTGAGGCAACTGTCTCCTACCACACATTTCTACAAAGTGTATCACAAGAAGATCCCTATTTCGGTTAGGGCCTCTGGGCACTATCATATTGTAGATAATTAAATTTACTTCATGTTTTTAAATTGTTTCTAATCAAATTTTGTGTTAAAGAATTTTGTTCTCAATTCAGATTGTGTGTGGGATAATAATTGCTTATAATTATACTTGGTGTGATTCCTACAAAAGACAAGGGTTTATGTTGGTGTCACAGAGCTCATTAAGTTGTTTTGTATTCACTTTTTATGAGCATTTTAAAGAAGGAGTGATTCAGAAAATAAATAGGAAACTACCATTTTAAGGCAGGAGATTTTGATATTAGGTCAGCTATGCTGTATGGGTAGGAATGTAACCAAAACTCCAGTGATACCTGTTACAGATGAGCTATCTCTGTCAACAAACCAACTTCCTATTAAAACCTTCTCTACCTCAGATTAAAATGGAGTTCAAACTGCAGAAAGGATCATGGAGAATTCTCATCCCTCTGCAGTGGGGTGGGTCATATTGGTAAGAGTAAAATGAGTCTTTATTGACAGATACAAGCACTGCCAGACACCAGAAGCCTGTGATTGTTTTTACAGGACAATAGTGATGAGATACTTTCCCTGCACAGTCACAATGGTGACCTGAGATAGACCAAATACTCTGGAATTTGATTAAGCTGCTTTTTGTGCTAGCAGTTCTTCTGCGACCTGAAGGCCCTTCTGAATATACCCAGACATCACAACATGTGTAGGGCAGACAATTGGAAAACTAGGGTTGGCTGCTATGAAGGGGGCTACAGTCCTGCACAGAGAAACACAGGTGAGAAAAGCTGTGCAGCAACTAAAATGCAAGACTTTTCACCCAGAAGGGCTCCAGTTATATTGCACTATTGTGTACCTACAGGTGGGTAAAATCTCCCACATTTTGGTTCTACTGGGTGAGTTAAGAGCTTCTTTCTCAGTTTTGCAATGCTGTTGTTTTCTTTATTTTAACAATGAAATGCAAATTGTTCTTACTGTGGAGTGACTCCAGCTCTACCAGGAACCTTTTTTCTAAAGCTTGTGTAACAGAACCTCTATTTTTGGAAAAAAAAAAAAGTTAACTTAGTTCATTTCGTGAGAGTGCAAACGTGTTCTCCAGGCAGCTGGTAAGCAAAGTCCTGATTCAATGGGGTTGCAGAAGATGTTTATTGAAGAAGAGTATATGGGTCATGTGTACCCAGCAGAAGATAAATTGACTCCAAGCTGAGGCTGATGGAATAAACTTGCAGTTCAGGTCTTCTGAAGGAGGATATTCAGACTCAAACAGAGACAGAAAAGAACTGAGGTCCTTATTATTCACCATTCCTCTTATGAAAACATGGTCAATGGAAAGTAATAAATGTAAGTAACCTTCAGGTAAAAGTGTTGTTGAAGGAGACTCCTCTTCTGTGGACATTTTGCCTGCATGAAAACAAAAGCCAGGGTTGTATTCTTCCCTGTTAATGTGAATGGTTGTGGAAAATAAGGTGCAATGCTCACAAATGCAAGGTACACAGCCACAGCATGGGTCAGGATTCAGCTGCATGAATCTCACACTTGGTGTGCATGGCATAACAGCTCTGAACAAAGGAGCAAATAAACTATGTTTCAGCCCCATACAGAAACAAGATAGATCTAACCCTGGACAAGAGTATGTGGCTAAGAATCTGCTATGGATTGGGGAACAGAAAAAAGAAACTACTTTTTGTTCAGCTGCAAATAGTAACATATATTTCATCACAATGAAGCCCAGTTTGTATTACAATGCTTAGTCCAGTCTGTTGTGGGTGCAAGGATGGGAAAAGACAGAGAAAGGAAAAAAAAAACAAAGCCACCCATCTAAAGCCTGTAGAAACTTTGGAAATGCCTAAGCAGAGGAGCACACTGTCCTGAGATATTGCTGGATGTGCAATAGCTAATTAAAAATTTAATTTGTGGCTTTTAAAAACTACAGATGTTATTGTTTCCAATCCAAATGTCTAAAAGAAACCCTCACAAAACTGTCAATGTCATACTCAATTACTAGACAGAAGAAAAGTACCTTACTCTGAGCTAACATCCTCAACCCCCTTGTATCTCTCCTTATTTCAAGCACTTTACTTAGCGATGAAAGTGCCACTTATATTGGAATCAAAGACTTGCAGAAGAGCCCTTTGGAAAGCAATGAACGCAGACTTAAGATGATCAGACAACACCGGTCCTTCTTTACCCATCCTTTAGAATTCAGGTTAATAGGAATGATTGCATTTTCTAGCAGTTTGATTTTATGGATGGAGATAGAAGGAAGAGATTACAATGTTAGTAGACCCATGGCTTGTAGGAATGGGAAGGATTTCAATGTTTTCTTGACATATTTTTATTTTTTAAGAAAAGATTCACTCTACAAATTGCACCTTTATATATATATATATATATATATATATATATATTTTTTTTTTTTTTAGTGGGGACCCGATTCTTACAGTTTTATTTTTATTTGTGCTTGAGGCACATCCGCTTTAGTGTGATTAAGGAATAATTGGATTCATTTTGAATTGCAGTAAATGGCATGTCATTCTTTTCATGGAGTTTCTGGTTCTGCAATTACATTTCTGCAGCACTGTCTAGCAGTCACGAAAGATTAGCTGTGTTTTCTTCTTCTGCCATGCAGTTCTCTAATCTGTCTGGAACACAAATAGATCAAGAAGTGCAGCTTTGTAGTTTGTATCAAATGCTTCTGTGTGTTGCTTTGTGACTGTTGGGTCATTCGTGGATACATAGGGTTGACATATATCTCTATAAGAATTATTTCTGGAAAATATGTACTGTGCACTGTCAGAGGGGTATTCTCTTTCTTCCTTTTAAGTTCAAATTTCATAATTAGAACAAGATGAACAATAGCATCCTCTCACAGAAGAATAAAGATGTGCTCGACTCCCTTTCTACTGCCTTTGAAAGATGAATAAATGGGTATTTTTGCAGCCTTGCTTAATCTTCTGTTCCTCTTCACACCTTGCTCCATTTTTGAGTATTTCAATAGGGATTCGTTAACTGCTTAGATAAGAGCCAACTCCAGAAAGAACTTCAAAAGAAAAAAGACGAGGCCAGGCAGCTCAGAGGATTCCTTTGGAACACAAAATGCAGGTGTATTTGGTACAAGGTATTGGTGGTGACTTTTGTTTTGTTGTAATTTTGCTTTTCATGTGCATCCATCTTCCTTCCTTGCTTCCCTCTTTTCCCTTCCCTTCCCTTCCCTTCCCTTCCCTTCCCTTCCCTTCCCTTCCCTTCCCTTCCCTTCCCTTCCCTTCCCTTCCCTTCCCTTCCCTTCCCTTCCCTTCCCTTCCCTTCCCTTCCCTTCCCTTCCCTTCCCTTCCCTTCCCTTCCCTTCCCTTCCCTTCCAAGGTGATCATTCACCTATGTCAGAAGAAGCTGTTTCCCTTCTATTTCACATCTATACGTTTTCAGAGGAGTACAGACTTGCATATTACTTACGCTGTTGTTTCATTCTGGGGCATGGAGTGATTTAGCAGAGTGACTCTCATTGCTATTAATGGGATTTGTTCAGCTAATACCTTGTGCAAGGCAAGCCTTTTCAAAAGAGAGAATTTCTTTAGAAGTACAGATAGACCTGGTTCAAATTCTTTTGATGAGATATAAGGCAAGATCTTAGAGCATATCCAACAATTAAAGAAGGTGGACAACTTTTCACCAGGTAAAAGTGTTAATCTCACCATTATAGCTGTATTTCCATTTGGATAATTACTTCCTGCTGTGTAAAATTTGTCCTATAATTTCACTTAAAGGTATTTTTATGCTTGTCTAGAATGACTGTGCAATGTTATTGCATGATTTTTAAAGCTGAGCTCCTCAATTATCAGGAAAAACATTTGCCAAGTAAATGTTTCTATGAAAATTGTCATTATCCATCAAGTGATTTACGCCATGAGCAGTATTTGCAGAGCTATGCAGCTGGTTGGTTACTGCAAAAAGAAAAATTACTCTAATAAATTAGTTGAGGAAAAAAAGTAAAAATTAATTAAGATAATGTATATGTTGGATAATATTTGTCCAGCTGTTGTTTGAAGGCTACCACCTTTCATTTCGGTGGGGTTACATACTGGCAAAGCAATCCCTATATAAATAGTCCTGAGTTTATCCAGTGATCTGCCATCGTACTTGAAAAATGCTGTATAAATGATCATTATTATGATTGTAAATCAAACCCTATTTTCATATGGAGTAAAATATAATGGCATTTGAACAAGCAAGGCAGTGGGCCTGTAGACGAATTGAGTGTCATGTGGTCTGATGTGTGCACTTTGAGATAAAGCCTAGGTTGTTCGGAGCCTGCTGGAGGCAATTGTTTGCTTGTTCTTTTTCGCAAAGCCCCTAAGCTTCTCTAAAATAAGAGACAGTGCACATACAAATCATTACATGGAATTTAGCAAGTTCAGTGAATAATATTTTTGACCATCACATCGCTCAATACTTATTTTTTGAGAAGTTTTATTGCATTGGCCACAAAAAAGATAGATTACAAGACTTCTGTTCATCCTGTCCTAAAACAAACTATAAAACTTATTTTATACAATTAAATAGTGGAGTTTTCAACCCAAACTAGAGGGAAGATTTTGCTATACGTCTTCAGTATTTTTTCAATTACAAATGAATAGGAATTGGAATGTAATTGGATATTCTTTTATGTAAATTTAAGTGTATGATTATTATTATTTTTTCAAATCAGATTCAAAGTACTCAGCACCTTCAGGGCTCATAGTGCTAACACAACAGCACAAATACTGCAAACATATAACCTGAAGGCGGAAACATTTTTGAATTGTTGAAAAATGCTGAGCTGATTTAATATGCAGTGAATTCAAATACCTGACAAACAGCTGAGAGACAAGCGTTACCTCTTCGGTGATCCTGAATCTTGTCTTGCTTGAGTCTTTTGAAGGGTAACAGTGGAACACCTGGGAAAACTCTTTAAAGCCTAAATGGGCAAAGGTGAAAGGAAGGTAAAGGTGAAAGAAAGAAAATCTAGTGGAGAGAACAAAAAGAGTAATTGCACACACAAATTTCAGGCCTTTTTCTTTTCTTAGAAATTTGTTTGAAACAGTTGACCTGAAACAGTGGTGAGCTGATTAAATTGAGAGATTCCATAGACAAGAATGTCTTTTTGTATTAAAGGGGCATGATTCAGAGACCTCACAAATATGCAGGTAATCAGAAGAGAAATAGCTGAATTTCAGCGTTGATAAATGCAAGATAGCACACATTCAAATGCTCACAGACAGTGCTGGATTCATGGCCATCACTTGGAAAAAAGAACAGGCAAACACTGTAGACAGCCCAGTAAAACATCTACTTAGTGTGATGTGATAGCAGATAAAGCATTAGAGTAATACAGAAAAATGTAAACCCATTGTATATATCAATGGTATATTCTTAGCTAGCATATTACATTCATTTTTTGTCATCCCATCTGAGAAAGGTAATAGAAGAAGCTTAGACACATGAAATATAGGCAAAGTAAATATACAAAAAATTAACAAATGAGCAGAAAAGACAAAAATACAAAAATGTTTTTAAAGGAACACAAATCTTGGAAACTGCACCTTGTGATGATACTTTTGGAATGAAATGTGTGTTTAAAGGAAACTGAGGAGCTCATCAGCCAGCTGACGATGGCAGCAGTTGCAAAACTGGAGTGTCTGAATGACTAAATGCTTTGTCAAGTAAGAGCATGAGGACTGTTAGCAGTCCTCAGATATTGATGAAGCTTCTGTTTCTTCTTTTCAAAACAAAACAAAAGCCACAAATAATAAAGGACCTCTACTGCAAATATTATTCACTTGCTTTTTTCCTCTATGTGCTCTGTGATGTTTTACAGGAGAACTTTCTCCTAAAATCCTGTAACATTTAGCTTGCTAGAGGCTGGGGCACAACCACAGCAAGACATACTCTTTCCCTTCAGACTGATGAAAACCTGATGAAGAATGCTCTTCATCAAGCTCCCACTATCCGTCATCCCTTCTGTGCAGATGTCAGGAAAACTAAGGGCTGAAATGTCTTCCTATGACAACAGAAAATCGCAAAATTTTGTTTCCCTCCACTTATGCTCGGACTTGATCCCACTCCAACTGATTGCTGTTATGTGCTTGCAGATGACTGAAATAGGAACAAATTCTGTCTGTTGAACAAAACTTTTCCATCAATGTGAAATTCTCTAACGACAGAACTTCACAGAATTATATTGGAGTTATACTAGCAGAAAATTTGTCTCCAAAACTGTGAACTCACCAACATGTTGTTTGCCTCTTTTTTTCTTCTGATAGTAAAGGGCTAAAGGATTTTTATGTACTATTTGGTCTTGCCTTTGGTAACTCATTTTCCTCCTGAATAGAAATTAGCTGTGATGGTTTGTATGTTTATTTGTCTCACAATTAAGATACAAACACTTGCCTTAGCATCTCCAAAATTTTATAGGGGAGACAATATTTTGTCAAACATTGACATGTTAATTCGTGGGTAATAGCAGGTACTAATATGAAATAGAGTTGAGGTGTAGAATTTTCTGCCACCCTTGGTCCTGCCTGGAGTTACAGATTCTTGCTCCAAGGGCTCGATATAGCAGTGCAGTTGGGAATATTTCAAAATTTCCATCATGAAATATGAAACTTCTGTATTTGAATGACGTGTCCCAAGGATTCTAGTCTGGTGACACAAAAGCTTATCTCCCAAAAGTTAGGGTATTTACTAAATAGATTCTACCAAGCATCTATTCAAAATTTATTGGGAATAGTTTCTAGAGATGAAATGTTTTTGGAAAGGTCTGTTTTGCAATTATTGTTTTCTCTCCCATCACTCACCCTTAAAACATTCAAAAACATCAGATCCTGGTGAAGGGTGTAGAATAAGATGGCTCAGTTCAAACTGGAACAGATATTAAAAGGATGGGAAGAATCAGGATGTGTGAGGCACTTATTTTTTCTTAAGTATTTATTATTATAATTTTATTTTCATTGTTTTCTTTTTTGGGTGGAAGGGAGTTGGTTTTAGTGGTTTGTGTGTGTGTGGTTTTGGTTGCTTGGTTTCTGTTTGTGTTGTTGTTGTTTACCCTCCCTTTTGGGGCATATGTTTGACAGGATAAACTCAGTTAACCAAAGACAAAGATAGAAGAATTTCTTGTGCACCAACCATTATAATATTGCTCAGGTCTCAAAAACAGGTCTCAGGTAGAAGATATCCTTTTATACAGTCTGATTTTCTATGGCATGACTAACAGTATCAGTGTGTCTCTAGGATACTGCTTTATCACTAGCAGATTGATCTTACCAAATGTCTGTTATACATTGTGCCATGGAAACTCTGATAGAAAATACACTGAGCACAACGTTTTGCACCCCTCTTCCAAGCTCTTGACCCTTGTAGCCTATGAGTTAGTTGAAATGATTGAAACATACAGGTAAAGGAAATCAAGATTCTGAGCACCTCCTGAGGGCTGGTGGTGAGACATACAACCTCTTATTTTCAGTTAAAAGACAGCCTATTGTGGAAGTTTTCGTAGAAGCTACTAAATAAGTGTTGACATATGGAAGGTACAAAACCCATTTAATGGGATTCAGGCAGATAAATTCCTTGAAAACTGCTAAACTAGCCTCTGAATGAGGAGGGAAGTCTTCTGTAGCCCATCCATAAAGAGCCTGGTGATGGCATGGTCAAGGGGAGGGTGATGGAATCACCAAATGACAAGATGCACCTCAGATGCTGTTCTTTGGGTTCCAGTTTCTTCCCTCAGTCAGATGTATGATGGTGGTTATTTTAACCTGTCCATATTTCCTTCTTACTATATTTAGTGAAGCTGAAGTCACCGTGGGTAGTGCAGGTGCTGCTGGGCAGCTGTGTCGCACAGTGGGGATGCCCTTGCGTGGGTGGGACACTCCCCAGGCCGTGGCCACAGCTGTGCAGTGCTGCCAGTCATGAAGAAAGTGGTTGCTCACCACCCCAGGACTCAGCCTGCTGTGTTGCGGGTTGACAAAGGGAGCTGCTGTTGCTTGTTTTCCGTGGTGACAAAAAATCTTGAATTTATTTTACACACACGCACAAAGGCTCTTCAGTAAGGAGGAACTCGAGGAAACAGCTGTGGGGCTGTCAGGAGTCCCTCACAGCCACACTGGAAGATGGGTAGGTGTTTTGTCTGCTTCTGAGGGTGCTTGCTCTCCTTTCTGAATCCTGCTAAATCTTCCTGTCTTATAAAGAATATTCTCCCTGGAGTCCATAAAGACACTTCAGAAGAGAGTGCTTTCCCCACTCCTTTTGAATGCAGTAGATTTCACCAAGGATGAGGAATTTTTGAAAGGCCTTCTCTCTTTTTACATTCAAATTACACAGGGGTTGAACTGTACGCTATGTTAGCAATATAGACAGTGTGTTTTGCTTTCGGATAGCAAGTGTTACTTTCCAGCAAGAACATTCTGTTTATTTCTCAAGTGGAATTGCTCCTTTTAAGCCTAGGGTTATGAGAAAACATTTTTGTTTAAATGGGGGAACAAATGAATAGTCTCCGTAGGCCTTAACTCACAGAATCCCAGTTTAAGGTTTAGCACAAACGTACAGGGAAATTGGTGTTTGCTGAATGCCCCTTGTTAAAACATTGGCAGTTTATAACAGATTCAGAAAGATGCCAGATGTCTCACTGAGTGTAAAAACACAGTGAGTCTGAGAACTGTGGATAATTTCCAGCATGGACTGGTAGATACGGATGGATTTTATTATTATTATAGTTATTAATTATTAATTATTATTATTATGAGTTGGTCATGCTTGATTTTTTTACTAATCTTTCCTTTAAAAAATCAGAAGTGAAAGTCCAGAGAGAAGCCTGAAACTGATGTTATCTTCCTTGACTGGTTGTCTTTCCTTTTTAAAACCAGCCCACACTGATTTTTAGACCCCTCTAAAAGTCAGTGTTGCACTTCACGCTTCTGGGAAGTGGCATTCCCATTCATGTGAGATCTGAAAGGCAGATCTGAATCCAGACCCTCACTTTTTTATGCAATGAAGCTTTCCACAAGTGAAGCTTCAGATTCCTCCTGCATGGGAAAACTCACGTTTTGGAAAAACTGACCCCGTAACATTCATTGCGTCTGATACCCACTGATCAGGGCACTGAGTATTGACTCAAGGATGAAAGAAAGGCGAAGAGCAGTTACACTCTTGGTGACTTTTTGTTCAGTTATTGCCTGTCGAGGTAGTTGTAAGTAGTGTAAGCTTGATCAATCTTGGGACTGACGGGTTTTTCAGAGATCAAGGTGATGTTATTCTACCATTGACTCTTTGATCAGGATCTGGTACTACTGAACTTCAACCTGACTCAAACGAATATGCAAACTTTTGGCTACTGAACATGAGTCTGGTCAGGAAATCAGATCTTGCAAATTGGTGTGTACCTTTTTACCTGCACTGAGAATATCCAAGAGTATAGGTGATGTAAAAAGTAAAGTTTGGGACATCTTAATGGCAAAGTGAAAGAAAATAACAGTGAAGATTGGGAAGCATGTTGAAGTGGGCTGATGTGACCACTGTAATGCCACAAATCTGGCTGGTTGCTTTTGTCTCCTATTTACTGAACCTGGATTTAAAGAAAAGTCATTATCAATATATTCTTCAATAATTTATGTTAGACTTATTTTTTCTCTTCTTAGTGGATATTACCCTTTTGGCTGCAAGCTAGGTAACTGAGAGCTAACAGTTTGGATACTGCCTAGTTAAACCATTCTACCTGTGAATGTGCTTATTCGATTAATGTGACTTCAGTGAACAGACAGTCAAACACCTGCAGCTTTAAGGGACTTAATAGTTTTCCTTTGCAGAAGGGAAAGAGATGCTGGTAATGTCATTAATGTGATTTTAACTGTATTTCTTTACTCTCTGATTTTAAATGCTTTATTTCTGGCTTTTGAGAGAGGTTCCACATTGTGGAGGAAGCACACGAAAACTACACAGAAGGTTATTTGAGATTACTGTTGCCTATGCATATGTCAAAATGTTGTGCTTTTTTCTATCTCCAATACTTCCAGACCTGTCTTTGGAAAAGTCTCAGATGCTTTTGTGTGGTGCAATGGTCACACCCAGTGGCCAGTTGGGTTAATCACATATGTGTATTCCCTGTGGATATGTGAGGCAGTTTGTTCCAGGAATTGCTTCTTATATACTATGACAGCTTGGAATCTAACTCAATAGCAGGAAAGCAAGTATGTCCACCTTCACTTCAACATTCATTCCCAAAAGACCCTGGCTGATCAAAATGAACATCCAGACCATTCATGAAATGAATAGCAGAAGAGATGAAAGCCCCAGGGAGTACGATATTCTTAAAATTAGAACCTTTGTCTATAATGAGCTGGTGTTTTAAAAGGATGATTCAAGGAGAGGCTGAAACAAAAATCCCTGTGCTTTTCCTTAGCTTGAATTCAGTTTCCTTTTAACTGTGGAAAGCCTGAAACATTTGAACATATGTTTGATTCTTCTTTTTTGGTATTATCAAGATAATTTGAAAAAAAGACCATTTTTCTTTCCTATAAATGAAAAATGTATGGAAGTACCATGGATAAATCCAAAATGGTGCATACACATAACCCCTCTCCTTTCCTCCCAGTCTAACTATAGCATCCTCTATTAACATCACAATGACACTAATGTTTTCTTTCTCCAAATGTAGACCATTTTGTCAAGGTCCATGTTTTCAATTAGTGTCAGCAAATGACACATGGGTGGGAATACTACAAGCATGTTCTCTGGAGGTGGCATTGCAGACACTGATTTTAGGGTGGGGGATGAGGGAGTCGAAGTTTCAATGGGGAAAGAGAGGAATTGCTCTCCATATAATCCCCTGCTTTAATGCTCCCAAGGACACAGATGTAAGTTCCTTTGCCTGTATCACATGTGTGAAAGTGCTCCCCTCTAAATCCCTGGAAGGCATGATAGAGTTAATTTACACAGAGTGTCAATTCATTTAACAACAAAATTGCTAAACCTGCATTACCTAACTTCATCAGTTTTGCTCCAAATATTTTAAAACATTGCCTCAAAGCCATAAATGAGTGGAGTTTTTTCAGCCTCTGTCTTTGGAACAGGCAATACCCATCACTTTCTACACATTTCTTCTACCTACAGCATCTGCTACTTATTTCTGCTTGCATTCTTTTCCCCAGGAACAGGAAAAATTGCTCTGCTCCAGCTTCAGCGTTGTTGACTGGGCACTGCTGCTGGCACCTGCAGGAACTTGACCAAGGTTTTTGTGATTTTTTTCTACTGAGAAGCTTCTGTACATTTCCTGGTCAAGATGTAGATTTTGGATACTGGATCTGAATGTACTGACAGTGGTTTTGCTTTACTCACTTCTTCCTCTCAAACCTTCCACAGTCTCCCAGGGCTCACCAGGACATATGTTAGACAAAGCAGGAAAGGCATTCATCACAGATATTTTTTGAAGAACCTGGAATTTCTTTTCCTAGGTGAAATTTCCCTTTGTGCTTAGTTCACTGAAAAAAATCCCAGCATGTGACAGCAAGAACATTCAGTGAATCACTCCACAAATTCTCATTTCAACTGAGACAGTCAATCTGGAGTCAACATATGATGAATCCTGGGGTCTCGGCAGTGAGTTGGGAGATTTTAAACCAGGAATTTCCCCCAGTCCCCTTGCACTAAAATATTATATCTGTTTCTGTACTGGATTTTCTTGTACCCCACACCCTGGAGATATTCAGTGCAGAAGTTTGTGCTTGCTTTTCATTTTTGCTTTACGGGTCACATTTAAATGAAACTTCCACATTGGATCAAGCTTGACAAAAAAGAACAGTTATACCTTGAGAAAAAAGTTGCCCTACTTTTTGTTTCAGTACTCTTGTTGGTTGTTTGAAGAATTAGGTGATCTAAAGGGACTCTGTCAAGTCCTCTTTGCCCCCAAATTCAGATTATATTCATGAGTAAACAAATCATTTAGGAAAAAATCCCCAAAATTTAGTGAAATATTTTTGTGATTTGATAAAAATAAGAAAACTGAAGTCAAATTACTTCAGATGCAAACTTTTTCCTGTGCTGCAAAATGGCACTGATGCATGGGAATCACATAGGAAAACTTTGTGTAGACAAAACGAAACCATTGAAACCTTCTCTGGGTAAACTGAGGGGAATCTATGCAGAGATTCTCCAGCATGGGCTTTCTGCATGTGCAGTGACAGGATCGATGCTGTTATGGTCTGTGAAGCTGAAGGTCCACCAATAATGAGAGTGTATTACTTCTGCTGAGAGCACAGCCATTACGATTGCAGAGGGGATTAAAATCCTGTCAGATCTGAATCTAAAATCAGGTCAGTGGGAGATTTCTGAGGCATACCCTTCGATCCATGCTTCAGGGTCTGTCGAGGGTGCACTCAGGTGTGCCGAGGTTTGATGCACTCTAGTGCCTCCTGAAGTAGCTATGCCATTGCAGAGGAAGGACGGCTGCAATGGTATTAAATATCCCACCTGGAAGCTGTTCTGCCACCTCGTCTTCAGAATTATACAGGGTGCAAAAGATGTAGCACAGGGGTTGTAGCAGGCTATAAGAAGACAAAGTCTTTATGTAAGCATCAAGTCTCTACTTTAAATGTCACTGGGAAAGCCTGGACAATTTACTTTAGTGCTGTCTGCCACTTAGACCAGGCTCATCATTTTTGTGCTAAGGGCATGACAGTGCATCACTGGCATTAATGGGGTCAAATGTGTGACATGACGCATAAGCATGATTGCATGAAACAACGGAATGGTAAGTTCCTGAACTCATTTATCTTTTTCCTCTGCAATATGTTAGTAAATAAATGTTGCACTTACTACATGCAGAACCTTCAGTTAAGGATCTGAACCAAACCAAACCAAGTGACCTTCCTCCCCTGATAGTAATTAAGCCACATGATGCTCCTGTGTGTTTAGTTACACAGCAGGTTCCCTTACTTGGATCAAGTTTGTTCCCATCACTTTGAATGCAAAAGCAGTTGATCATTTAATCCATGTGACTACAAGGGTGACTGTCACAGCTTGCAAAGCATATGGTAGTTCTTGCAATATCAATAATAATCTCTAAGTAATGCAACTTTGGGTTGTAGTCATCTTCTATTATCACTCCAGACTTCCAGTAGCTTCCTCCTGTCTCTCTCTTTTAGAATTTTTGTCTTTCATTATTAAATGAAACATTCTATACTCAGTGATTACATTATCAAGGATTACCTGCTGAAAGGGATCAAAACTGATCAAAATAAAGGCTGTGTTATTCTGAATAAATTTTATTTATTTTGAGGAGCTTCATCAAATTAATTAGAGGATGAAATTAAACAATAAGCAAGTAATGTAGCAGGCATTTTGCAGATGGGGACACTAACATTTAAAGAGGAAAAAGGGGCTTCTCACAGGTTTGCTGTACGAACTGAAACAGAACTGAAATTTTCTCCTTGAAGGCTAAGTGCATCTCTTACAGATTCCAAGTGGAGTGGAGCTTATAAAGTGTTTATTTAAAATCTGTGGATGGGGGTGTAATAGTTTTTGGCTGTCATTTTAAAGTAAAATTCTATTAAATAAAGAATAAAATCCACTGCAAATATAGCAGGCAATTTTTCTTTAGACATATCGAAGTATTCAGTTCCCACACTGAAGTGAATTCAATATTGAGCATATTCACAGTATTCCTTACAATTTCTGCAAGATCTATTTAAATCATTCTTTCTTCTAAAGGAGATGCCTTGCACACTCTCTGCCTGTTATGGGTAATGATAACATTTGTTTACTAATCTGAGAGCAATGGAGACTCCAGAGAATGTGACTGATTTGAATGGCTATCATGTTAAGTCAGGTGGCAGAGTGACTGGCTAGCCAGCTAATGAAAATAACATGGGTTTACAGCCAAAATCAAATGGCACGGCAGCAAATGTGGGGAACTGGCCACTTATAATGCATGTTATTCTGGGAATAACCTAAATGTACAGAAATTGTTGAAATGTGTTCACGGTTTTGTCCAGTGATTCAGAAACTGAGTTTCCTTGAGTTGTGCAAGGGAGGGCTAGAAGTGAGTGAAGCCCTTTCCATTTGTTTCATGGACAGGTGAGTTTCATGGCCTTGTGTCTAGTTTTGCGTGGCTGGTAGGGATGCAGACCTTGCATTCTGCTGCCTTGCTG
Source organism: Streptopelia decaocto (assembly GCF_964273445.1). Classification (NCBI taxonomy): domain Eukaryota; kingdom Metazoa; phylum Chordata; class Aves; order Columbiformes; family Columbidae; genus Streptopelia; species Streptopelia decaocto. Next base: position 56,390,720 of record NC_138656.1, on the reverse strand, counting down.
GAACTGCAGTCAGAGCACTTTCACCATGAAAGAATGAGATCAAAACCACCTCCAATGGAGCTGGTTCTCTGGTCTGCCCTCAGGTGTGCCCACCAATGCAAAAATCTCATTTTTAATTTGCCAGGGCAATCCTAGCACAATGTGATAGCACAGTGGATGCTTTGAAAGGGAAATTATACAGTTTTCTTAGGGCTGGTGAAAGAAAAGGGTTAGTCTTTCTACCTAATTATACTGGGTGTCTGTAAGCCTAGAAAAGCTGGCCCACACTTTCCTTTGCAAAGGGTGGTGAGAGATCTTTTATCTTTCTATGATCTCTCAGGCTACTGGCAGGACAAAACTGGGTAAAACTTCACTTCTGGCTATAATAATTTTTAGAGACAGAGTTTGATTGTGTCTGGCTCTTGTGTGGGTATAAAATGAGGAGGAAAGGCATAATGTTCTTTCTCTATGTTCTTCCCACAGAACCAGTCTTATTGCATCTCACTTAGACATCTCAAAGTGATGTTTGTTCAGACTGGAAAAAGTTATCCTGAGCTTCTTTTATAGTCAATGTGCAGAAATTAGAAGATATTTTTCTTCTTCAGAGAAAGCATATAGTCTTAACAGGTGGTCCAAGATGGGCAAAATAAATCACTCTGTGAAGTTGTGTTCTGTTGCCATTAAGTATAAAGACTAGAGTAACTCAGGTTTAGATAACTAATTACTAAGCATAAAAGTTAGATGAAATATATACCAGAAATAAGGATCAGCTCTTGCCCTGTTTCATTATTCTGGAAGATAGAGATCTACATGAGAGCTCAGACCAATGGAAGAACGTTTCCTAACCTGTACTGTATTTTTGTCAATAGGTACGTGGTCCACACTCCAATGGATATATCTTCACTGTTGGTAGGTGAGTTGAAGGCATAGGTCAACAAAGTCTGTAGGCTTGCAAACACTGCTCGATTTCAATGGAAAATAACCTCAGTGAGTCTGAGCCCAACTGTCATGAATCCAGTTCCTGGTCATTTCTAAATTTTTCCAGTAATACCAGAATGATTTTTAAAGCTAAACTGAGTCAGAAAAACTTCCTCATGTAATTGAGAAGACATAACACAACTGAATTCATAGAGCCCATAATTTTTGCCTAACTATAAAAGACACGTTTCTTAGTCCAACTTTAAAAATAGGTAATAAGAAAAGATACATACCTCTTTTTTTTATTTTTTTTTTTTCCCCTTGCTATTGTTCACTCGTGAATATGTAACACAGCATAACATTCTCAAACTATAATCTGCTCAACATTATCTAATTGCATCTGTCATTTTACTCTGCAATAAAATACTTCTGGGGAAAAAAGAAATATGGAACCTAGCACTTGAGCTACTTTTAAAAAAATTGCTTGTGATTTTAAACATGTAGCAATGACATTTACCTGCTAAAATTTAGAAACCAAAAACAATCTGCATGTTATCAAGCTCATAGGTAGTTATCATCTGTAGCTGATATGTTACAGTGTGGGTATATCTTGCTCAAGTGATTCTTAGGGCAGAGAGGCTCTCATATGAGAACTGAGCTAGGGTCTATATCTTTATTTTTAACATATGCTTTAAACAGTCTATGGACTGCCTCTTTGGTATTGTTTAATTATTGTTCCACTGAATGTGCTAATTGCACTTTGGCTGCATAACTTGTAAATGGGAGGGATGCCAACATATTCAGTAAGTAACATCTTTGTGCTGTCCATGCCAGCTTTCCAGAAAATACATCCAAGATGGTTATTGATAATTTTTCTTGTGCTTTTACAGCTCAATCCCCTTTCCTTCTTTTTTTTTTTTTTTTTTTTTTTTTCTCCTGATTCTCAAGCTGATACTCCATGAAATCTATTTCCTTCAGCAGATCCCACAGCAGCAGCGTGGCAGCTTCTTGTAGCCTTCCATGTCACTTGCAGTCTCTACTTTCTCACCTTTCTCCTCTCTATCCTTTCTCCTTCATAAATCTCCTTCCTGCTGCAGCTGCGTAAGGACAAGAAAAGTCTATTACAGCTTGATGGCTGGCATTCTCGAGTTGCACAGAAAGTATTAGGCATGAATTTGTTACTGCCTTCAAAAACCGTGGGAGCCTCCACACAGACTTGTCTCCTAAAATTCAAGTACAAAGACAGTCTTGCCTTGTATGTGCTTACATAAAAAGCAAACAGCAGGGATTAATTACTTTAGACAGCTAAATAAATATTTATTTCCCCATAATAGTCTTCAAAAATATCTGTCACTGTTTCACTACCTAACAATGCCTGGTAGCGACAAGTGGGATCTTTTTAAATGGAAGTTGCTTTTTAATGAGTGTTTTTCTAGTAGGAGGTTTAATCTGATGCTGCTTTTGGAGCAATGCCTGGCCTATCCCAGCACAAACTCTCTCTGATTAACAAAAGGTCTCATTTTTAAACTAATCTAGCTCAGCTGATGCTAGTTGATTCTTTTATTTAACTCAGGCTTGTTTATGAGTCAATTAGCATTTAAACTGAACTCCCAGCCTTCATATAAACTTCTAGCCACCTAAACCAAACAAAACAACCCTTTTTCCTAATTTTAGGGGCCACTAAGCACCTATACAATATCCTTTTCTACAATTCTTCTGTTGCCAGGGCTCAGAGAATTCATCTAGTGATTTCCATCTAGTGATCAATCCAGGCCAAAATTAAATTAGGTACCTTCCTTAGAGTAGATTTCTGTACTTCTGCTCTTCTCTCAGCATCCCTGCTGCTTTTCCTGGTAGAGACCTCCTCCTGGGAGTGCTGGGGCAGAGGGTGAGTCACAGTACACCTACAATGGCCTGAAAATGCTGAAATCAGCCCACTCATACACCTTTCTGAGGTGTCTCTCCTCTTTCTACTGTGTCATGCAGTAAATGCCTTTTTATTTCCACTTGACCTATCTGTGCTCTTTCACTTATTTTCCATTCCCTGGGATGCCAGGTCTCTCTTGGCTGGGTGAAGAAGAGGGCACGGGTGTTGCTCAGTCCTTTGCTTGTTGATCCAAGGAAACACTATCCTGAAGCCTGTCCCATGGCTGCCACTTGTGACATCTCCTCTGTGCTGTTACCTCTCCCAGTGCCATCCATCAGCCTCTGCATCCCCCCCTCCCATGCTGCCTCCTTATTGTTCCTCCTCTTCCTTTGGGGAAGGTGACCCCTCACCTCCAACAAGGCAGGATGGGCACCGAGGCCATGTTGTGGAGAATGCAGCATGCCACAAAAATGGTGTTGAGCACCTCTGGCTTGTGGGCTGGACACTATGCCTCCAGAGTGCTACTAATATCAGTACCATACCCTAAGGATGCCAGAGGCCTACTCTTTTCTGTGGCATGGGTCTGCCAGCGAGCACTGCTGCAGTATTGCCATGAAGCAACTGGCAAACTCTTGAAGAAGGCAGGCATTAAGTAGAGGGAGAGAAGAAAATAGAAAGGGAGCGTGTCCAGTTAAGATCTTTTGTGCAGGTTGGCTGCTGAAATCATGCCAAGATAGCCTGGTGGAGACTGCCCCTGGTCCATGGGTGGAAATGGATGTGATGTGCCATATGAGTGGATTTTTAAAGTGTTTATGAAGAAGCCTCTCATCTCTACTTGTGGTACTGTCTGTGCCTGGAGTCACACACCTGCGATTTGGGACTTTTTGTAGATTTTATATCCACAAAATGGATCTGTGACTCAGAAATTGGAGCCATTACCTGTGACATTCATGGACCCATGTTCTGTGATGTTGTTTCTGCATAACTTTAAGACTAGGATTACAGATACTATTAACTGAAACGAGCTTTCAAGCAGAAAACCTGCACAATTTGATCCTGGCCCCCAGGCCATAGGTGAAATGTGTGAATTGTTCTGTTTCCTTGTAGCTCTGATGAACTTCCCTGTTGGTTCTTCCCAGGTGTCAGAATCCTCACACATACCTAGAAGATGGTGGTGACACTGCCAGAGTGTGGAAGGGTGTTCCTGTCCTAGACACTATCCCAGGCTTCGACATGGGGGCTTTACTGGTGAGGCAGAAACCTGAACTGTGGACTGCTGGTCTTGGAATGTGGTGCCTTCCTACCTCATGGCTTCCTGAGGAGGAAACATGGGGAGGGAGGTGCTGAGCTCTTCTCTCTAGCATCCAGCGATAAGACACACGTGAATGTCTCAAAACTGCACCAGGTGAGGTTCAGACTGGACATTAGGAAGCATTTCTTTACTGAGAGGGTGGTCAAACACAAGAACAGTATCTCTCATTCTTTCTCCTTTCTTCTGGTGTTATCTAGCAGGCAGGCATTGGACAAGTGTGCAGGGGGTGACGTTTCATTTCCTGAAGATGCCCAGCTAGTGCAGTCATGGTCCTGGCATGGAGATTGTGAAAATTGAACTAAAACAAGGAAACAAATCACAAAAGGTCCTAGATAACTAGGCTTTCCCATACAGCTGCAAGAGAGACAATATAGATGTTGTTCTGCGTCTGGTCATCCAAGTGCAGTTGCCTGGTGAGCAAAGATGCTTCTCAAAGCTTTTGAAGTTTTGTGTGAGGAGAAAGGAGAAGTAGATGAAAAGGCTGGCTGCCAAACACCATACATCTGAAACAGTGCTTTACCACTATTTCAGTCAGAAGAATCACACCCTCGAAGACCTGAAAAATGTGTGAGACTTTTAAACAGTGGTAAGAAAATTATTGATTTGGTGTGTGTTTAATTAAACAGCAGCTGGTACTCTTTGCTGGTTTAGAGGATTAATGAAAAGGAAGCTTTGATGACTCTGAAATGCTGGGCCGTAATCAAACAACTTAAACTGAATAAAAATTGTCTATGATATCTACAGGGAATGAGAAGTTAACTTCTGCCTTTGTTATGGGGTCATGTGAAGCATGAGTGGTGGCCACCAGCTGTTAAGGACAGAGAATGCTGGCCGTTCTTCCAACAGATAATGTGCCATCTTGTATTCTGTGTGCATCTTTCAGAAATCTTTCAAACCTCTTGTTTCAAACTAGCAGTAGAGACTTGAAGAGACTTCATCTAATATTTGCAACAGTCCCAATTTCAGAGGGGTTTGGACCTTCAGAGGTGCCTTCCAACCAATTTCTCTTTGGCAATATAAAACATTCAATATTTAATGCTTTGGCTTCTAAGTCACTGCAAGTATTGAAGGCTCAGCCTGCATTTGTTGGGAAAAAAATGCTCTTCTTTGGCCATGGATAAAACTGAGCTGCTGAAACTTCTGCAAGGCTTATTTGGTACAAGTTTTCTCATGTGTTAGTAAGAGAAAGATGCCTGTTTGAAAGCTGCATAAAAGGCCTGTTGGGGAAAGAGACCACAGCTCATGTCACCAAAACCAGTACCTGTTCTGCAGTAGTGCTCAGACACCTCCTGCTTCTGGCAGAAGGACTTGCCCAGAGAAGGATGGTGCTTTGGCTCATCCCATACTCTCACAACAACTCCCTGCCTTCACAGGGGCAGGCCTGGGTCACCTCCTCCTGGGACAGAGGTGGAAGATCGAGATGGAGGGAGGGAGTCTGAGGAATACATGGATGTGTTGGCACAAACAAAGAGGGGTGGCATGGGAAAATGAGAGAAAAAGGGTCTCAGAGAGCCAATGTTAAAGGGAGTGTGGGACAGAGGAGGAACTGTTATGTGGAAAGGGTGAGCAAGAAGAATAGGGAGAGAGGGAGCGGGCAGTGCTGTGTTCTCCTACCCTCGGCCTCAAGGGACAGAGTGTGCTATGGGGGAAGGCATGCATGTGCTACAGGATGGGGCACCACCCAAAGACATGGGGCTGAGAGAAGAGGTGGGAGAGAGGAGATAGGAGGAGGTGTGGGAAATCCCTGAAGTAGGGGGAGACGGAGGTACTGTCAGGGAACTTGTTCCATGATGCCCAGTGCCTCTTGCACTCAGACCTATGGAAGCAGCAAAGTATGCAGTGCACAGAGTGCTCCAGGGGAGGCAGGATGAGTGTGTGTTGTAGTGGTGCAGCCTGCTACCTTCCCCAGCTTTGGGCAAGGGCCAGGGAGAGGAGAGGGTTTTCAGGAGAAAGCGATCTAATTCAAGAGTCACCTCTCTTCATCTCCCTTCCTCCATTCTTTATGTTTATTTGTGCAGTCAGATACTTGATAGGTTGTTTAATATATTCATTTTATGTATGTCAGGGTGACTCCATCCCTGATTGAACTCCACTGAATCTAGATCATTATTAGAAAATTGCTTTATAAATAAGCCTGGACGGAGAGACACTTTCCATGTTAAATATAAAACATCCTGCTTCTAAGCTGCTGCATGTTTTCTTGAAATACAAACACAGGCAGCAGGCACATCATTGTTAAACTAATTAAAGTTTAAAGAGAGACCTTTATACATACAACTCTAGCTAATTTGTTGTCATAGTATCATAATTCATTAAGTATATTTTCTATTGTTAGTTAAATTAATAATAAGCAAAACAGAGCATATGGAATGTGTCAGACAATGAGTCAAGATGGAAGGAAACATCATTACTGAGTCTTTAAGTCGTGCTTTCTACACAGTTGTCCTGGTTTTGTTAAAAACAAGTTTCTCTTTCAGTGAATTTTGCCTGTCAGCTAAAGCCCTCATATTAACTGCATTTTCCTGGAGAACCAGACACACGTTTTGGTAAACATAGCAATGGAATGCAAACTTATTGATAAGCATGGATGGACATCTCACGAGAGGGGCGACGAGAAACGAGTGACTAAGAAACTGACCAACTGTGTATAACATTCCATTCACGTGAATACTTCATATAAAAGTGGGAGATCACAAGGATCTTGTCCCTTTTGCCCTTTTTCACTTTTTTTTCCTTATGGCCGACATTAGGAGAGGACCTTGCTATTCATCCCTGTGAACTGAGGCCTAGTGAGAGACTGAATCCAGCTCCAGTTGGCTGCGGAGTCTAATCCAGGACTTTGGGTGCCGGCTCTGCAGTTGCTGAGACTTTCAAGATTGGTTTTGTATATTTTGTATTATTTTCTCTATTCTTGTTAGTAGCATTAGTAAAACATCTTTAATTTTTCCAACTCTCTTCTCTCTGTTCTTCTTTTCCTCCCGATCGCCTGTCCTTAGTGGGAAGGAGGGAGAGGGAGGGGCAAAAAGGGGGAAGTGGGGGGGGGAGAGGGGGTTAACAATACATCTGCCAGGGTTTTATTGTCACCCCGCAATCTTAACCCTCGACAACAGTTTATTTTCTGGAAAAATGGCTAGAAGGTTGCAGTCTAAATAAATACGATGGACTTTGCCTGCAGGCACGGTGCTGTGCTGAGCTGCTGTACTTCCTTTTCATTTTACAAAAACACTGAAAAACAACGTTAAAGCAACTACTGCTTAATGGCAATTCAGACCTCTGTATTTGAGACAAAATTTGGAGATGATGGAAATAGAGAAAAAGTTGACCAGATGTGTGGGAAAGTGTCGTGTAACTTGCAACAGAATCACAGAATCACAGAATGTTAGGGATTGGAAGGGACCTTAAAAGATCATCTAGTCCAATCCCCCTGCTGGAGCAGGAACACTTAGATGAGGCTACACAGGAAGACATCCAGGCGTGTTTTGAATGTCTCCAAAGTAGGAGACTCCACAACCCCCTTGGGCAGCCTGTTCCAGTGCTCTGTCACCCTCACTGAGAAGAGGTTTCTTCTCAAATTTAAGTGGAACCTCTTGTGTTCCAGTTTGAACCCATTACCCCCTGTCCTACCATTGGTTGTCACCAAGAAGAGCCTGGCTCCATCCTTGTGACACTTACCCTTTATATATTTGTAAATATTAATGAGGTCCCCCCTTAGTCTCCTCTTCTCCAAGCTAAAGAGACCCAGCTCCCTCAGTCTTTCCTCATAAGGGAGATGTTCCACTCCCTTAATTATCTTTGTTGCCCTGCGCTGGACTCTCTCCAGCAGTTCCCTGTCCTTCTTGAACTGAGGGGCCCAGAACTGGACACAATATTGCAGATGCGGTCTCACCAGGGCAGAGTAGAGGAGAAGGAAAACCTCTCTTGGCCTGCTAACCACCTCTCCTTCTAATACACGCCAGGATGCCATTGGCCTTCCTGGACACAAGGGCACAGTGCTGGCTCATGGTCATCCTGCTGTCCACCAGGACCCCCAGGTCCCTTTCCCCTACACTGCTCTCTAATAGGTCATTTCCCAATCTATACTGGAACCTGGGATTGTTCCTGCCCAGATGCAATACTTTACACTTTTCCTTGCTATATTTCATTAAATTTTTCCCTGCTCAGCTCTCCAGCCTGTCCAGGTCTCACTGGATGGCAGCACAGCATTCTGACGTGTCAGCCACGCCTCCCAGCTTGGTGTTATCAGCAAACTTGCTGATAGTACACTCTATTCCCTCATCCAAATCATTGATGAGCCTATTGAATAATACCAGTACTGACCCCTGAGGCACTCCACTAGACACAGGCCTCCTACTGGACTCCGCCCCATTGACCACAACTCTCTGGCTTCTCTCCTTCAGCCAGTTCGCAAATTTAAAATAGAGGCGTGAAATGATTCACCCCAGGACACCAAGTCTGTTTTCATCTCTACATGTCTGCCCCATTCCTCTTGCAGGGGTGGCTCAGCTGGTCCAGCAGCATCAAATGAACTCCTGCACATTAAAACACTGTATTTAGAGAAAAGCCAAAACTGATGCCAGCTGTGCTGCTCTGCCCCAGGTAATGGCTTCATCAGCATAGGAGCCTTCTATGTGCTGTCAGCAAAATATCTAAGACAGGGGCAGGGCATATTGCTGAAGGTAGAAGCCACAGTCAGTAGCAGGATTATGCGCTCTCACAGGTGAATCGGAGTTGTCAGGTCAACATGGCATCCTTGAGCACTAAATTCAGTTCTGGCAGTAGTTTATTGGTTATGTTATTGACTGTGTCAGCTTGCCACACAGGGGAAGTCCCGTTTGGTACACCCTATCTGCTAATTTTCCTGGGAACTAGGAGGACCTGGGACTGGAAGAAAATGCAAAGCTTTTATCCTTTGAGTCCAGATATTTCAAAGTGGTTTTTATTCCTGCACAAAGTCAAGCCTTTAGTGAAAAGCTATCTGATGGGTACTGGGTACCAATACTTCAGAGAGCACTGATATGGCATGGGTTTGTAGGAAGCCAAAGCTCCACAGTTTGTGTTCCTATTTCAGCTTGGGCAAACCTATTGCCTTTTCCTTGGCATGGATAATCATCTGGATTCCTTTACAGATTCTTGCCTAAGTTTGAATTCCTGCCTGTAGCAGGGAAGTGGTCTTTCAGAGTCCAAATGCTCTTGGTTTCAGCCAGGACAGACTCATGATTTCCGTGTGACTCAAGCTGAATGAAGCTAATTATACTCTTCTGAGCATTTGCTTGATAAAGGAACTCTCCCTGAGCCATCATTTCAGAGCATATAGCTGCCTATCTCACCTCCTTTCCTTATTGTGTTAAAACAAGTGGTTCTGTGATTGTGGTGTCCTTCCTGTGCCCCTTCTGCCACTGTTACTGCAATCAGTGTCTTAAGTTCTCCCAGCATCTTATAAACGCCCTTTGGCTCCTTTCCTCCCTCCCATGGTCTCAGGCAATGTCTCCCACCCAGTCATCCATGTTTTCTCCATTTCTATCCCATAGATCCCGCACCCTTGGGACACCTTGGATTTGACAGCTCCAGTGACTGGGATGCAGCAGCATGGACGTGCGTCGCCTGCTGCCTGCAGGGTGCTGCCTGGCAAACTGGCTGCCAAACAAGGCAGATAATGGACAAACTCTGCCTATTTCTCCATCAGCAGAAGGGTGAATATCACCTCTTTTCTTTCTCCAGCCTCTCAATTTCACAAAGTTGTAAAAATATACTATGTTTTTGTTGCACCCTCTTTGTCAAATTTGTCTGGAAATGGGCAGGTCCTCTCATGTTTCTCACAGAAAGGTGGGCAGACAGGCAGAGAGACAGCATGACTGTTTAAGCCTCTGTTGCTTTGGACTGCCTAAGACTTTGGACTATGTGGGAGCATCACTTCTTTCTCCTGCTGGTATTTAGTACGTCCTACTGGTGTTTTGCCATCATCCAGGAATCCTGATCAAGTCATGGGGAACTCAGTGGTATATTCCTGAAGTGTCCAAGTATTCGAGTTTTTCCTCCCAGTCCCTCTTTCTGATAATTTTCTGCTGAAATGAGCTTGACCAATTCATGTCTTTCTGTATGGCAAAAAACTTGTGGAAAATTTATAAAATAATATAAATTATAAGACCACCAAATAAAGCCTCGTTTTCTCAGCCTGAATCATATTTTCTCTGCTCAGTGAATGGGTCTTTGTGTTTTAACTGAGACTAGATACTGGCCCCAATGTATCTATCTAGTAACTGCTGGCATTTTGTGCTAAATAAAATAAGTTGTTTAAAGGGCTAGCAAGTAGTACAATAAGCAAAGCAATTACTTCATTGTGTTGCAATTTAGTTTCTAAAGTATAGTTAGAAATACGACGTGCTTATTAATAGCCGAAATTGTGGGTTATAAAAGTTGGAACAGAAATGACGGCTCCTCTTCAAGGATCTGGGAGAGTGTACTATCACAGCTGAAAGCTGTCAGTGAAAAGAACCTTTTTTGACTAAAAAGATGTAAAAGGTATACTAAAGAGAGTGTCTGATTCCTGATACTGATAGCACTGTCATGTGTGTACATGATGGATGTGATTAGTACTGTCAAATATAGACACTGGTTAATGCTCTCTTTAATTAGCATTGAAGTATGCTTCACATTAGCATGAATGAGAGCTATACCTTGGAGAGGGAGAGGAGCAGAAGATGGCCAAATGGAGACTGTAAATGTGTGTCCAGCAGTAGAAGAACCATCTCACTGCTTTTAAGATACTTGAGCAATAAAATAACATGGGACTGACTGTGGCATGTGGATCCTAGTGAGATGGGAGAAAAGAGGAAAGGACCTCTGGTTAGAGGAAGGATACTATTACCTCGCATCGGTAAATTAGTCACCTCATGTTGTAGAAACAGGACAGGCCAGGAGACGTAAATTTTAGCATTACCTTGGAGAAACAGGGTGAAGGTAAATTGTTATAATCCAGGTTTCACACTCTTCGTTCTTTTATCTGCACTAAGTATTCCAGTTTAGCCAACCAGAACAATTTCATCCAGGTGGTGCCTCAGTAGATCTTCAGTCCCATGGTGCCAGCCGTGCTGCCCATGGCTCTGGCCTGATGGTGCTGGAGAGCACCTGAGGCAGCAGCTCCGTGCCGTGAACACAGGTACTGCTCTACTTTGTCACAGGGATTTTGTCTACCTGAGGGCTGCTGTCTGCCTCTTTCTAGGAGCTGGCATGCAGCAGCCATCAGCCATTTGCCCTATCTGTCTCATGGGTTCCAGTTTAAAGTCACTATCCGATGGTAGCAGGGTTTGAATAGAGCTAAAGACTCTCTGCCACTGCCATCCTCACAACACCTCTTACTTTTTAGAGAAAATTCATCAAAAAATTTTATACAAACTGTTTTGCATGACATTTAAAAATAAACACAGTTTGAATTTAAAGCTGAAGCAAAACAAGAAAGGTAAATTGAAACTGAACTTACTTTATTCATAGACCTTGCCACCGAAAAATGAAAAGAAAAAGTAATTAAGTTATATTTTCCCTTGAAAAAGCATTTTCTTATAAAACCTCATTCTTTAAAGGAAATGATTTTTCACACGACATTTTTGACCAGCTGACGTTTCAAAATAAAAAGTGAAATATACGGACTTACAGTTTATTGTTTACTTCCCAGCAATATGTACTTCAAATGAAACGTAAAAGCAACTCACAGCATGTAGAGTAGAGAGATAGAAGGAAAACCAGAAGGGACTGACAGGCACAGGTTGAAGAATAATTCATCATTTAGCAACATAAACTGACAGACGTGCTTTGTAGCTTACTAGCATCCAAAGCTTTTTGTTTCTCCATTGTCACCCACAGTCTTTCATTCCAGATGTTGCAAATCAGTACTTTAAAATTATCGCTCTGCCTATTTTGAAATATTTTCTACTAGAAATTATTCTTGCTGGTACTTGTGAAAGACTTGGAAGGTCAAAGAGTGATTTTGAGGTCCCCCATAAGTCACGGTTCAGTTACAGAGGTTTTTTACAAATTCAAATCAATAAGGTTATGTTTCACTATAGAGGGGCAATTAAAAAAGGTCGTAACTCTGAAAAAGAGCACCGTTTATTAATTGAGTCATTCCTTAAATCAACAAATACTTCTTTATTATCTTATGGTGTTATATTACAGTTAAAACCATCATGATCTACTTCAATATTAAAATTAATTTTTATTGGATTATTATGTACATGAATATCATTGGCTGTGAATAAAGGAGAGAAACTCTTTTTGCCTCTTCCCCGCCAAAATGTAGGATCCTCTGTACCATCAGGACTAAAGGGACAATGCACAATGCAAACTCAGAAGCAGAAGATAAAAAATACTGTAACCAGTTGTGTCTTCTCAGAAATTCAGAGCAGTGCAAAAGAATCTTCAGGCAACTATTTTGTTAAAAGAGCATAACCCTGAAGCTGCTTTCTGCATGTAAGGCTGAAATGTCACGTCTGTTATTCGTTGATTAGCAGCCAAAGAAGCAGAGCTCTCTCTTCTTCCTTTTCAAGCCCTTCGGTATAATGGTTGCTCACCTATCATGTGAATGACTTATATTTTATAAGCTTTTCACAGTGTCCTTTATTAATCACCATCTCAGAACAGAATATGGAACAAGAGATGGAAGGAGGAGAAGGAGAAAGGAGAAGAAGGAGAAGGAGAAAGGAGAAAGGAGAAGAAGGAGAAGGAGAAGAAGGAGAAGGAGAAGGAGAAGGAGAAGGAGAAGGAGAAGGAGAAGGAGAAGGAGAAGGAGAAGGAGAAGGAGAAGGAGAAGGAGAAGGAGAAGGAGAAGGAGAAGGAGAAGGAGAAGGAGAAGGAGAAGGAGAAGGAGAAGGAGAAGGAGAAGGAGAAGGAGAAGGAGAAGACAAGGTAATGAAAGGCTTATATGGAACTAAGAACTTCAAAACAGCTCAGGTTCTCAGAAACGGCACACAAGAATTGGCCCAAAAAGATATACCTAATTCATGATGGCAAGTGGAAGAGAAAGGTGAGCAAAGGTTGCTATGCATTCAATACAGCAAAGTGGGAGAACTGAAATTTGTTTAAAAACCCACACTTGATTTAGGAATAACAATCTACTGAAGAAGGTTAACCCCTAGGAAGCATAAGGATTCCAAGAGATCAGCTACACGTGAATAAAAGGAGTAATCATTCTGAAGTGTTCACAACAGACTTGAGACTGAATTGAAATAGTGTTTTGGAGACCCATGCTATCCTTGCTTTGAGACAAGACTACAGTAGGTGTCAGAGGCCTCAGACTAGAAGGTTGCAACATGAAGTCAGAAAAAATGTTTGCATTTTACCTAACTGCAGAAAAGAACAAGACCAGATTTCAGAATATAAAAGTGATCAAAATGTTTTTTCAAAGCATGGGTCTATGGCAACGTGCAGACATGGATAAAAATGAAAACACAGGAAAAATAGTCACACAAAATTCTAATGGAGTGAGTTTAGGAGAAGTCATACAAATAAGTGTGAATGATGTGAAAGAAACCATAAATTTAAGCATTGTTTTGTGCTGCTATATTTCTATAGAGGAGAACCTTTTTGGAAAAAATAATTTGTGCCTACAAAAAATACACGTATCCTCAACACAAGTAAGAATCTCATTCAGATCTGTACTAGAGACAGCTATCTCTTAACACAAGAACATCGTCTTGATCACAAATCCACTTCTCACTGCTCTTCAACTAGAGAGATGTAAAATGCCTAAGCTAAATAAGGCAGGCAATATCCAAAGCTTAAAATCGTTTGAAAAGGACTGTTATTTGAGTTGAACAGGCATATGGAACTTCTGTTCCATAAATGAAGGAGCTGTGCTTTTCCCCTGTGGACTTCATGTAAGCAGCAGCTTTAGCAGATACACTTTATAACTGCTGTCACACATGGAGTACCTACTCTCATGCTGCAAATATCTCCAACTTACTGACTGTTGATAGAGTACATTCTTTGGAAGGACAGCAGTACATAGGCCTGGAGATTGTTTTCCAGATGTTTTGAACGTTGTCAAAGAAAGCCAACAAAAACATAAAGAATGACTGAATCAGTTGTCCTGTCAGAGATATTCCTAGAAATCTCTCTCTGGAGCTGAAACGAAAACTTGGAAGCATTATTTTGGCAAAGTGAGATACAATGGAAAGTATCAGAGACCTTCCAAAATTAGTGTATTCCACAATAACTGAAAAAGAAAGATTAGTACTTCCCTGTGGTTGGCAGTCTGAGCAACTAACAAAGCATGTAAAAAGGGGGAAAAAAAAACCCTGGCCAGGGAATGGTTTCTGGGGACCACTGGATGCTTCAGCTGTGTTCTGACAGGGTCCTCTAGAAAAAAAAGGCTCATATCTGTATGGTTTTAAGGCACTATTTATAGGGCATCAGTTTACCATGTTATTTGGAAAATGCTTTTCAAAATCTCAAATATTTCCCACAAATATGCAATAAATTATGTGAAACCATGAGAAAAAGTTGAGAAAAATAGAGAAATGTTGCGATCAGAGACTCTGGTAAGGTCCTGGAAAGGATTCAAATTAGGAGGTTGAAATGCAGGAGACAAAAATGTGAGTTCAAGGTTAAAGAAACAACCAATCTAGGAAAATGTAGCAGGGAAAGAAAAAAACACAAACCCAAACAAAAATACAATTTAGCAGAGGATGCAAACAGGTCTGATTACTAATATGTCCCCATACATACATAAAGAAGACATACAGAAACTTAAAGAGAAGGCAAATTTTGTTGGGGAGTTTATATTCAAACAGCTCTAAACCATTTAAACTGCTATCTGAAGGTCTTTACTGTGTAAAAATGCATAATGGGCACAGACTGGTAATCACAACAGGGACTTTCTGAATCTCAAACAGTTGATAAAGAAGGAACCTATCCTCAGAGTGTATGATAATAAGCACCAAACAAAGCTGGCAGTTGATACTTCTAAGCAAGGCCTTGGGGCGACACTTTTAACAAGGAACGGTGATCACTGGAGACCCATGGCATATGCTGCTGGAGACCTAACTGGAACAGCATGTCAGCATACACAAAAAGAATTGGAGGCTCTTTCTTTAGTCCATGCATGCAAAACATGTTCATTGTTTTAATAGGGAATATCAGTGCTAGCAGGAACTGATCACAAGCCATTAGTGGCAATTGCTGAAAAGGGCTTTGCAGGCAGATCTCCTAGATTGCAAAGTCTGGTATGTTTTATGACTCAAATATAAATCTGGAAAAGGCTTACATAGAGCAGACATTCTGCCCAGAGCTTTCAGTAGAACTGAAGTAGCACAGACAGCCTCATGTGCATGCAAACATTGTCACTGTGAAGACCTGTCACTGCAGAAAGCCAAAATACTAGATAAAACATTGCAGAAGGTAACACATGTTACGAGTCTAAATGACTGGACAGCATTTACTGGTCCTTAAATGGTTTTGAAAGAGTATTTTATACAATATAGAGTATATTTTCTGAGCATTCTACATCACTTCACAAAATTTTGAATCAAGTGCTGATAAACAGAATGCATGCGTGCTATCTGTGTATGAAGGAAATGCAAAATGCATTCTAGTATACTTACAAATACTAACTGCAGACCAGTGTGGGTAAAATAGCCAAATAATGAAATAAAAAAATCAATTTCAAAAATATTGGTGAATTAATAAAACAAGCAATGATGACAATTCCAGAAGCTTAAAATTCATTGTCCACAGATGAATGAAATTTGTTTGTTTGCTGTAAAAAATATGCACTTTTTCCAGATGACAGAAATACTTTTTTCAGAAATAACATTTCTGCAGAAGTCATTTGTTAAATGTGTGATCTCATGTATAATGATGGTATTTGTCTGCTCTAGCACACAGCCCATGGTTCTATTAGATAATGGACCACAATTTGATTATTAGGAATTTAAACATTTTCTAAAAGAGTTTTAAACATGTTACTTCCAGTTCAGGATATCCACAGTCTGATGGCAGTGTGGGAAGACTGCTGGTATGTTCCACTGATATGTCATTTAGGAACTGTTTAATGCTAGAGCAGTGCTTTGGATATTGAAACGTTCAGCAGCAAACCTAGATTAAGATTTTCCAATGGTGTAGTCAATGACATTAAAGCAAAGGATGTCTAGCTGCTGTGGAGAAAATCAAATAGAGAATGTATTGTGTTAACAAATGGCAGGAATGAAATCTTCGTAGTCCAAGACTGCTGGACTGCATTTAATGGCAACATATTTGATGTCATGAAAGACTGCAGTCATGAGGAGTTGTTCCTCTCTCTGATGAGGCAATTACTGAGCAAGCATGGACCTGTTGAGCAAAGAGGAGCATTGCATCTTCTCTCCTTGGTGGGAAGAGATGAATGCTAAATCTTAAAGTCAAGTAAGAAGTGGTGGCTTCAGGGAGCCTGTGAGCTGGACAGTGTCAATGGCACTGACCCAACAAAGACACAGAGAGCGTAAAACCATGGGATGTGTCAAAGTCGCATGTACTGAGGGAGGCCAGCTCAGATACTGATTTATAACTATGGATGTATGTGTTGTACATGGAGTAGTCACTTGCTTTTTTTTTTTTTTTTTTTTTTTTTTACCCCTTGGAAAGGGAGAGAAAATGAAGGTAACTGGTTGTTGATGAGTTTGGAGTGTAACATACCCTGGAGGGCTCTGATGGGGAGTATCAGTTGTTATGTGCCCACGAGTTGAGAAAGAGAAAAAGGCAGAGACAGACCCATTTTAATAGTCTTAGAAAAGACCCATCACATGATAAGCTCTGACACAAGAGTGGCTACGTACCTAGTGCTATAATTATGCCTCTAATTCTTCAATGAGATTATCAATAGTAGGAAGAACTAACACTAGTAATACATTTATCAAGTTCACACCAGACAGAAGGGTATCAAATGACATTGATCTTCTTGGTGGTAGAAGATAAAAAGCTTCCTTGGACTTCAGGTGATGTGTGATCAGGAAGTCTGGAGTGAGGAGTCTTGCAGAAATGGACTTGACAATCTGAGAGAAGAGAGGGTACAGAACAAAGAGAGGGCAGTTTTGAGGCAAACTTTGAGAGAAAGCGTGGGGATTTTAACGTCAATCTGTGCTGGGCTGAAATCCAGTGAAGTTAAAATCCAGGTCCTTGAGAAATGGCAAGGACACAACTAAAAGCAACTCAGGTGGCCTTTGTGTTTTGGAGCAACTGTTGTGAGGTGGGAAGACATTAGTAATCTGCAGCCATAACTTTCTTTTTATCTTTGGGAAACTTGTAGAAGGCAGCAGTCTGGATGCATCTCTAGAGACAGCTTAACTTTCCCAATGAACAGTTTAACAGAAGTGACAGCTTAGGTAAAATAGTGGGGGAAAATAAACCCAGGAAGGAAAGTGTCTGTATTTCGTGGGTGGGAGAGAGCTCAGAATTTTCCCAGCATCTGTAAATGTCTCTTTTAGCCATGAAACGTCTGCAGTCCTTATTGTTTTGCCTTCAAAACAATGGATTTTGCTCTTTTGTCAGGCAGGTTTTAACCTTCCAGTTTTAGTGGCATTGCTTCTGATTTAGAGGGACGTAGGAAGGCAGAGGAGACACTTTCCTGACTTGATCCTGACTGATAATGTGGAAAAGCACTCTATATCATGGCTACCAAATGGAAGAACTTCTTAGTAATACTCTTCTTTCTCTGAATTACATCAAATAAGAATGGACACAGCTTTTCATATAGGTATTGCACATTTATTTATTCATTTTTTAAGTAGATATTTTATGCCTTGGGCTGTAATTTGTAATTTACAATCAGAGAAAGGGAAAATAAGTGAACTTATCATGAGGTAATTGTTGGAGCTAAGAAAACTTTTCATATGGAGATGATATAGCAGTGCTTGGAAGCATTCAGTAACTCAACAGAAATCCTGAACTGTGGTGCTCGAAGCTTTCTGTATGAGTGATTTCATGTGTATGCGCATATACATATAGGGATGTGTGTCTGTGTGCCTACTTATTTTCCTTTACCTATATCACTCTTCTGTTTTGTATAATTAAATGGAAGCAGCACACCCTATGTCGTATTTTCTGACAATGTCTGCAAACAATAGTAGGCAAATTTCAGGGTTATTGTTTTGCAAGGCATGGGTTAATTTCCATTTCTCTCTGCCACAGTTTTCAGTTTCTTCAAGAGTTTTAATTACATCCTATCCTTTAAAAATAGTTTCACATACATGAGATGCTAGATTAAGCCTTGGTGCTTGCCGTCGTGGCTCCTTTGACCGAAGTGGATCTCCTCATCATAATGAAATATTTTGCATGCCTTTTTCCGGGAGAGGGTAGTGGACACATCCGTTCCTCACACACAGAAATACTAATATTTCTTGCTCCAATATTGCGATCTCTGAAATGCAACTCTCTATGTGAAAAATACTGCAGTGATAAGACAGTTCGTTGTTTCTTAATTTGCATGCCCAAACAATGTATAGAGGTACCACAAAGAAAAGAGAAGATGGCAATATATACCTCCATTCTCTTTTTTTTTTTTTTTCTCAGTGTGGCAGACAAACCTTGTAACTATCATCTACAGCTCAAGAAGAAGATATTCCAGCCCCCACCTGAAAATTAAAAAAGCATAATCCCGTGATGGAGGAGAGCAGAAGCACACCTATGTCCTTGCTGTTAAAAGATATATGAAAAAGCTGTATTTAGCATCTTCCTTCCTACTGTGATGTATCTTGCAGGCTCTAAACAGTAATTTTGGAAGAGGAAAGCAGAAGCCTTCCTTGGAGTCTTTATCTATGTCTTGCTCCTGTCCACAGAGCAGCTCCCTGCATGCTAAGAAATGCCATGAAGGAGGTGGGGGCTCTGTAAAGATCATTCTGGCTTCTATTGTTCTCTGTAGTCACAGGAAAATGAACACAGCCTCTCAAAAAGTTCCCTCCCACGGGAAGATACTCAAGGAGAGAAAATTGCTATGAATTTGCCCTCTACTTCAGACGCTTACTTGCTCACACATTTCTAAAGTTGTCAAATGTATTTATACATATGAAATAGCAAATGTTTGATAGTGCCTTTTGTCCCTTGGGACAAGATCATCTGCATATTGCCGACAGGGCTTTAGGCACTGCATAAGCATGCACAGTACATGACAACAGCAGACACATCTGTTTAGCACCATACCTGAGCAGGTTGGTCCACATGTGATAGGATGGACTCAGACAGAGCTATGACTTCATGGGTACAGAGCTATGTTTTCATGGGCAGCAGCCAGAGAGATGAACGGCTCTGCAAATATTACGATCATATGCATTTAGGGAGGAGCCACACCCTGTGCCAGGTTCTGTGACTGGCTTCTAGAAAGCTAACAGCAATGCGTGTCTTTCCAGGGGAAATAAATGCAAAAAAATAACCTTTGCATTTTGTTCCAAGTTACCAGAGAAAGGAGACAGTTAATTTTCTGTCCATCATTCTTTTTTTAGATCTCTTAAACTGACTAGGCAAAGAAACAACACTTAAAATAACAATTTGATGGGGTAGAAGAAAGGGAGAAATTATGTTCCTAGATATTTGCACAAAGCTCTGCCCCTGCCTATTTCAATTACAACCCAACATTCCTCTCTAAAGCTACAGGCAAGCTCTGTAGAAGGCCTCACTAGTCATGATGCCTTGTGTGTCACACCTACCTGGTAGGTACCCTGCCACCATGGTCAATGCAGAGATCTGCCTTAAGTTCCTGGTTCTGCTCATGTGCTTGAAGAGAGAGGTCCACCTAAGACAACAGTTCAGGAGATAGCCCTGGTGCCAATCCAGGGATGACTGGACAGGAACTTTCCTTTTAAATGCAGCAGGAAGCTGAGTGTCTCCATATGATTTTAACAGGGACCAGAGAGACCTTTGCAGATCTAAGTTAGTATAGCTTAATTAATTTTAGTGTGGCTGCCCTGATTTTCAGCAGAAATTTAATCCTGAAAAGTATTTTCTTTTAGTTGGATCATGGCTAAAATAAAACAGTCTTTGTTCCTCAGATCAGGCCTTGAAGAAATATGAAGGAAATTAAGAGGAAAGGCTAGATTATAGGATTCTACAAAAGATAACTTTGCACCCAGAAAAAAAAATGGAAACCCAGGAGTCCACAATAAAGCAAACACCTGCACAACGAAAATGTGCTGAAGAAGGATGTATTGAACAGCATCAAGTACATCACTGATGCCCTAAAAGAGAAGAAGCAAAAACCTCAGCCTTAACTGGCAGCAAATAAAAGGTTGTTAACCACATGGAGATCTGTCTTTGGGAGCTGCCAAATTGAAAACTGAATGGAAAACAATTTTGAAGATTATAACTGGAGAGATGATTAGAGGCATAGGGGAAGCTTTTTCAAGGACTTACTAAGGAAATGGGATTGTAATTAGAAAAGGAAATGGATTTGAGAGAAGATTTCTAAAAGGTGAACAGAAAAGGGGTTTGTAAATAGTAAAAGCACATGTTAAGAAGCCAAATTGACAACACAATGTTGGTGTGAGTTCACTTATAATTTTTAGCCTGGAAATGATAGAGAAGTGCATTTTAAATCTAATTACTTGAAAATTTGGTTCCCTTTTATAGCTCTCTCAGAAATGGCTTGTAAGATTCCACGCTTGCCATGAGAAAATGAAAATTATCTCTTGGCCCTGGAGTGGCCTAATTCAGCCAACATTGCAGATGTGCTTAGTTTCACGTGTGCATTTTCCCACTGATCTCACTGATTTGAATATGAATACTGGCAACACTGGAACACTGAACACTGTTTTCTCCCATAAAGACAATTTAAAGAGAAGAAATCACATCTGAGACTCTGATAGGTGTATTTGTAATTAAATATTATGTACATAGTTCTTTAGACAACAGCCACCCAGAACACCAGCAGGACCTGAAGGTCTAAGTGGAGAGCTAATGAAGAGATGTGAGGGAAAACCACAGCTCCTGAGGAGTTCAAGAGCTGGTCTTCCACAAAGACTCCATCACATAGGTAGCACAGGGCCTGTCCTCCCTGGAGCTTCCCAGCTGGAGGAGAAAACAGAGCATAGGGGACACTGATGCTGAAACCCCCATTGTCATCTGGGTTGCAACAAAACCCCCAGTCAGCCCTGTCCAGTGTGAAGCTTGGGCTGTTCCACCAGTCCCTTCTAGTCTTTAATAAAGACTAGCAGCTTGGGCAATCAAAAGCTGACCCACACGTTTATCTGGGTACCAGCCAGAAAAAAAAAAAAAAAAAAAAAAAAAAAAAGAGCAAATGGGTGAATTTCACTTCTAAAAAGTGGCTTTAGGGGTCCTTGGAGTTTGCGTTGTGTGCCCGCCCTGTAACAAGAGCCAGCTTCAGAGATCTGCAAGCTGCAGAATTACTGTTTTCATGTAGCTCTAATACAACTCCTGTAGCAGTCAGAGTGACTACGGTCCTTGTTCTTGTGAAGGCTGGGACCAGTACTGGTCCTGGTCATGAAAGCGTTTGTTACAGGCTCACCATGCAGAAAGCAAGAAGTAAAAGACAGGTAAACCCCATCAATAAAATCCCAAGAGCATTTCCAGTTTGTACTTGCTGAACTCCCATGACCTCATCCCAAACTTGGTTCTTCAGATAATGCTGGTGCAACATTTCTTATCAGAGAGCAAATCAGTATTGCTCATCTAGCTACATCTTACAGAATCCTTTCCCCTAGGCAGACGTAGAAGCCTGTTTCATTGCACAATGAAAGGGTGGTGGGAGAAGGGGATTTTATGCTTTCTGGCTTCAGCTGACATGCCTCTGTATCAGCTCACTGCAGATTACTGAGGTACACTTGGGATAAATTAAGCAACTGAAGTGTGTAAACCTGTCCACAGCAAACACTTTGCCTTGTGGTGTGTATTTGTGGAGAATATTATAATGGAGTTAAAAAAAAAAAAAAAGTGCTTTTGTATCTGCTATATCTGCTATATCCTGCCTTTGGAGTGGTAAAAAAACCTTCATAATTTGGCAAGTTGAATGCAAGAGCAAGAGCAAATATTGGGAGGTTTAGGATCTATGTGGCCTTACCAGTGGCCTATCTTGTGCATGTCTCATGATGAATGCTGACCTTGGCTGGTGGTACAGAGGAGCTCTGAGCAGGCTGCGTGTCTACATCGTCTAGTGCTGTACCTTGCAGAGATACTAATTGGGTCCTGGAAGCAATATAGGTATGGCAGCATGTTGCTGTGTCAAGCTAATTAGTGGTGTTTCTAACGAGAACAGGTGTGGTAACAGGTTGACATGGCTCTGGTGCTTCCTGTTCAGAGTGAGCCTGGCTGCCTCTGCCCGGAGCTCTGCACTGCGGCATCACTGTCACCTTTCTCACAAAGGGAAGCACATTTAACCTCTCTGGGCAAAACTTAGGTGGATTTGAAGCAAGTGGAAGATTTTGTGATGTACGTATACACAACGCCTTAAATTCTCCATCTGTGAAGTTGGGCATAACGAAATGCATCTGCCTTTGTAAATCACTGAAAATCTACAAATGCAAAAGTGCTGCATGATGCCAGTGTTAGGGTATCTTTTAATTTTCATTCTTTATTATAATTCTTTTCCTTGCTATACAACATACGAGCTGAAACAGAGGTCAGGAATTCCAACCCGTCAAAGAAAAAAAATAAAAAGGCACAAGGTAGGAAAATGTCAGAAGGAGAAGAAAAAGCCACTGAGAACTGAACAGAATATGAGCTGAGTTTGTATTATTTATACAGGTTTGTATTTTGCCTACTGCTGAGCACATGAAAGTTGAATATTCCCTGTGCTTTAGAACATGGAGAAAGTAAGAGAAGAAACTGAAGGAGGATGGTTGGAAGTGCAGGTGGGAGAATAATTTATAATGGGTAATTTATTCAACAAATTTTTCCTCTTATCTCTTTACAAATTATTCTAAAACAGATTGCTGTTTTCTCAAATTCACTTGTTATGTGAAATTATTTACTGAACAATTCTTTTAAGTTGTTTGTGAATTTAAATTGTAGAAAGTTGATATGCTTTTGATTTGACAAAAAAAGCTCCACAGAGCACGCTTCGGAGAGCTGACTAGAGGGATGCTGCCTTCTCTGGCCCTGATCTGCCTCCGTCGATCTCCAATGCAGGTTTGGGTCCTTCTTTAGTGAGGCAGCTTCCCAGAAAAGAGCTAAATTGGCATTTTTGGCACAAAGTCTAAATTTCTGACCATGTTGTTTTCTAATGTTCTGCCAATCCCGGAGGGAATGTGCTCTTTTAACCTTGCATGAGAGTGACCCGAAAGGCCTGAAAGATTGTTTATTTTTCCAGCCATTTCAACTGCTCTGACAGAAATGTAACCCCCCTTTCCCCAGACTGTGCCTGCCCAAAGTGCTTCAGCCTTTGAAGTCATCCCTGGTCATTCTGCTCTCCCTCACAGATGCTTTACTCTAATCAAAAATAATTTTTGGGGTGTCCTTCAGGACCAAGTATTAGTTTGACTTAGATGTGGGAGTTACTGAACATGCTGGTCTGATGATTCTGGAGAAAGCATTTAAAGAAAAAGTTTTTCCTCCTTGTCAACTGAACTAAAGTTGCCCCTCCCTTATGGTACAATATGATGAGAAGATGCTGTAGAGAAGGCACTAGCCATGTGGCTAGCCCACACGCCAGGTGGCTGTTTTGTCACCATGATATCAGTGCTTGTGTCCCCTTCCCCTAAAAACAAGGACAGTTGTGCCTGTGGTGGCCTGAGCGCGAACCTGCTTTTCAACATTTGCAGGGAGGGGCAGAAAGGTTTTCCTCTGTATGCACCGTTAAGGGTCTGTCTGCAGAATGTACCAGTCGCTTTTGTCTGCTGCGTAGGCTGGTAAGAGATCAATTAGAGCAAGAAAGTTCACAGCCCACTTAGGAAACAATATTCCCCTTTTATCTCATCTCCTTCTCAGGTTTCTACTCTTTTACAGCTGTGTGGCTGGTGTGCTAAATGCTAATGTGAAAGTACTTTATCCAGTGCCAAGTAGACATTCTTGTGGAAATGAATTCTCCCTTCTCACATTTGTCTCCTACTTTCTCACCTCCATACCTGGTTGATCAAGTTGTCCCCTGGTATTTAGGGACAATCCTTGAGGTACTTGGCCAGCAGCCCATGTCTGCTGAGAGCCTGATGCTTTACCTGCTTAGTTCAGAGCAGGTTTGCTGCAGTCTTTTTATTTTTCCAGGAAGGTAAACAATTAAAGAGTCCTTTTTTTGATCACTAAAAGAGGTAAACATTCGCTATTTGATCAGCAGTTAAAATGACTGCTGGATAAAATATTCAGGAGGCTTTGGCTTTTTTTTTCCCTTTTTAATTTTTTTTTCTTTCAGTCGTTCACATTTGTTTGTGGTTTCCCCCTGCCCTTTTAAACTAGCTCTTCTTGGTGATTATTGGCCTAATTGTATCTAGTCTACTTAGGTTCTTATATTAAGCTCATCACTGTGGTGTCTGAACATCAGATCAATGACACGTAATTACAGTCACACAGAGCACAATCAACAATTATCGGTGATCACTTCTCAGATCTTGCAACAAAGAAATGCTATCTGAGACACTGCTGCAGCATTTCAGATTTCCAAATATTTGCACTTCTAATTAAGCAGATGGAAGACCTGCTGGTAATGAGAAAGCAGGTCTCAGAACTTCTTCCGTAGCTAATTTCTGCCCAGACCAAAATAAATTATGCTGCAACAATTCTTTTCCAAGGTAAATAACACACCACACCACTTGGCAAAGTGCCTAACAACAACAACAAAAACTCAGAGAAGTGTTTAAAGGTATTGCACTCAGTGGGAGATTTTCACACCACAGTAATAAATGCAACACAGCAAAAACCTACAGCTAGCAGAAGGGAATGCCTTCTTATCTAACTGCTCTGGAGGATATTTGCTGATCAATCCTATGAAAGGATGATATGCTTCTGTGTGTGTCCAGGGGATGAAATAACAAGCCTGAAGGCAATAATGCTCTCATATCATGTTTGAGTATTTTACAAATACAGCATGAGACTCTGTGACTCAGTCTGAATGGAATTTTTCTTAGCACATGAATTTTACATGATATTTTGATACTAGCACTTTTGGGCAGTTTTCTTAACACAGTACAATGTAGTTTTTAGGTGCTTTTTTATCATATTGGTAAATACCGTGACATTTCCCCCCACCACCACCTTGTGGTCTCTCCTTAGACTTTTATTTCTGTTTCTGGTTAAACAAATATTCTCATGTTTCAGATTAATTAAAAAATATCAAATAGATAGGTAGTTTGTTTGTTTTTTTTTTTGCTTTTCAGCAACAACAAAAATAAATTTCTTTTTGTTATTTCCAAATCTCTAAAAGCAACAATTCTTGTAATTATCAAATTTCCATATAGAAAACTGGTATGCATGTGGGGGTGTAATAGCACAATCTGATATTCTTGTAACACCAGTTTTCTATAAATAGGGAAATCTGTTATTTATCATTGGAACTATTCATTAAAACAAAATATATATATATACAGTATGGGCATCTGTTCCTGGATCTTTAGTTGACTAACAGTTTTTAGCTAAATGGAACTTGCTGGAATCTCAAGCTTTTCAGGAGGTCTTTTCAGCTTAGTCCTGATGTATTTTTATGCCCTTCCTCATGATCTTTGGAAATTTATTTGTTTTTTAAAGTTTGACTCCTGGAGTCAGGTGAGTACATGGAAATTGTAGTGTTTATTTAAAAAGAAGAAAAGGCTTTTATTGTACAGAAGAAAGCTGAACATGAGACTCTCTTAGGGTTCAAAAGGAGTGTAAGTAGAATAAAAAAACTATTGTTTTTTAAAAAGACATGATATTTAAGCTATTCCCATGACTGTAGGTTATCTGACCAAAGATTTTTGAAGATTTGGGGTTTGTAACAATTTTAATAGTATGCTATCTTTTATATGTGCAGTGCTGTTGAAATCTTACTGACCTATTCCATAGCATTACATATAATTAGCTCTTTATGACAGACGCTACATGTTTCAGCATGTTTACCATACTGTTATTTTAAGCATAAACCATCCACTCTTAGCAATGATGGTACATAAGTTCAATGTGCGTAGGACACCTATGTGTTTGCATTTGTTTGCTGCTGTATAAAAGAACAGCCAACACCTCACTAGTGGAGCAGTACTTAGGTGGTGGCCAAATCCAGGTGAAAAGTGGCAAGATGTTATAGAACATTTTTTACGCTGTAGTTAATAGTCACCTCTTGATACTCCCTACATTTGTCCTTTTAGTTTCTTCAGTGAAGGTGAAAAGTGGCAAGATGTTATAGAACATTTTTTACACTGTAGTTAATAGTCACCTCTTGATACACCCTACATTTGTCCTTTTAGTTTCTTCAGTGAAGGTTTCCAAAGCTGCCTGGGCCTATGCCAGTATTCACTGGTGTGAATTTGCAGACAGACTGGGAGAGAATTTGTCTCCCTGCCTTGCTCCTGCTGGTCTATGTGGATGGGAGTTTGATCGCTTTCTGTTGTCAGCATTTGTTTTCTTTTGTACTTGAGGCACATCTTATGCATAGAGTAATAAATAACATAATTTCAGCTCTTATGGCTTCAGATGGCACAGTGCCCTCTGCTCGAACTCTTTAGAGAGGGAAACACTCCAGCTTACCATCAGAGTTTCATCTGCAAGCTTTACTTTACCTTAGCCTTATTTTAAAAAATTTGAAGCTTTGCCTCCACAAATCAGCTTAAACTGTACATTACAAGGGAACTGCTTGACCTTGAAGCAATCCTTTTTGAGGCAGAGGTGACGAAGGGGTTGGCAGGTGGGATTTATTGCACTCTGAGGAATGCAGAAGGAGCACATGAACATAAATATACAGAGAAAGAGGAGCGGGAATCGCAGATAGATCTGGCAGATAAGACTTGGGCCTCTATCCGTAAGTAGGTCAAAAGTGTGATGGTATCATCTTCAATGGAAATACAATTCAAAATCTTGTTTGGATGGTATATGGTGCCAGACAAGCTTCATTGGACAGACAAAACATTATCGCCATTTCTCTGGTAAGACTGCAGAGTAAGTAGGATATTCAACATATATTACAGGTTTGAGAGGTTTGGGCCAAAATATGTGAGGTAAGTGGAAATATTGCACAGAAAAAACTCTTACTGAACAGTGCCCAATCTGGGGGGGACTGTGGGATAAAGGACTTGAAGGGTTGCCCACTGAGGCCAGCAGCAGTAGAAGGAAACTAGTGGCAAGGCTATGTGCCCACTTAAGAATAAGTAGACATGACACATCTGGCCTGACCATCCTGGTTCTCATTCCTCAAAGCAAGAGGAAGGAAAGAGAAGCAGAAAAGTTGGATGTTGTTGGCTGGTAGTCTACCCCCAGGGAAGTGAAGTATGGGTCACAGTGGCCCACATTTGTAAAAAAATGGTGAGACTGTCTTTGTTAAGGGTGAGTGGGAGATGAACTTGCGTGCAGGTTTAGGAAAATAACCTGGTTTTGCTGGGTACAATTTTGTAGTGCATTTCCTGGACTGATTATCTGGCATTTACATGATCAACTCTTTCAGTGCTCTAGCACTTCTCTTGCTGGAATGAATACAGTGGAAGTCAGAATGCTTTATTTATTTTTTTTTTTTTTTTTCAGTAAACTCTTGCTTTTAAATAAGTTCTTGCCAGGTAGAAACCCCAAACAAGCCCTCCCCACTTCCATCCTGATTCTACCCCCATGTGCTGGCAGCCCACCTCTGCCTTTCTGCAACTTTCTGGTCCCTTTTTGGTCTACAGCTCTGTCATTTTTCTTTCAAGGTCTTCAGGGCCACCAGAGAGAAAGGGGAACAAAAAACATGCTGAAAACATTGAAAGAGAGGACTAGAAGAGAGAAATGCAAGGACATGAGTAGGCGTGGGAAAAAGAGACAGAACAAGCACAGCTGAAGAGTCAGAACAGACTACATATTTATTTTCTTTAAAAAGGTAAGTGGTTAAATTTTTAGAAGCTCCTGCTGTTGTTCTTTCCAGCAATGAAGCCTTTTATTCGAGCTTTTTTCATTCTCCTGAGTCTTTTTTCCTTCCTCTCATTCTTTGTATTAAAGGTTTAGGATGTGACCTTTCAGAACATGGTTGTTGGATTTTTGGGCCCTTGGATTATAGTGGCTTATTATGTACATATTTGCATAATGAGATAATTAGGCATAATATGTAGTTAAAATTAACTACACTGCACTCTTTTTATAGGAAGTCAGCATAGTTTTCTGCCAAAGTGTCTCCTCAGACACCCTCTTGGGGGCCTGTTAGGATTCCCTGCCCACTTCCAGACGTCACTAACTTCTGGTGATTAATCTGTAAACTCTGATGTGTTATATATGCAGTTCATACATATGAAACCCACTACTCTGGAATTTCAGGATTATGTAGCAGTCTTCTTTTGCATTTATTAAAAAAGAGGGAAAAAGAAATTCAAGCCCCCATGATTATAATGAAGAATTTAATAATGGCATAAAAATACATCCAACATGTACAGAAATTAAAAAAAAAAAATCTGCTTTTGTTATTAAGCTGCATCACTGCACATAATGTTCAACTCCTGTGACAGCCATGTGTCCTGTCTCTCCCATTTGGAGATGCAATGCCACTGTTAGTGACGTTCAAGCTCTTACATCTATGTCCAATCTGTAATGTCTATTAGCCTGTGTAACTTCTACCGCTGTGGACCTGTGGTTCTCAAGGTGCTCCATGTTGATGCTCTTAACTCCTCCCAAGCATGATGAGTTTGATTTCTGATACTGCCTTAATTAAATAAGGCAAGACAGAACTGATTGCCTAATCTTTAATATTATCACTGTCCTTTAAATTTGTGCCTGCTTTGAGCAGAAGGCTGGGCCATAGACCTCTGGAGGTCCCTTCACACCTCAGTTATTCTATTAATCTCTGATTGTTTGTCCTGTGGCATGACAGTGAGTATTGATACTCCAACCATTTCAACAATGGTTGAGAGGAAGTAGGTAGCAGACCCAGCTTCTCTGAACCAGAGCTAAAGCTCTTATATCACAGTTCCTTGATCCTCTTAAACACAGTGGTGTTTGTTTGTTTGGTTTTTAATGAAGGACAATCACAATCTAAACCAGCAGATTTTGCTGCCTTTTCAGATGTGCAGGCTTACTCCATGTTTCTGATAATATTATGCAGATATTATCCCACATCTGCTTCATGGCATTGCATTTCCAGTGGTCCGTGTGCCATGACTTTACATTACGTGCACCTGCTGTTATGTTACTTGCTCCAAGTGATGTAAGGAGAGCTGTAAGTAATAGGAAATAACTTTAGTTGTGTGTCTTTTCCTTATCATACGCCTCACTAATTTCCTACAACTCCTTTCTCCTGCAGGCACATAATGCACCTCCTGAAGGCACTGGCCACTGCCCAAGAGAGAATGTTAGACTAGATGGAACGACAGTCTAATATATTTAAGCAAGATCTAGGTAAGAACTGAATCCAAAGCAGAATTGAAAAAGCAGCCCTAAAGGCACACTCACTATTTTTTCTCTGTTAAAATCTAGAAGAGGAAAACTTGCTTTTAGTTAATTCTCAGCGTTCAATGTTTTGCACAAAAGGAATAAATTACTAGGAACCAACGCCAGTATGTGTCACAGAGGGACACAAACACAATTCTGTATGTTTATTTCTACAGCAACTGCTTTTCACAGGCCATTCTTTGGCGTCAGAACCAAAGGTGGATGAATCCTATTGTTTCAACACAGTGAAAAAATATAAATTGGATTACAGTTATTCTTCAACAGTATGTCCCTATAGATATTAGCCCCAAATCTGGAACACATGTATGTCTTCCGAATGAAATCACACAGACAAAAAAACACTGGCCATTGAACAATAATCTGTAGTTGCATAAAAATGAAGTATTTCCCAATCATGTTTGTTTAAGTTACTTTATGCTAACTTTGCATCACAGGCCCTTTACAGACAGATTAAAAGGTATGGTCATTGAGCTGTAGAGTTATGTGTTTAGACAACCATAGAAAAATTTAATGAGTGGGACGGGAAGAGATAAAATATCAGATGGTTCTGCAATGGCGTTAAGTAAAATGGGTGATTTTTATATGCCTGCTGTGTTTAATACGGTGTTCAAGATTTACAGATTTTACTCAACAAATTCTGATTGGTGGGGCCTGGGGGTTAGGAGGTTCTTTCCAAAGAATTTCATGGCTACTGGGTGAAGCAAAGACTTTTCTATGTGGGAAAAAGTCCAAAGGTGAAAAGGAGGTGTAAGAGGTATATAAACTGGGTAATTCCAGCAGGGTGTATTGAAGAAGAGTACTCCATGGAATTTCCATGGAAAGCAAAGGCACTGTTGGCAGGATCAACAAATAGTTGGAAAGTTTCCAACAAAAGTGTTTTTCATTAAAATGTGTAGATGTATTGAGAAGGAAATATTTTGTGAAATTGTACTGCTTCTGATAAAACTTCCACTGCATAAGATTTCCAACAATGGAGTGGAGTTTTTTTTTTACACTGAGGTGACAGACATAATTCCTTCTGACCTCCTCAGCACAAGTGCTGTTAGGGCTCTCATCTGGTACAGGTTCCTAATCTAATTCCCACCTCAGCTGTGAACTTTGATTGCCAGTTTCATGTGTGATTAAAAGTAGGTCTTTTGCCAGGACAGTTCCATGTTCCCTTCAAAAATGGGGGAAGAAAAAAGGACTATAGATCAGCACTTATGCAGCTAGTGATGAATTTGAGTTCTTGTTCTCCTGTTTCCTAGCTACTATTATTATTATTATAGAAATCCAGGAGATTTCTGATTCATCTCAGATATTTTCACTGGGCAGGAAAGAATTTTTTTTGTCGATTAACACCTGCAGAAGTTTCCAAGGAAGTGCTGTTTATATCCCTGTGTCCGTTCCTGAGTCCTCTTTACAGAAGCATAATCACTCAAGAAAACCTCTCTCTCCCCCTAGATAAAGGAAGAGAAAGAGAATAATTTGATAATGTGGGTTTGGGTACACACGTGCCTCCCTATAGTTATCTGAAACTGTTCAGAAAATTGTGTGCTTGGGAGAGACGGAGGTGTAGCGTAGTTAACCGTATCACAGGGAGACAACCAAAGAGACATATGTGAAGGAAAAAAACTGCAAGTAAGAAAAGAAGTTTTGCAGAAATCAACATGGAAACAGAATCTGCTATAATAATCCTGAAAGGGACAGATGTTGGCGTTCCACCTTCAGCTCACCTGGCCTATTATGCCTCTGAATGCTGAAGCTCACAATGCTTTTTTTCCTTCAATTTCACAAGTGTCAGACAGGAGACACGGTGCCAGTGAAAAACCTTATACTGATCTCTTGTTAGCTAACTGCGGTGTTTTGTTCCACGGTTACATGTCTGTACAAGCCGTCATTGTGTCAGTCATAATTACCACCTGTTCAGTGGCTCCCTTCAGGTTTCATCACCTTTGCAGTATTAAGCAGCCAGCTGCAGGAAGCAGAGTCAGCTGCCCTGGAGCAGCAACCATCATCCTCTGGATTTCAGAGTATAATTGCTGCCTGAGCACAAACATCTCCCTCCTCCCTGCATAAAACACACAATCTGCTCCTTTCTTCAGCAGAGTTCAGAGGCCCTTCAAATGCACTTTTTGCCCAGGGTAGGAAGATAGACCTTATCTTCTACAGGGACAACTCGGTATGGATTGGAGGGGGAGTCTGTGCAGCTATGTGGCTGCGCTACCATGTGCCACCATGTGAAAATGTGGCCTAGGATTCTTTATTGGAAAGGGGCCTCAGCTTTCCTGTGCATCCTTTTTTTATTTCTCTGTGAAAGATATGAGCCACCTCTGTCAGGGAAGTTTAACTATGACATCACAGACATCCCCTGGATGTAGGGGCTTCTCCTCAGTGAAACTTCAGAGTACCCCTGTCTAAACGTGACTCATCCTTCAAGAGCTATTCCCTAGTGGAAAGGCAGGTAGATGAGTCCTCGTTTGGGACAGACAAGCAGAAAGAAATGGAAATGCAAAACTGAGAGGCAGTTGTAGAGCATTCCTATCAGGCTGGTGCATGGTTTCAAATGCCAATTGCCTTTCCTCTCTTCCCATCCTGTTTACCGTGTTTTATAAATTCAGCTTTGGCTGCATGACCCAGACCAGCAGGCCTGCCAACAATCATGTTGCATTATGTTAACTGCTTACGACTTCTGGACAGTGTGCTGCTGTGATTGTCACACTTTTTCACTTAAACATATGGCACATAGAGACCCAAATTGCTCCAGCATGCAGCTTTCCATTATAGATTTTTACATACCAATTGCAGACGGTATTTGAGGCTGCTGAGAGTGGTGTGGTCCAATCCCGGAAGCAGTGAAAATCCTCTACTCTGAGAAGCGCCTGGCATGCTGGGCTTCTTAGCTCAATTAGGAAAGCCAAAGACACTGTCAGACTTTTCTCAATCCAATAGAAATGCTGCCAAGCTGAGGTATGTGTATCACATTGGAGAGACAAGAATGACAATGAAAGCTTTAAAGTAGCAGGAATAAGAAGTGTTGAGAGGCTAACTGAGGAGAAAAGATATTTCATTTGTATCAGGAACACGGAGGAATTCAGAGATTCACAAGTTCTGCCTGATTAAGATCCCCACATTGGCATGTTTGTAGCATATTTTTCAAAACAGCATATTTGGGAAATTTTCTGAGGTCCTCCTTGCATGCAAGACTTTCTGAGCTAACTTCAAGACCAAATCACTACAAGAAAACATAAAACTGTTGAATATTAAAACTAATATTCAACAAAAATAATATTCAAATAAGAAAACAGCTCAAAAAGCCCCGAACACCTTCAAATATTCCTCCAAAGATGCACAGCTCATTTAAATGCTGGGCAACTGGCATGAAAGTACTCTTCATTTCCTCTTTTCTTATAAATTGATTCTTCTTTAGTTTTGAATCTGAATCAGAGAAAAGGATTTTAAGGGATTTTGCATGAGTTT
This sequence comes from Streptopelia decaocto, assembly GCF_964273445.1. Classification (NCBI taxonomy): domain Eukaryota; kingdom Metazoa; phylum Chordata; class Aves; order Columbiformes; family Columbidae; genus Streptopelia; species Streptopelia decaocto. The sequence goes on along the minus strand of NC_138656.1, from coordinate 56,357,697 downwards.
CTTCCCACAAAACTCTGAATGGACATCCAAAATTGACATGGCCTGACAAGAGCCATGTTCCATTCTTTTGAGGAGGCAGAACACAGCACAAATTTGAAGAAGGGAGAAGCTGGAGGAGAAAGAAATCCTCATTTTGTGGAGACGTATTGCATTCTTCAAACTTACATATTTTCCATCAGATTTGCTGGATTTGAAAAGATGTGAGAAATACAGTAATAAAAAAATGCAACTTCACGAAACTCTTTAATGAAGAGGACTTAATCATGAATCTTCAAGTAGGAAATCTGAGCAGCTTTTACACTTCACCAACTACTGCTTTCTCTTGTAATAACGTTTCGTACTGCTAAACCACATTGTAGTGCATTGACATGAGTAACATTAGTTTTTGGATCCACTGGAAGCTGGATTGTGTGAAATCTCTAAAACTTCTTGGCATGTTAAGATTCTGAAGTGCTGCTATCCACCACGACTTATTGTCATACGGAAAGGGGTATGTCTGTAAATGGTCATAAATGAAACCACTTTTCTTCATTTTCCTTGGCCTCTTGACCAGCTTTGAGTCCTGAAACTTTCTCCTTTCCTCATCTTCCTTGCTTACTACTGTGTGTTTCTCTTTATTTCTTTTAAAACCCCTTTAAATTGAGTGCAGTTTCATTTCCCAATGTGACTGCAAAGAACTGTTCCTGTCTAAATTTACTTCTTTACAGTTGGCTGGTCTCCTGTCATCCATTCCATGCAAGTACAGTGTTATCCCATTGTCCCACTTTGCTCCCCACTTTGGAACAAGCTATGAGCTTGTTCATGGGTCTTATTTCTCTTGTGAAGTTAGTGGACTGGAGTAGGAATTGAGTCAGTACATTGATAGAAGTGGAATGGACTGGAAAAGAAGAAATTAGTGATTAACAATTGCTAAGGTGCCCAACTGATCTAAGTACATTTCACAGTTGAAGAGCCTTGAGAGGTAAGTATGGACTAGAATTCCAATTTGAAATGTAGGAAAGCTCAAATCTAAATCAAGACTTTGTTATCTGCTCTTTTTTTTTTTTTTTTAAATACATGAAATCCACTCAATGAAAAAACACATAAAACATCTGTAGCATCTGTCATGGGATAGTAGGAAACTGTAACAATATTTCCAAGGATCCTCTTACCTGGTAGGTAATCTGGATTAGGTGGGATACATACAAAACGTTATTCTAAGCATTTTTTACTTGCTCTTACCAAGTGCACTGTTAGAAAGTCCAGTCTGACTCTGGATGAACAGAAACTATTTGGAAACAGCTGGTTGTTAGTGAGCCAAACCAAACCTGAACAATGTGGGCTTGACTGTGTGACGTGACTGTGTTTTCACTGAAAGCTCACCAAGATGCTGTGTCAGATAAATATGCTTCTAAAACACAGGCGGCAGGAAAGGCTTGGCCATATGGAGAAGTATTGCCGTTTCTGTCACTGCCAAAAGCTGTACTAGATGTCCCACAAAACAGAAAGAGCATTTGTTGCAGACTAAGGGGCTTGTTTACTCTATTGGACATAACATAATGAAAACAAAAATTATTTCCTTCATTAGAAAGAGCAGAAACAGTAGCATTAGGAAAATGGTGGTCAGTATTAAGCGAATGATGCAGTTACATAGGGAAGGAGCTATAGGAAGGCCTTATCAGTACTGTGGCCAAGATAAAGTAAGTACTTGCCACTGAACCTCTGTCTCCTCTATCTTCTCAGAGCATATCACAAGCAAGATCATGCCTATTGTCACTCTTAGCATGAGTTATGTGATTCTTTCACTTCTGAACTGGGCTCTGGCCTGTGATGCCCTCTGTGTCACTCACAGTTATGCAGTAACTGAGTGAATTTTTATCTGCAGGCACAGCAATGAAGACAGTGACCTGTCAGCTTTTCAATTCTAACCCCAATCAAAGAGGGATTTATTTCCTGATAGAAGTATAAAATTTTGAGAAAATGGAGTTTAGGGCTTCAGATAGTTGCTGGACATCATCCTGACTGTAAACTTAACCATCACCCAAAGATAGCCCTGATAGGCAGACCTGCCCCAGACATCCCACGCATGGTACTACTACACAGCAGTTAACTTTCATCAGAGGGAGAAAGTCCATTTTTAAACTTTTCAGAATACGTGGCAGGACTTCCCTGCTTGGCAAAAGCTGTCCGAGGAACTGAAGGGAAGGTGGGATAATTCTCTCAGAGCCCTGGGCTCTTCCAGTTCCTTGTGGCCGCTTCAGTGCCCTTGAGGGAAGGTGGCTTGCCAGGAGCAGGTGAGTTTTCAAATCATCAGAGGTAACCAGCTCATTGCTGCTTAGGCTTCAGACTGTGTGTGTCAACTTTGCCCAAGTCACCTGCAGTCTTCCAAAGAAATGTGCTCTCCAATGCCATGGTTAAACTGCTGGCAAATTATGTTGTCATATGTACAAATGCTGTGAGCTTTGGTACCAGTTACAGATGTGGCATCTCAAGAAGTCATCTATACTGGGCCTACTACATGTAAACTACCCTTGAAAGACTTTTGTGCAGCCTGTTCTTAAGACCCACCAGGAGTAAAGATCTCGCATCCCCTTCAGCAATTGATTTCTGTGCTAACCTCTCTCTACTGGTTCCCTAAGGTATTTTAAAATGCTTAATCTAAATCCTTAAGCCAATAATAGCCACACAGAGAGAATCCAAAACTAACACTGGCAATGGGTGTTAATACCAGTTTAGAAACCTTAAGCTGTGGATTGTCTGAATTGGTGGTTACACTAGACTGGGCTGGTACCAGGAGAGTGCAAGCAGCACCCTGCAGTCAAAATTATGCCATGGCTTTCCAGGGCAAATACAGCTTCCCATCACTCCTATGTGTGCCTAGAAGCTTCTTGGATAGAAGAAGTGTTTTCCTCACAGCAGTCCACACAGGAAGTTTTGGATTGTGTTGCAGCCGAAGGCAAAGGTAAAGAGATGTCTTAGGCATCCTCTGAGACCTGCAGCAAGCAGCAGAGGGGAAAAACCTTGTTTGCAAGGAAAGCTATCTGCTCTGAGGGGAAGAGTTGTTCTGAAGTGGGAATATTGCTTCTGGTGATAGATTTAGATCACCTAGAGCTTTCTAATGTGCCTCCACAGGTCACTGTGTAGGAACATGTGGATGGAGGTGTTTAGTAATGTCAGCATTTTCTGAATCAGCAACCAACCCAGTGGTTTAATTCAAGGAACCTAGTTTCCTTGCTAGACATAAACACAACCCAAATCTGGTTAGAATTCACTAGGTGAAGTCTGAGCTCTTTTCTTTGCCTCCATGGCATTTTCCTGCATATCCCATAGAGCGCCTCAAATGTGGTTCCTCTCCCAAGCTTTTCTGGGCTGGCAGTCACGCAAGAGACTTTCATGTGCTTTGTGAAGCTTCCTCTTCCAGCTAGCTGGAAATAGGAGGAAACCAGAAAAATCTCAAAAAAGACTTCTACTTTCCATTCTGACCAAAACCACTGTGTGCTGGGCAGATGACATTTTCCCTGCTCGCCTTAAGAATGGCTTTTTGAGAGCTCTGCTTCCTCAGTGATTTGGGTTCAGCTTGGTTGAAGCGCAGCACAGGGACAATATTTAATTCTTCCTTGCTATTTTCTCTAGCTTTGATTCACTGCAGTGTAATTTTGGAAGCTTAATCTAGTTTCATCAGCTATGACTGGAGCTAGAAAACAGGACAAGTTATCAGAAGATACAGCAGGGAGATAACTAAAGGAAGTTTCATTTGGCACAAATTATCAGGAAATCCTTCCAAAATCAAGCCGTCAAGGAAATGATGGAAATACATTATTTCACTTAAAATGAACACACGCATATACCAAAACACACATACTCACACAAATATACCGCCTCTTTCTACCCTCTGAAAGTCATGGTTGGTTTTTTTGTTTGTTTGGGTATTTTTGTTTTGGTTTGTTGTTGTTTTTGGTTTGGTTGGTTGGTTTGTTGGGGTTTTTTTTGGGGAAGGTGTTTCTTTTTTTTTTTTTTTTTTTTTTCTGGGGCTACTAAACATATTTTAGTGTATCCTGGCTCCAGTCTAATCCTCTGCAATTGCTGGTTTTAAATCATCCCTGTCATAAGTTTCATGGTAGCAGTCATTTGTGCTTTTATTTTTATTATGCCCCAATCCAAACCTAGCATTCTGGAGCAGTTCAGGGCCTGCTCCGAGATCTGAGCAGCTGGCATATCTGCCCCAAATGGGTCTTTATTATTTATTGCCTGTGCTGCGGGGGTCCCCTGCAGCTGCCTCCGGAGGAGGCCTCTGCTCCTGGGGAGAAGTTTGAGCTGCCAGCATCTCGGGCAGCAAAAGCAAAAGCAACCCATGCCTGGGGACTGACAGGAGCAGCTCTCAGGGAAGCTGGGGCATAAGCTGGCAATTATCAGTAATAAGTTTGCAACATGATTGCCCGCGACCGTAGAGACTGCTTAATGTTTTTCCAGCCCTTCCCACAGAAGCCAAGGTCAGCTTGCAAGAGGTGTGCTATGCAGATTTGGCCTAACAGGCTCTGACTCCATCTCCAGTTCGTCTGTGGTTTAATAGGGTACAATTTCTGGCACACCTCAGTGCATCTAATTGTTGTCACTATTAGAGCACAAGGACAAATTGCTGACAAAGGGGACTGTGTGAAAATGCACTTGGGTGCAATAGCTGTGGCAATATTTCAAACAGCTTCCTACTGTACATCTTAAAGAGAGATGCAAGCACTTGTGCTTTATAATTGTGCAACCACATCACTGAATATGGATAGCGCTTACAAGTGCTGTGTAACATGTTGACAACTCTGCACATATAAATATGTATTGTTTTTCAGGCAACACCCGGACAATGAGAAAAGCGGAGTTTTTATTTAATTTCTTTTGCAATGTCTGAGCAAACTGTAACAAGACTTATAAAGTAAAGTGGGAGTCCTAATGACTTAACCAGCAATTCAGGACAAAGCACCTCAGATCTCTAAACCCAGCTCCCTAAAATATCCCTATCTATGATCCCACTTTTTTTTTTTTTTTTTTTCCCCAGTTATTAGCTCTTGAACTCCTTGATTTGTTCTCTGCCTCTTTCGGATGACTTTTCAAAATTCAGATCATTCTAAAGTAAAAGCTTTAACCATCCTCTAAGCCAAGATTCCTCTTTCTATTTGACATCAAGACTTCTCTCTTTGATAACTTCAAATGCTTCTCTCTCTGCAGTGAGTACTTAATTCTCACCAGTGGTTTTGCTTTTCTATCACACATAGTAGTAGCACCCTGAATGTTGTTTATCTGCTTTGGCCATTGGTTGCTTTCTGTGCCCTTTTTTTTTTAACTTTTCAATTAAATTGATATAAACAACACCACTATTCATTTAACATTGTCATGGGTTTCCTTTTGTTTTTCCTAATTATGTAAAAATACACTTGCTTTTTAAACTCAATTAAATCTTCCTTTATGTGTTAGCAGAGCTGTACAATGGAGGTTTTCATCCTGTGCACTGCTTTCTCTGACTGCAAAACAAATAAAAGCCAAGCTTTTGCATTTCATAACCTTGAAGTTCTTTGAGTAGTTTCACCTCCAGGGCTGAGTAACGGAATGTTTTCAAGCAGCTTAGAGAGAAAAATGGGGAGAGGGATGAGATGGAGGAGAAAAAGGCAGTAAACAAGAATATGATTTCAGATTTTCATGATTTAGGCTAAACTGAATAGCAGCTGCAGCCAAGGTAGAGAGGAAGAGAGAATATATGTATATGACGGAATAGTTTTGTAGTTTAAAATATATTATATTAGACTCGCAACAAGAAAGGGCTAATGCATTTCTCACAACATCCCACATTTTGCCAGTGCTTTTCACCCCATACCAGTACAAATGATATTTGATTATTGAGAGACTGAAGGGAATATGCACAGACTGTGTTATCCATTGCTGAGGCATGGCTGTGGCTGTGATATAATGTGGCGAATGTTCCAATAGTGCTCTGCATTGCTATACTGCAATTTCAGGATACACTTGGGAGAGAGTTTTACTGGAAAAGCAGATGTGCTAGAATGGAGGTAGTGACTCATGAGTGGTGGTGAGCAGTGCAGCACTGTAGGATCACAGGGCAGAAAGGATGTGATTGCTCACATTAAATCATCATTGCCCCTTCCACACACCCAGAGCTTTTTTATTACCACAAGTGGCCAAAAATGCCCTTTGTTTTCCAAATATTCTAACCACTGGGTCCTCTAGCCCTCTAGTAGTACAGTAACTTTTTTGCATTACCTTGACTCACTTGCTCTATCAGTAACAAGTCAAAAAATGTCCATTACATCTAGAATTACCAGTACTGCTTTCTCTACTAGGCAAGTTTACCTTAAAGGCTGTTCCTCCAACAGCTGACCTTGTCTGACCTTGCTTAACTTGTGGTAGCTATAGAATTGCAGGAAAGTGCACACAGAAGTCAATAAGACACAGCTTTTCAGAAAAAAAAAAAAAATAGAAGCTCTTTACAAAAATTCCAGCTTAGACATGCAGACAGGCCCTCATTTGATATGAGACTTATTTGTGACTTTGTAGAAGAAAGGTTGTGGATTAGGGGAAAAAGAATCAACCACCGTTATGTAGTGATGCCAGGATGTTCTTTAAATATATTGTGTTAGGTGCTACATGGAATAGAGAGGTTTTAGGTGTTCCTGGTGACAGAACAGCAGCGAAATACTGCTTCCATGGTTGGAATAAACTCATAACATGCTGTGTGGCATTTTCTGTTTGTGTTAAACAAACTTCTTGACACTCATCATTTGAAAGAACTCCTCCCAACCACAAACCAATTCGTTAATGTATAGTGAAGCTTGTGGAGGGCAGGTGTATATTATTAATCTTCTTTCTACAAAACATGGGTTTTTTTTCCCCTCTTCTATTATGTACCTACAGGATAGTGCGGGTACAGATGTAATCTGCAAAATATAAATTTACCAGCAGAAACTTCAAGCTGCACAAGGCCATGGGGCTTTGTACATGAGTATCAAACAAAAGCCCGATCTTCAAAGAGCTTGAGAAGAAAGTGTGAACACTAGTAGGACAAACTGTTCATTATTTGCTATGGTTTTAGGTACACACACTGGAAATCAATGGCCAGTGAAATGCACCCTGTGTAGCCCAGAGTTCTTCACTTATTTATCTCTAACACATTTATGCACATGAATAAGCACTATTAATGCATTTACAACTCCAGGACAAGAAGGCATTCTGAGGTTTACAAGATTTGGCTGATGGGCTGTGTCCAGTTTCCTGTTTCCTCAGGAGTTCAGCACATCAGGACACTGAGAGAAACAAGGAATAAATTTTATAGTTGGAACTTAAGTAGCTTTGCATTTAACTGACCTGGAAGATGACGTCTGCTCACAGATAGGATGGGAAAATCTCCTTCACCAAAGATATCATAATTGTTTTCCTTTTGTATGAGTACCATGGTTTTAAAGTGCCACTGTGCTTGCCTTTTCACAAGAAGAAGAATGAGGATTTGAGACCAGTCTTATTGTCATTAATGACCTTGGCAGAAAAAGTAAAGGTGTGCTAGTATATTTTGTTGACAGTGTGAGGCTGGGGGTGCATTGTGAACACATATAAGGTTTATATGATGGTACAGAAGAAGCTGAAGACTCTGGTGGTCTGGCAGAAAGAAATGGGATGACATTTATAGAGCATAAAGAAGGATCATCTACTATAGAAGTAATGGAAAAAAATTCTTATATAGGATTTTATTGGTTAGAAATAACAGAGGGCAACAAAACCTCTGTGCACTGGACAGTTTACTATGAGTACGTAATCCATTATAGCTATGTAAAGGCAAATGTTTCACAGGATGTCTTCCACAAAGTATTTCTGATAAGGAAGTGCAAGTTATAAAACATGGTATCTGCTTTTCCTGAAGATGAGTGTAAATCAGAGCCACTACATATCTCTTATTAGGATGACCAGAATTTGTAAAGCCCAGTTTGTAATAAGAACCAAGCTGGTTATGTACTCGATCAGTTTGTGGAGTGTTTTACCTAATGCTTCTGCCCATTATTTCAAGAAATGGGCCCAGTGAGGAAAGAGACCCTTTCCACAGTTGGTCGTGGTTTTTGGTGTTTTTGTTTGTTTGTTTGTTTGTTTTTAATGGTAGTGACCTCATGTTTGATCAGAAATCATAGAATGTCCTGAGTTGGAAGGGACCCACAAGGATCATCAAGTCCAACTCCTGTCCCTGCATATGACAACCCCAACTCCCACAGGCTGCTCTGGCTGGTCCCTGTTCCTCCCAGTGCAGTGAGACTCTTTCCACTGCCCAGCTCTGGCTAAGCACAGCCCAGCAGGGAGGATCTTGGCTATGAGAAACTCAGGTTGCTCTGTCACAACCCTACATCTCCAGAACTGAGTCCCTAACATAGCTGGGATGAGAGCAAGTCTCAGCGGCAAATGACAAATGCAGTGCTAATGTCATACTCTTCTTATACTGAACCCAAAAAGTCTGCACCAGTCAGTGTCCAGCACCTGTAGACTGAAGGAAGAGAAACTAAAAAGGAAAGCACTATCACTAAGCCACAATTCTGTGAAATGCTCTGCTAATGCAGCAATGACCTGATTAAGACAGGCTAAATAGATAGCAGTCCTTGAATAGTGCGTATTATATGCAACTTATGTTAAGTGCAAAGCACAGTGGTACCTCCACAAAGGTAAGAGTAGGAAGGATGGTTATTATAATATCTTCAAACTATTTGATCTGTATTTAGAGAATGATCACTATAAAGGCTTCCCATTCAGTAATGATATTCAGACTCCCCTAGTTAATTGATATATGGCAGAAAACAGTGAAAGAGATCTTCTTCAACTCAATCCTACTTTATAGTATAGTTGTTCTAAGTTTAATAAAGTTTTCTCTGAGCATTCATATGCTGTAAAAAAAATAGTTTGTTTGAATTTGCTTGTAAATTCTCAATTGGAAGAGAAACTGGGCTTGGGAGTTTGTTGGAAGTTATGGAGTTTTTTAAGACACATGCCTATAAACCTTTATATCACAACGTACTGTGATGCTGTGGTCTCAAGGTAGTTCCCTGGCAGAAAAAAAACAATCTTGCCATATATTAGTTCTAGCATGAAGTTCATTATGAAGAATGAATTCTCATACTTTCTAAGAACACAGAGCATGTGGCAGGAATAAAAAACAAAAGGAAAGAATGACAAGACAGCTTCTTATGTAATCCTTACTCATTTGCAGGCTGAATATTTACGCTTGCTTCTTCTCTCCCTGGAAGTATGAATGACGAATTTAACATGCACAAAGGCAAAGGCGATCAAGACTGCTCTGTACTTATGGCTGGTATTCATGTGCAGATGACAGCTGCTAGATATAGAGATGATATTAATATTGCTTCACTTTTCCTAACTCAAATCACTCACCCTCTTTTAGCCTGTGTCTACAGTACACAGGCTGCAGTTTATCAAGTGGTCCTCAACTCTCTGAAGGAAAGCTATGAATTTGCTGGGGTGTGAAGGGGTACCAGAGGCATTTTCTTTTGACATCATTGTAAAACTATGGTCCAGTAGGTTTTTGAAAACTGTCTTCTTTTTTTTTTTTCCCCACTTATACTATGCAATGATTGCCCAAAGGTGCCATTCGCCCCAAGGAGGCTGTATCCCAGGACCTCGGAGCAGTGGTTTGCCTTGTCCCAGCAGCTGATGTGACTCTAGACACAGGGACTGAGTACAAAGAGCAGTCCCATTGCTGTACCTCTTATTAGTGTCCTGGCATCAAATGGGATGAAGAAATGGCCACTGTTTAGCGGGGCTGGAAGAGAGATTCAGCTGTTCAGGAAGCAGAGGAACAAAGCCTAGGTATCAGAGAGCAGCCTTGGGACAGAATAGAAGAGAAAGGGGCACAACTGAGTCTGCACCTATGGGCATATCTATATAGTCTCATAAAAATCTGAAGCAAGCTCAAGGTACTGCAGTCTTAGCCTTCCTCTCTTTTTAATAAATACCCATGGAGCTCACTGGCACTCTAATGTGTCTCTTTTCTGCCCAGTGCCTGTCTCAAAGAGGGACAACAGGCTACTGCTCCCAGGTACCCCCCTAGCTCCAGGGATGGAGGCTGGTGTAGGGATGCTGTTTCACTAATATGGTGCCAGAGGATGGAAATTCACTTCCTCTCCTCTCCTCTCCTCTCCTCTCCTCTCCTCTCCTCTCCTCTCCTCTCCTCTCCTCTCCTCTCCTCTCCTCTCCACTCCTCTCCTCTCCACTCCGCTCTAAAAACCTGCACATTGAAAATAAACTCAATTAAAAGAAGCATGAAGATTGAGAAATATCAAATGCTTCAAATAAGAAAATACAGTTCCAAAGGCTGTTAAATCTTGCATCAGCCTCTTTCACTGCATGGTTTTCAATGCTGTTTTCACTTATGTCATGACAAGGAACCTAAAACTGCCATCTTAGCAGCAGAAAAGGGCTTAGTAGAGCCACAGTCATCTTTACATTCTTGCTGACAGTGAATCATTGGATTCAGCCAGCTGAAATGTCCAAGTTCTGTAAAAGGAACCTTTCTTGTGCTTCAAACAAGGGAAAAAAAAAGTCAGACTGTTGAAGTTTCAGGCACAAAATTTTAACAGGGGGAACTAAATCAAATTTGTCTAAAATCCTGCTGACCTGGTCCTTAGTCCTTCTCAGGAAATAAAATTATATATAATCGCTCCCCCTTCTGCCCCCAAAGGTTTAAAATTGTTTGGTTAATATTTTTAGCATGAATTTTTAATTCCTTCCTGTTTCTAGCAAAGCAGGCAGAGTTAATGAAGTTCTCCATGTCCTGTGGAAAAAGCTGTCAGAGATTAAGACTTGTTTCTGTTGCTGTCTGGGATTACAGCAATGTCTGAGGGTGCTCGGTAAGTTCACAGCCCAGTATGCTAAATGCTATGAAGACACAGAAGAAACCTTGCTAAGAAGCACTCATGTTGCCCACCTCATGAGCTGTGACTTCCTTACTCACAAGACACTATAAAAGGACTTCTAGTATAAATAATGCAACGTCCTAAACTGATATATAGCAACAGAACTGAATTTGAATTTTAATACATGAGATGAGTATGTTAATCTCTATTAGCTGTCTGCAACTGTGTTTTGGGGATCTCACGGACCCATTCCTTCTCCTGCACCACAGAATTTGAGGACCATCAAGGATGTATTGCTGCAACCAAAGTAGTCTTAATCACAGTACATACACACCTCTCAGGGAGTTATACTACAGACACCAAATCTGGATGCTCTCCTCTACCCTTTCCCTCAGCCCCTGCATTGTTTACACCCACTTTCTGTCTACTACAAAATCATTTCTGGAATAGGGGAATTCTCCCAGGTCACCATCGCTATAAAGCAAAATCAGGCTCACTTTGTGTGATGTTGGTTGAATCAATGCTGGATCCAGCTGCACTTATGTCACTGTCCTTATGCCAAAGAAGAAACTATGCTGCTGAAAGTCAGATTGTCCTTGGAGCCTGACCTTCATTTTTCAGAGGACATATTGTTCTAGTTGTAGAAAAACAGTCAAACACAACCTGTTTAGTTTTGACATGTGGCTTTATATAAAAGCTATGGACAGAATACAACACAACTGAAAATAAAGATCCCACTTTTAACAGAAGTGTATGAAGATCTCCTCACAGGCTTGCACAGCACCAGCCTTGAGTGGAAAAATCACCATATAAGACATTTTGTGTAAAATGCCAAATCTCTTGCTCTCTTACATTCCTCACACGATCATAAAGCCTATTACCTCCCCAAGGCCATAATCATGATGCTGCCAGACAGAATATCCTGAACAATGAAACTAAAACCCTACAGTAAAAAACAAAGCTAAGGTTGGGGATCCATGACAATAAATCTGGGGCAAAGTCATTCAACCCGTCATTGTATTTATTCTCTGAAAAAGCAGCACAAACTCAGCCATTCAGAGGGAAAGTCTTCCAGAGTTCTGGCACTGCTGTTAAAAGACCCAAACAGTATTACCCTTAAGAGATAAAAATATCTACTTGTGCAAAGAACAGGTTAGCCTATCGCTGTAGGTCGATTATGTAAAAGCAGCTATCACCACTTCTGGCTAAATGCAGAAATAATACTCAGCCCCTAAAGGAATCACTTTGTTCAGTTTAACGTGCTACTCAGAGATATTTTCTAATGATGCTGAATAAGTTGAGAACACAAATCTTACTTAATTTGTGGCTAGAGGTAAATTTAAGCTGGGGTTTACAGTCTGAGTCAATATTCTTCTATCTTCCTCAGTATTCCTAAATCAGCAAAGACAGAGACTATCAAGAACATACAAGTATGCCAACGTAATCAGCAAAACAAGGGACATTCTGAGCATACAAGGCAGATGATCACTCAGAAAGATGTTGATGTCCTTATGCCTATTCATTTATCTACTTGAATCAAAGGAATGGAGGAGGAGGAGGAGGGGGAACGAGTATTAGGAAGGGGGGAGGGAGTCTAGGCATGATTAACAATAGGTGCGAGACAGGAAGAGCTAGATTAAACTGATCCATATGCAAATGATCTGAGTCTGATTGCATCAAACCATGCACAGTTTAATGAGTATGGTAAGATGCCTTTATCTCTGCTTGGATGTGTTTGGAAAAGAAGGACTGCTCCAAGATAAAACACAGTTTAATAAGAAGGTTTTTCATTACAGGGTCGATCTGCATTTGCATTTCTCTCTCTGAGCCACATAGCTTTCCTCAACCTCCATTCCTTTTCAAGAGATTAGTCAGTAAGTACTTATGTATTGTTGACACACACCTTAGGGCATTGCATACTTAACATGTGTGTGAGTTTTAGCCTGGTCCTTCATGACCTGGATTAGACATTTCAAAATGAGACCTAAGTGGCAAACACTTATTTTTCTGCTTATCTATCCAGCATTCTTTGCCCTTCTGTTATTTTGAAGCTTTGTAAAATCTTTTTGGTATTCATAAACTATAATATAGAGACAGAACTTAGCTTTGATACTTACAGCATCATGGGCCAGACTCAGAACTGCATCACCACTGTGAGATGGTGATAACTCCAGCTTCTCTGGAGCTAATCTGATTTTATGCTGCCGTAGCTGAGGTCTAGCCCTCTATTTCAAAAGTCTGTGTTGTTTTCTTCCAAGTGGCTGCCTTTGTATGCCGAACAGGCAGCTAGGCACTACCTCAGCTTCATCTGTCTCAGGCCCTGCTTACAGTTACAGGTGCAGATGAAATAAAATAGAGGCAACCTTTTCCTCCTTGTGCAAGCAAGACAGTGGCAAATCTCCAAGGCTCTCAGGAAGATCATAGGAAAGACAGCTGGCCAATGCACTGGCCTCTGCTCATACTCCAGCAGTCCTCCAGTATAGTAGACATTGGTCTTCTCATCCCACTGTAATTAAAGCTGTGTGTAGCAAAAACACTGAATCAGAGCAAGCAGGGAGCAACTCATTTTTGCTTTGAGGTATAACAAGTGGTACATCTTCCTCCATCTTGAAGACATCTGCTCTGGCTGGCACATTTTCTAGAGGCCATCTATGGATACCATGTCCTTTGTCAGTCAGGGCAGAATTTTCCCATTTAAATGCTGTGTTCTTCTCTGAAGCCTAAGTGCACACTAACATCTGTATTCACACACTACGTATTTACACAAGCAATCATCTTGTTGCAGATAGAAAGCATTTCAGTCTCAAAGTGCTGATGCTGAAAATTAACTCTCCAACAAATGGAAGCGAATAAATACCAACAGCCACACTTCTTCATGAAGAAGAAATCCCTTTTCACTGCACCTATAATTTATCTCTGCAATAAGGATCTGTTGAACTAGGCTAGTTAGTTCTATCTTCTCCATCTCAGCTCCAGCTGATCACCTTCATCCTTATATCATGAAGATGAGATCTTTTAATAGAAACAAGGCACTTTAACAAAAACATTTCCATTGATTTCAATAGAAATAATCACAGGCCTAAGTGCCTTGCAGATTGGAAAAGCAAAACTGTTATTGCATATTCCATCATTATTAACATGATTGTTTCTTTGCCATCACTGAGCTGCTTCAAGTCTTTAGGAATTTCTGGTTTTATATTCCTTTGAATACAATTTATGCTTACATCATTCATTTCAATTAATTAGATTTGAGTTTCACTTCTGTATCTTTTAGCTTTCTTGACTCTATGCTGAGATGTCTGCAGCTTCTTTGCATTTCGTCATTAATTCTGGCTCAGCAGCTATGAAGCCCTTTCTTATCTCAGATTAAAGGTTTCTTTTTCCTGTATGTGTTCCTTTACACTTAATGCTACAGCCACACAATCTGTCCTTATAGATCAAGGGTCCCACAAATGTAGAAGGTTGAAGCTTGTTAACCCAGTCATAAAACATAGTTGTGCCTGCAGTCAGAAGAGTCCTACTTCTGTCCCAGGTTGTTGTTATTTATTATAATTTACTGTACCACAATGCTGAAGGTTTAGGAGCAATCAGGGTAACAGAACAACTTAGTTACTGCTGGCAGTGAGCTTAAGTTCTCTTGTGCCTGGTGAGAGGGTGCACTTTCAGGGACAGTGTGAACAAGATAGGTTGGAAGCAGGCACACACCTCCTTCCTACTTGGCATGGTCTAGCACCCAACAGAATCGTAGAATCACAGAATCATGGAATCAGTTAGGTTGGAAAAGATCTTCAATATCACTGAGTCCAACCGTTAACCTAACACTCCCAAGTCCACCACTAAACCATGTCCCCAAGCACCACATCTACATGTCTTTTAAACACCTCCGGGGATGGTGACTCCACCACTTCCTTGGGCAGCCTGTTCCAATGCTTGACAACCCTTTTGGTGAATAAATGTTTCCTAATATTCAATCTAAACCTCCCCTGGCAAAACCTGAGGCCATTTCCTCTTGTCCTATCACTTATTGCTTGGAAAAAGAGACCAACAGCCTCCATGCTACAGCCTCTTTTCAGGTAGTTGTAGAGACCAATAAGGTCTCCCCTGAACCTCCGTTTCTCCAGGCTAAACAACCCAATGGGGATAGATGCTAAACAAACACAGGACAAAAAGGTGTCCTTATATGCCAATATAACAGGTAAAACTGCATTGACAAACCTTGTGGACAGGGTTCTACGGGGCAGTTCAGAACTCTCCTAATCACCCCTCAAAAGATCTTGTCTCTATGGATTAAACAGAGAAATTAGATTACTAACATGGTGACTTGAAGTTTTATGCTTAAAATTAAGCAATGTGAATGTTGCCTTTCCTCCAGTCCCTCTTCCAGTGATGATAGGCGTGCGTCTGCAGGTGGCAGTGCCAAAGGGCTGCCAAGCTTCATTTGAAGGGAAGCTTTTTTAAGGTAAGGCCTGAAGACAGAGAAGAAGAATGCAGCTTTGTGACTGTGACAGGAAGCATAAGTGAAATCACAGAGATAGGTGTTCAGAAGTGTAGTAAGTGGCTGACGAAAGGTGGCACCACCACAACCGTCTGAGGCAGGATATGGAGTGGCTGTAAGAGATTGTGCCTACATCTCAAGCATAGTTCCAACCCTCCATTCACTAGGTGTAATCAGATGTCTCTTGGAAATCTCTGTTCTTCTTAGACTCAATCTGGATTGGTATAAACATGAGTTCACACTGGTATCCTTTCTCAGGTGTCTATTGGAAGTAACAAATTCATTGCCTTGTAGTGAAACACTTGGGGTGAAATCCTGACCCCTTTGTAAGCTCCTAGTTCACCTTTTCACCTAAGTGGGCATCCCAGTTCCAATGGTGGTCTGGCAATTCCCCTCCATCACAGGTGGGGAGAGTGAGTCTGTCTGACTTCAGTCAGGTCTCTTAGCAGCTATTGACGCTCCTTGCTGTCCTTTCAGTTGTCCAGGTTATACGTTCCCTTTATTAAAAGAGGTACTTCCATTCACGATCACTCCAGAGCTTGCATGAGTATTTAAAAACTTGGTAAGTTTTCTGAGTGTCAGTTGTGGAATAGGTTTGATGACTATGGTCTGGGATGAGTAAGTACTTCTTGGACTCTGCCCATGAATAAATGATGGGAAGCAAAGGCATCACAAACATCTGCTGTTAATGTCATTAGAGTTTCACTTCTACCTTATATGTATTTTTTTCCAGAAATTTTAGTATTTACCCACACCAAGGTACTTAAAACATCGGAGCAAACTGCTTCAAGCATCAGTGGAAAAGCCCACTGATTTCAATCATTCTACAAGTTCATTTTGTTCCCTAACCCAAACACATAACAGCATCATGCCATAAAGTGCTGATCAGACAGAGTTAGGAGTATTTTTTCAGAGGCAAATAGGAAAGCTAAGGCCTCCTTAGAATGAAACCTGGTGAGAGGGGTCAAGGACAACAGAAAGAGCTTTTTCAAATATGTGGCATATAAAACTAACACCAGAGGCAATGTAGGCCCACTGATGAATGAGGTGGGTGCCTTGGCGACAGAAGATACAGAGAAGGCAGAGTTACTGAATGCCTTCTTTGTCTCTGTCTACTCTGCTGGAGGCTGTCCTGAGGAGCCCCATGCCCCTGAGGCCCCAGAGGAAGGCAGGACAATGGATGAGTCTACCTTGGTTGATGAGGACTGGGTTAGGGAGCAATTAGGCAATCTGCACATCCATAAATCCATGGGTCCGGATGGGATGCACCCACGGGTGCTGAGGGAGCTGGCTGAAGTCATTGCTGGACCACTCTCCATCATCTTTGCCAAGCCTTGGGAAACGGGAGAGGTGCCTGAGGACTGGTGGAAATCAAATGTCACTCCAGTCTTCAAAAAGGGCAAGAAGGAGGACTATCTATAGGCTGGTCAGCCTCACCTGCATCTGTGGGAAAGTGATGGAACAACTTATCCTTGGTGCCATCTCAAGGCATATCAGGGATAAGAGGGTCATTAGGGGCAGTCAAGATGGCTTCACCAAGGTGAAGTCGTGCTTGACCAACCTCATTGACTTTTATGGGGACATAACAAGATGGATGGATGACGGCAGAGTGGTGGATGTGGTCTAACTTGACTTCAGTAAGGCATTTGACACAGTCTCCCACAGCATCCTTACAGCTAAACTGAGGGAGTGCGGTCTGGACGACCAAGTAGTGAGATGGACTGCGAACTGGCTGATGGAAAGAAGCCAGAGAGTCGTGGTCAATGGTGCGGAGTCCAGTTGGAGGCCTGTATCTAGTGGAGTGTCTCAGGGGTCAGTACTGGGGCCTGTATTATTCAATATATTCATCAATGATTTGGATGAGGGAATAGAGTGTATTATCAGCAAGTTTACTGATGACACCAAGCTGGGAGGAGTGGCTGACACACCAGAAGACTGTGCTGCCATCCAGCAAGACCTGGACAGGCTGGAGAGTTGGGCGGGGAAAAATTTAATGAAATAGAACAAGGGAAAGTGTAGAGTCTTGCATCTGGGTAGGAACAACCCCAGGTTCCAGTATAAGTTGGGGAATGACCTATTAGCAGTGTAGGGGAAAGGGACCTGGGGGTCCTGTTGGACAGCAGGATGACCATGAGCCAGCACTGGGCCCTTGTGGCCAGGAAGGCCAGTGGCATCCTAGGGTGTATTAGAAGGGGGGTGGTTAGTAGGTCGAGAGAGGTTCTCCTCTACTCTGCCCTGATGAGACCACATCTGCAATATTGTGTCCAGTTCTGGGCCCCTCAGTTCCAGAAGGAAAGGGAACTGCTGGAGAGAGTCCAGTGCAGGGCAACAAAAATGATTAAGGGAGTGGAGCATCTCCCTTATGAGGAAAAGCTGAGATGATCTTTCGAGGTCCCTTCCAATCCCTAACATTCTGTGATTCTGTGATTCTGTGATATGTATAATGTTGTTCTGACATCTTAGTCCCACATTATTATTTGTACTTTTGCTCCCAGGATCAACACTGGAATCTGTATTGAAAGCTGAGAGCAGGTATTTATGTAGGCTTTGAGCCACACCTAAATGATGTTTGATCTCAATGGTATTATCACAGCATAGCTGTCTCTTCTTTCCAATTCTCTTTCATTCATAAGGCTGAAAGACCTTTTAATCTTTATGCAATTTCCTCTGCAAGGTCTAAATCACCTTGATATTTGGCAACATTGATCCTGTCTTTCCCTTCTTGATTACTCAGTCTTAGGGAATTTCCTGAATAATAAAAATTATGTCCATATATGCAAACGTGGTCATAAGGCCTCTTTCGGCACCTTTGCTCTATTTATCATATCTAATTTCTAGAGGATTTATATTAGTCCAAAAGTGTTCTTCAGAGGTCCAATCCAATTTCTCTTTAAGTCAATGGCACTTTCATGATAGATCTTAATGGTAGTGGGATTTAGCCCGAAGTCTGGTGTATTTAAGTCAGTTTTAATCTGAAGGGCCTGTAATAAAACCAGTGACTTTGATCTTTTCTGGGAGTGCGACTGGGTCAGAGAGTTTGATTTTTCTTTTTTAACCTCAGGTAATTGCATGTTAGGTGGGTGACCGAGGACATTCCTCTTCTGCACAAGTTATTCTTTATGTTTAGAACAATGCATTGAACTTTGGATTAAGAAGGAAGTTATTTTCATAAGAGGCAAAACTGGGGATAAGTTACATAAAAACTTAACTATAAAAGTATTTATCTATTCCTATTATAGCCCAGTAATCATATCTGTGTGTATATATACATGCATATATGTATAATATACAGGGGCTGTATTTATGAATTATGTTCAATGATTTATTTTCTAACAGGACAGTAAAGCAGCACTTACCCTGTTCATCCTTATTGGACTCTTTCTTGGGCTGAGTCTTGACATCTTTTATAATCTAGGCTTCTAAAATAGCAGTTGTGATGGGATTTTTCCCTGGCATCCTCATCTATCCAGTAGGAATTGAATGTAGATCACCAGTCACCAAGTGGCAACAACTTTCAGATGCTGTCAACATTGGCTTGATATGAATTGGTGAGTTAGAGATGAGGGAATAACCTACTAACTATTCTTTTGAGCCATATATTGCCCAGTAGTGACAATTTAACAGAATTGCCAGAAAGCTCATCTATTACAATCACAAATCAGGTGGCCAACAACATTGATGTTTTAATCTTAATCTGCCTTTGCTTCTCCCCTCATTTTTCCTCTCCCCTCTGCCCCTAACACATACAAACACAGAGACTTTCCCCTTTTATAAATACAATGGATGTTGTTGTCAGTTCAGATAAGAGCAAATGCCAGATAGGATGGCAATATTTTCAGTCCTGGCAAATGCAATCATAAGTTCAGTTTATTAATATTGCAACAGTTGCACTAAATGAGATCACTTGGATAACAAAACATTTATCAACAAAACGCTGCCACCTACTGAAGTTTTGCAAACAGCCCAGATGATTGGATAAGATCACAAATTCACTCTGTCACAAGCTTATGGTCTTTGCTGAAATCGTTCTGAGGGGAAAAAAGCAAGAATGATAACCAGCAGAACAAGACAAGACATCTCTTTCATGCAGTCTGTTTAGCAAGTGTCAGGGTAAATCCTGGAGAGCAACCTCCAAAGAGAAAAGGAGGTTTGGCTCTTTGTGCACACTATGTTGTGGAATTTTCAAGCACAGTGGCTAGAGAGCTCTTTCTATCAACTCTTTTAGCTTGCGGCAGCCCATTATCAACCTCAAATTTTCTTGTGTTGATCTTCAAATCTTCTATTCAGCCCACAGTAAAATGACATTAAAACTTGCCAGCTTTTTGGATTGCATCACCCCATGTTATAAAAGTTTTGTAAATAAAGGAAGTCTGAGTGATTACAAATCTTGTGCATTTTCTGTTGCAAGATCTCAAAAAAAAAAATTGTTATTAGTTCAGTTTAGCTCCACTAGGCATGGCCATGAAACCAGGATAAGTCCTGCATACTATACATACAAAGAGCTTTACCTACCAAGGCTTCATTGCTTTGGTGTGGATCCATAGATGGTTAGATATACAAGAGCTGACAAAGCTTTGGATAGGAATTGTTGTGCCCATTTGAAACTGTGGACAGCACTTCTAGAGTGCCGTAACCTAAATTGGGTTTTAAGCAAGAATGCAGATCTCATTTCCTAGTGTCTTGGGAGAACCATTTTTGAGGTTTAGCTGTTTTGTTATTGGTAGAGGTATTTAGATGAAATGCAAACAGAATTATTCATGGTGCAACTACTTTTGTACCCTGTTAGCAGAAAGGAGTTATGTTAATCAAGAGAAGAAAACTCCAAGAGTCAAGACAACATAGTTTAGGAAGGACAATCTCATCACAATTATTTCAGGCAATGGGTAACCCTTCTTTTCCCTTGCAATACTATTCAGTTTCTTATTTGTAACAATCACAAAATTAATACTTACATCTGGAACATCCTTGGATTCTAGAATTATAGACAATGCATGGAATATGAAAAGTGATGGCTTTGTAAGACTGGAGTACAACAGAGTATTTAAACATGTGCATAACTTTAAGCACAGGAGTAATTCCATTGAAATAAACAGGACTACTCAAACATTTCTGATTTTGCATGTGCTTCTGTGCTCTGCTAGCTTAGGGGCTAAGAATGGATATGCTTATTTAATACAGTGTTTATCTACTAAGCCTATATTCAGCATTACTGATTCCTTCCCTTTCATCAGACAGAGACAAGGAGTTCTCCATTTTTCTAGCCTCCTTCTGGGCCAGTTTCAAACTTTGTTGTGCCTTCCCATGCATTTGCATTTTATATCTGATGTAGAAAACAGAAGCTATTAAACCATACCCGGAGTCCTGAGGGAGTAAGCAAATGACTTGAAAGGAAGCACTCAGGGGTTTGTCTAGATTAGGGGACATGATCAATATTAGGCTGAGGCTGGCTCTTCCTGACCTGATTTCTGACCATTTTGCACTGGGAAGCAGGATCTTCTTTCTTCTTTGGATTTCGCTATTTGCAATTGCCCTTGGGCTCCCCTTCATGACTGTGAACACATGTACTGCCTAACCCTGGCCTCATTCTCTCTTCCTAATACAGGAATTCGCCTTACTGCTGTGATGGCATGTTTGTTTAGTGCAGGGCATGAATATATGCTCACTGCTGTACTGGGAAACCCTAACTAGTGACCAGGCAGACCCAGAGTCTTTAACTTGAGTTGGCCATTATGCTTAACTCTTTTGCAGTAAAATCTACAATATCTTTTAGTCTTCTGTGGGTTTTTAAATCTGGATTGTTTATGGAGGGTTAGTTACGCTGCTGTACTTGTTGTGTATATCCAGTGCCAGCTCCACCACCTTCCTTTTAGTGCAAGCAGGGCAAAAGCCTAAATCCCCGCTGTGGGCCACCTGGAGCTGACATTGCCAGATATAAACCCTGACTAGTTCAGGTAGGCTTGGGCTTTAAGCTGTGCTTTGCTGCAGCTGTTCTTCAACACAAAGGAACTTCAAAGGGGTTTGACTCCACTTGGGGACAATGGAGCCAACACGTCTGCTAGCTCCCATGGAGATGAAAGTGAGTGTTTAATGCACACCATTGCCCAAACCCATGTGCAGGTGCAATTGCTGGCTGGAGCTCTTCACATTGTCTGTCTGTATTTAACTTTTTCTATGTATGAAAATTCACGGCCTGTCTCTCAGTGACACTGTTCCCCTCATAGCATCTGTAGGTTCCTTCTTCCCCTGTCACCATGGTGGCAGCTGTGGGCTTTCCAGTATCAGGCTGCCCCAACCCATGGTCTCAAGTGTAAACTGCTGTAAACAGTGCATGCTGAGATTTACCTTCATTAGCTGAGCTAATAAAGTCAGATTCCTGGCTACTGAGGCAATCTACTAACCTCAGCTTAAATCTCCTTTTGCCTTTGTAAACTCCCAGATAAGAATAAAGTTCTATGAGGATGGGGACAGGTTGCCTCTTAGAAGGTCTCTGGGGTAATGTGGAGCAGGGTTCAAACACAGATAAAGCACACAGGGCAACAAGCCTGGGAAATGGCCAATGCACATGGGCTGGGTTGTTGCTTCAGATGACCGAAAGACCTCGTGGAGGGAAGGAGAGGAAGTTGAAAGGGCTTTGGTGGCCTGGAGCTTTCTCAGCTTGCTTCAGCTCTACTCAAGTTCTCATCTTCCTTCATCTGCTTGCCCAGGGCAGGGGCAGGTGACTTCTTGCATGTGAGGATGATGTGCTGGCTGGAGGGAAAAGATTGCCAAACCACGGCTTCATATGTCTGTGTGATGGACCTGTGTTCTTGTGGGGATCTGGAGAGTTTTATGGTTAAAATGTATCAGAAAAGTAAGATAACATGTTTATTTTTGATGGCTATCTCTTGCTGTATCATGATACGTATTAATATTATACCTTGCTGTACACAGTAGTGAAATGCTGTGAGAAGGTACTCCTTTTGTGATAGATAATGGCTTGGAGAAGAATCAAGAGAATACAGGCTTCAGAAGATAATCTGATAATAAAGCTAAGACAATAGGCTCATTGAGTTAGGGCCAAAGTCCCCTTGCAATCTGCTGAGGGCACGCTTACCCAGCTCAAGGCAGAGTCGTGTGAGCTGGGCTGGTGGGGCTTTCCAGCCAGGCTGCTCAGCCCTCCTGTGAAATGCTGCTCATAGTGACTGTGCTCCTTCATTAGGGGCTCTATAGAGATGTAAAGGCCCACTGTGAGCTACACTTGCCCACAAATACACCTGAAAGTAAACAAACAAGTGTTTGTGTGTGTAGATGGGCTTTTGTGCATGGCATGGAGCTGAACAGGTTTCATTCTTGCAGACTTGCATGTGCTGTAAGACGGGACAGGTGTCAGGAAGAGTTTTGACAAATCATTTTATGCTCGAGCCTAGGAAGGCACCAGGGTGATTAGATGATCTCCTACACCCCAGGGAGAGCCAAGTCTCCCATGTTGTTAGCAGAAGCTGTGGCTCCCACACACAATTTTTAACCTTCCTTTGATCACTACTTTGCCTTTTTAAACCACCAGTGGGGTGGAAGGAGTAACTGCTTGAAGCTCCTCACTGGGCAGCACTGTTCTGTTTGGGTGGTGTTAAGATGAATGCCTATGTAAGCTGCTAGCTTTCAGGTTGGAGAAAATCACTGCACTGGTATCACGGCAGCAGCAAGTCTGATATCCTGGATGTGTAGGCACAGTCTGGAGTAGCAGCTGTCATCTGTGGCCTGTTCAGGCTTCCATGAGGATTCCTGGTACCACGCTTTTTTTAACTTGTGGGATTGATGCTCCCTGTAAATGAACATATCTAGTATGTTGCTATTACTCTGGACAGGAAGTCCTGCAAAATTGTTTACTCGGCCCATCCAGCTGAGAGCACACTGAGAAACTGCCCACTTGCTATCTCTTACTTGCTGGTCTGAGGCAAAGTAAACCTCTGGAAAAGCCAGTACTGTCCACCTCTCGATACACAAACAAGCAAACAAAAGATAATGTTAAAAAAAAAAAAAAAAATTGAGTTTTAGTAGCTAGTCAAGAGAGTTTATATTTTAAGGGATTGTTTTACTTATCTCGAGTGCAAACATCTAAGTAACATTTTAGTCCACCTAGATACAATTTTGAAGGAATTGCATCTACAGATCCTTTCTTGCACCTGACTCATGTGGATATTTTACAAGTTAAACTTTCTGTATCTGTTAGATTTTCTAGTCACACCTATTAAATGAGTTGGCCACTGTGTGATTAAATTAACAATGTTCGTTAGTTTGCGTTTTTGTGGTCGGTAGTTCTTTACCAGTGAAGACCAGGGCACAATTTTGTTTTGCATGTGGAGGTTTAGAGTGGAGTGCACATATAAATATTGTGTATGTGTCCAACATAGCAGTTCCTGGGCTTTTCTGATGTGGAGGGAGGTCTTGTGCTGGGGAGAGTTAGACATGAGGACTGTGGCTGATCATGTCTGGTGGGAATAGCTCCTGGGTGGCTGTTACTTGCCTCCAGAGCAGAAGAGCTTTGAAGGAGCCTGCCTTCCTTCCTTCCTTCCTTCCTTCCTTCCTTCCTTCCTTCCTTCCTTCCTTCCTTCCTTCCTTCCTTCCTTCCTTCCTTCCTTCCCTCCTTCCCTCCTTCCCTCCTTCCCTCCTTCCCTCCTTCCCTCCTTCCCTCCTTCCCTCCCTCCCTCCTTCCTTCCTTCCCTCCTTCCCTCCTTCCCTCCTTCCCTCCTTCCCTCCTTCCCTCCCTCCTTCCCTCCTTCCCTCCCTCCTTCCCTCCTTCCTTCCCTCCTTCCTTCCTTCCTTCCCTCCTTCCTTCCCTCCCTCCTTCCCTCCTCCCTTCCTTCCTCCCTTCCTCCCTCCCTTCCTTCCTCCCTTCCTTCCTCCCTTCCTTCCTCCCTTCCTTCCCTCCTCCCTTCCTTCCTTCCTCCCTTCCTTCCTCCCTTCCTTCCCTCCTTCCCTCCTTCCCTCCTTCCTTCCTTCCCTCCTTCCTTCCTTCCTTCCTTCCTTCCTTCCTTCCTTCCTTCCTTCCTTCCTTCCTCCCTTCCTCCCTTCCTCCCTTCCTCCCTCCCTTCCTTCCTCCCCTCCTTCCTCCCCTCCTTCCTTCCCTCCTTCCCTCCCTCCTTCCCTCCCTCCTTCCCTCCTTCCTTCCCTCCTTCCTTCCTTCCCTCCCTTCCTTCCTCCCTTCCTTCCTTCCTTCCTTCCTTCCTTCCTTCCTTCCTTCCTTCCTTCCTTCCTCCCTTCCTCCCTTCCTCCCTTCCTCCCTTCCTCCCTTCCTCCCTTCCCTCCTTCCCTCCTTCCCTCCTTCCCTCCTTCCCTCCCTCCTTCCCTCCTTCCCTCCCTCCTTCCTCCCCTCCTTCCCTCCCTTCTTCCTTCCTTCCCTCCTTCCTTCCCTCCTTCCTTCCTTCCTTCCTTCCTTCCTTCCTTCCTTCCTTCCTTCCTTCCTTCCTTCCTTCCTTCCTTCCTCCCTTCCTTCCTCCCTTCCTTCCTCCCTTCCTCCCTCCCTTCCTCTCTTCCTTCCTCCCTTCCTCCCTTCCTCCCTTCCTTCCTCCCTCCCTCCCTTCCTCCCTCCCTCCCTCCCTCCCTTCCTCCCTTCCTTCCTTCCTTCCTTCCTTCCTTCCTTCCTTCCTTCCTTCCTTCCTTCCTTCCTTCCTTCCTTCCTTCCTTCCTTCCTTCCTTCCTTCCTTCCTTCCTTCCTTCCTTCCTTCCTTCCTTCCTTCCTTCCTTCCTCCCCCCCTCCCTCCTTCTTTCTTTTAGAGGCAGACACAAGAACTTCTGAAAAACAAAAAACCCCTCTTACTCTATGGCCTATCATAGTCAAAGGAGATAATCATAATCTGTCACAAATTTTAAGATAAAGAATAAACTACATGCCATGGAAATTACATTTTCACTTCTCATATCATGCATTTTTCAGGTTCTTTAAGATGCTTTAAGAATGTGTATAGATTAGCTCCAGCTATAATAACTACACATACTTTTTAGCTAATGCTTTGATAATGTTACTTAAAATTCCATTTTATTTACTGTCAACAAAATGAACAATATTTGTACACCTTTACTGCCCTTTGCACATTGTCATTTCTTTCTAAATGGAGAATAACAACCAACATGGATATTGATAATCAAAAGCCATTACAGGCAAAATATATACCTCATTTCTGGAATCACATTACACCCCTGTAAGTTAATTTCATGTTTTCCCTAGAAAGAGTAACCAATATTAGCTTGGTCCACACAAGTGATTCAATGTCACTCTGTAAAGAAGTCACAGACATCCTTCTGCAGAGTGTTTCTGTTTCTGTTTATTCAGATAGTTAATCCATAGCAGGTCAAGACTGTGTCTTGCCAAGATCATATGAAATGTCCTAACTTGCAGTAAAGTCATTCCTCTACGAGTGCTGAGACCCATGTTTGTAAGTGAGCTGTGTGGTGCAATGGGAGGAGGGGAGGCTGGGGCCTGGCTTTCAAATTTGTCAATCTTAGGTCCCCCAGCTTTTATAACACCAGTCACTGAGTGCCTAGGAAGGGCTGAACAAAGGTGGCCAGTTTGGTAATTTTGGGGGAGGAAGACTCACTACTCTGCCCTTCTCCTCAGAAGGCACAGCAGTGCCCACTGTGTTCGGGAGGCAGGGAGGTGACTGCAAAAGCTCTTCCTGCAGTCAGCCAGCGCAGCACCACTGGCACAACATTGATTTCCACTGCCTGTCACACAGACTACCCTGTGCATAAGGCTGTGCGTGTATCAGTTGCAAACCCAGTTCTTTCAGCTGGATTTCCCATTTCTTCTCACTACACATGTTCCAACTTCACTATACCAACATTTATATTACTTCAGTGAGGCTTTTTATTTATACAGAGCCCAGTTTTCTCCGCTTGGCCCCAGGTGTGTTTGTCCCCATTTCATGAAGCCAGAGCCTATTTAATCTGTAAGCCAGCACTGTAACTTCACTGCTCTTTGGCATCTGTTTAAAAGTCATACTACACAGATTTAATGCTAGTGGATGGTAAAGAGATTAAATTTTCAAGTGCCAACTCATCACATCAGGTTGACATAATTCCCACTGTGTTGCTGAATTTACTTGAGTCCTTTAGTATGGGTGTGAGGAGAGATGGCGGAAGGGAATTTGAGAAAAATGTTTTCTTTATCAAGACAGTAAATAAGGAAATACATGTTTTAAAGTGTAAACTCTATTCTGAAAGGTTTGGCATTGTGCCTTGTGTGCTGTCTGCCCTGTCTGAAAATTACATAACTATGAGTGTAAACTATGTATGTGTGTGTGTATTTGTGGTTTTATTATAAACAGCTCAGAGTGATGCCTGGCAGAGCTAATCACCAGTGGAAACTGCCAGGTGGAAAAAATGTTAGTGCACATTCTCATTGATGAGTTAGTGAGCCACAAAAGTACTAGGAGCTCATTAATGTGGCATTCTCAGACTGTGGTTCATGATGTTGGGGGGAGTGACACACACTTATGTAAACGTGCTCCCTTCTCAAAATAATGACCAGCCTTGTAACAACTCAGTTCTCCATTTCTTGGGGACCACTGGAGGGTTTCAACTGGTTTTCATACTAGAAGCTTAAGGGCTAAAAACTTCAACAACTCTATCTTCCATCCTCTGCCTTCCTCTGCTAACAGCTCACTGTTGGGCCGGGGAGACTTGATTTAAATGGTGGAGCTCCTCTGGTCACCACTGGGAGTATTGTGCTTTGCTAGAGGACATGATGTAGAGCTTTGACTGAGGAAAGCTGTCAGTCAAGTCTGGTTTCATAACTTGCAGATATTGAAGACAAATTTGTTAATAGATGCTCCAGCTCCTGCTATACCTTTTACAGTATTTGTAAACAATGAAATATAATGCATGTATATCCTGATCCTTCATTAATCAAGAAAAAACATTAGAGGAAGCATCAGGGGCCCAGTTCTGCTTTTCAACATGTATGCACCATAACCCCCATTAACTTGAGATGGAGTCATGTGGGTGTATCCTGAGGGGGTGATTGCATCCTACATCAGCTACAAGTGACCGAAAAAGGGAAAATAATCGGCCTGATACTGGTCATTTGGACAATGTGTATTTGATGTGTCAGAGTCGTTCCAACCTTCCAGTTACCAGATGTCCGTAAAAATTCATAGCAGGCTATTAAATTTAGCAGATCCTGTCTTAATTAGATTAGCTTCTGCTCAGCATGACAGCAGAGTATTTCACTGATGGAGGATTTATAAAGATTTCTGGTGGGAATTCTTTATGGAAGATGTAGTCTTTTATCCAGTGGGATTTACAAATGCAGAGGGGGGAGGGGGGAGAGGAAGCCCTGATAAGGACATACAAACATTGTCATGGCATGTTAAAACATAAATGGGAGCTTTTATTTTATGTATGTTCCCTTTTTATTTCTCTTTTGCCACATGGATAGGCAGTGTGAGTGTTTTTTGTGTCCTTGCATTATCAGGCCCAGCTCACATAATGGCATATGGGTGGTGGAAAACTACAAGCAAATTCTTGTTGTCAAATTCTCTCCTAAAACTAGCACCAAAGGAGTACTCAGTGTTCAGTTGCCTGTCAGGTCATGAGTTATTTTTTCACCTACAGGATACAGAACTGCACAGTTTGTCTTGGGCTGGTTTTATGTGCTGCAATCCAGCATCTACCCATCCATTGCCCTTCTTTCTTTAAGGTCACTGCAAAAAAAGCCCACAAACCAAACAAACCCACTTTCTTATTAATTCTGCCTCTGTCCGAATGCCAACAATTTTCTGTTTTCTCTGCACAGGTTTTTATGTAAGATATATACCGTTAATGGTGACACTGGTGTCACTGACAGAATGTGAGCAGCAGCAATGCCTGCGCTCTATTCCCAGTGTGTAGATAACTTCATAAAGAAAAAAAAGGTGGGTGGAGGGGAGGGGAGATCTGGATAATTTTTCTTGTCATTTGATTCACCATTGAAAAGGTCACTCCCTGTAAGAAGAGACAGTCTTCCCTCTGAGATGTCTGGGGGAGGAGCAGAAATGGCAGAGCCAAAATGGGGGGGACTCCTTGCCACTGCCTGGCTTTTGTGAGGTGGCAGAGGAGCCCTTCTGAGCACAAGGGCACGCAACACCCAGAGTACGTGTGCTGGCGGCTGATAAAAACAGAAAAGGACCATCGTTTCCTCACGCCGCGGGCTGATAGCATTCACATCATACACCGTTTGTTACTAGGCAACTGATTAAATATACGTGCTGGTCCTTCAAGCAGCACTTGCAATTAATTAACCAAACCATTTTCATTTTGACTGTCTTCCGTTCTTCCCTCCCCACCACCAACCACCTTCCCAAATGCTGACATCTGACACAAGTTCAAGTGATTTGATGTTCTTCCCGATCTGTGGTGTAATAAAATAAAGAATGGACTCTGCATAGTAGATGTGGTCTACACCCAGGCAGTGGACACCTCTGAGTGTCCCTGGTGAGTCTAGCTGGCAGCTGGCACACACAACAGACATTTTGCTTTGCTTTGGCAGCGCCAGTGTAAACTGAACTGCAAAACCACTGAGCAAAGTCCAAAAGAAGTTCTCCTGACAAATCTATTTGGAATGCAGTTGTAGCGAAGGATGGAGGGTGGGTCTTCTTTCTTGGTTTCAAAACTGTGATTCCTCACCCCTAAACTACTCATTCTCAAATTTAAAACCACTGTGGAGCATGTTTGCATTATTATATATATAGAGGCCTATATATTGTGACAAATATAAATATTTATATAGCTACTAATATATCTGTGAGTAGTATTAATGTCCAGGTATCACCAACTCAAAGTGCACTCTGGTCTGTGCTAGCTGTTAGACCTGAACCCCAAACCAGGCAGTCCCTGCTTGGCTCACCTCACAGTCTAAATAGCAATGACAGGTAAAGTGAAGACAAGGTTGTTCAAGGTCATACAAGGGGTCAGTAGCAGGGCTGGGAATAGAAAATGGCTTTTTTTTCAATATTAGATTTTGTAATAAAAAAAACAGTGAGTCATCTCACCCCAAATCCTCCCTCTAATTTTGTAATACAGTTGTCATATTAAACTTGTATGAAATAGACTGGAATTACACATGGAAAATGGGTAACTACAAGGATCCTGGAAGATCTGACTGTTCCTATTACACTTGATCAAATGCAACTGTCAGCTGCTTTGGCAGAGATCACCTTTGATGATTAAAAGGAGAGGACTACATTACAAGAGGGTTTGAGCACGAAACCACTCGCTGCAATCCACAATTAAACAGGAGAGGCTATTGTTCTGTTTCTGACTGGGAACAGAGTTACAAATTTATTGGAGTTCACAGGCTTGCTGCAGAGCTTGTCTTTAACAAAATTGTAGCCCCATTCTGTATTAGAGCTTCCTACCCTGCTCAAAACCTCGAGTACATTAAAGAAGCAATTTAGGGTTTATTTGAAGGGGGAAAAATAGAATGTCGAGTTGTGTTTCTTTCTTCCTTCCTCCCACTGGCTTTCTGCTGGGGAGGGAGGGATTTGAATCAGCAGATTCTCAATGGCACTGTCGTCTATTGGAGCTGGTATAGAATCACTAGAAATGGGTAAGAAGCAAATAATGAAGCACAGACTGACTGACAATTTGAGTCTTTTTTTTTTTAACATGCTGGCCAGCAGCTGATTTGGTGTGAAGCGTCTGGAGCCACGCTGCTTTACTCTGCCTGTGCCTTTGAGTCAGAACTGGAACGGTGCCTCTGAAAAAAAGCACTCTTTGGGTTTGTGACTATTCTGAATGAGCCGAGGCCATTTTCCACTCCTAATGGGACTGGGTTATCTTGGCCTGCCTTGGTTGGTCTCTGCCCTGTCATTTTTTGGCCTGTACTCTGGTCTGAACAAAGAAGTGTTCATGGCTTTTTAGAAACCTTGCATGAGCTGGGCAAATCTGCACCATGGTGAAAGCAGCCCCTCGGCAGCCATCCTGCCTGCCACAAGCACTCACAGCCTGCAGTGGTGATGACCGGGCTGTGGATGAAGAAGCAGACACAGCTTGCCCCTTATGATATAACAGATTAAGTCCCTCTTCTCTGAAGGTGGCTGGCTGCTTTCAGCAGTCCCATTAGAGCCATGTACTCCTCCTCTTTAACTTTCACTGTGGCTTTGCTGACCTTTGAATGAGAAAAACATTAGTAAAGAGCAATTTTATGCCCTCATAAAGAGTTATGTGTTACTAGGCAGTAATGGAAGCACAAACCAACCTGACCAAAAGATCTCAGCCTCCTGTCACTGCTTTCTTTAGGGGTATTGCTGCATCATTAATCTACCTTGCGCTCATCAATGGCTGGAAATCCCATCCAGCAGATGTGAAGATTGTTCACAGTGCCAGTACGGGCAATGCACCTCAGCCCTGCTGATCCGCAGAGTGGAGGGAGAAAGTCAGAGAACACCTGTATTTCTTGCAAGTTTCTGCATGCTGCTCCTTTCCTCTTATCCTTGTAATGATTTATATTTAATTGACTTGTAATTATACGCACTTTTCTTTTTTTTTTTCCCCCTTCTAGTTCATCTCGGTTGTTCCATACCCATATATGGTCTGTCACTAGCCTCGATTTTTTTTTTTTCCACCACAATGATGCAATAAATCCAGTGGGGCTGGACAGGAAACTCAGCTTGCCAAGGAGAGACAGGATGAATATCTCCCAGAGACAGCCAGAGGTTTGATTGCACATTGTCCATGCAGTGTATTTCAAGGAGTGCCCAGGGCAAGCCTGGAAAAACTTTTATGTCTGCAACAGTATTTCTTTTTGGTAAAACAGATTTTTAAAAAAGCCCACTGTGTATTTTTTGCTCTTCTTATGTGTGTGGAATCCATGATATATAGAAGATGACTCGTTTTAAAATTTCAGCTAGGGCCTGTTTTTTAGAGGCAGAAGATAATCACATAGAAATGCCTTCTTCAGAAAAAGTATGTTTGCTGTCACTGCTCTCCTCAGCTGACTCAACACGGATGTGTGCCTATTCCTCAAGCTGGAGACAACTTCTATGATCTGACTGCTCCAAACACCTTCATTAAAAACACTGAGCAAGTTTTATTAATACTTTCTTAGGCTCTGGGCATGTCTATGCTCATTCATGTTTATGCTTCACTCCAAACACTGGTGAACTTGCTGATCACACGTTCCACCCAGCTTCTTGTTCCTGTGAATGCAGCAAAGACCCTGAGACACTGGAATATTTTACTGAAACTCAGGTTAACTCAATAAAATGGTGATAGATGGCACAATAATGACACAGTGACTAGTCTTCATAGTCTGTATGAAAATACACATTGCAGATCCCTTTTTAAGGGAACACTTCTCTAAGACTTCTGTGGTATTTGTAGTCCAGGAAATCTACTCCAGACCTTGGAAAAATATTACCTTACAGTAAGAACATGATGCTGTTCAGACACAACACTATCTTACTTTGCATACAATGACACTGGATTGCAACCTCTCCATGCTCAAGAAAGAGCTTATTGTTTCAAACGTTGAAGGGAGGTTACCTTTATTGCTGCTAGTGTAAGTGCAGGGAAAACACTCAGAAATAGAATCCTTGGTGCGCTATTATAACTAGTTACATTAATCACTATGACTATCAAATTAAGGCACTTACTGACACAGGGCCTGGTTTGTGAACATTAGGACAGGAACTGGATCTTTGGTCATCAGTACATGGGCAAATAAAATTCCCATGGGCAAATAAAATTCCCACAAGCCTGTGTATACAGCATCACTTAACTGTGCTCTCTTGCTTGCACACACACACAGCCATGCTCCTTCAGGGTTTGCCAATGCAATGTAGTGTTGAATTATACAGGCTAACTCTACAAGCTAGCTCTGCAAGAATTAGCTTGAGGACTGGAATTAGTCTAACAGCAGTAGCAGGATACATTAGCTTGCGTGGTTGAGTTAGTCTGCCTGGCTACCACTATGATTAGATGACTTCTGATACCCAGGCTAAGTCATGAGAGCTATCTTAGCTCTTTCAATGTGCTATGGTGGACTCTGGCCCTGTCATCTCCCAGCCCCCACACAGGACAGTGTGCTTTGCAGACATAGGCTATACATACTTGGATTCAAGATCTGGATCCTTACTAAAATAAACTGGCCCAGCTTCACTGTAGAAGTCAGTGGCATAGCTACATTGATTTACACTGACAGACTCCTGGCTGAGATGTTTCGGTCTGTCACTTGTACTTACCATGCTCTACCAATCTGGGGGGCTAGTCATAGTCTTATTCCTTTTAATGATGATTCTGCTGCAGTCATCTTTTTTTGCTTGTTGCAGTTAAGGCCAGCAGGCACTATTATGGTCTTCCAGCCTGGTCTTGCAATGATTTTAGCTTTAAGGGATAATTTTGAATAGGACTGCATGAGCAGCATCAGCTTCCTTCAGCCGTCAGCCATCAAGGTTCAGTCTCTCACTCTGCTTTCCCCATGTTTCAACCTGCAGAGAGTTATGCTAATTTTGCTTGCAGCTTCAAGTCAGATGAATTTCCGGCTGGCTTCAACTGAAGCTGTTTTTATTTCAAATAAGGTAAATTACCCGCTTCAGTCCAGGGTTCAGTTTCCAAGCTTCTGTTCTGCTGGTTTTCAGGCTTCACTTCCAGCAGCTCTGCATAATCCCTGTGGAAGGCATTTCCTCCGCTACTCCTGTGCCAGGGACACGCCGCTCCGCTTGGCTGCTCCCAGGGTTGGAATCCTTCTCTTCCTCCTCCTTCTTCTCTTCAACCTTTGGTCTGAAATCAACAGAAGTTATTTTTTACCTTTACTGAAGAGAATTCTGCTAAGATCAGCTTGCCAGTCCCTAGACTCTCTTCCCTGTTTTTCTCCAGACTTTGCAGAATCTCTCACTGCAGAAAGGGAAAGCGTGCCTATGACAGTCATGTCTGTTAATGGCTAGCAACAATTATGCAGTACACCTGATGGGGCTGAAAACTTACAATGGTCACCAGCTTGCATTTCATGAGTCTTAGGTGCCTTGTGAAAAATTCAGTAGTAACAACGCTATGATGGTGTGAAGGTAATCCTAGTCCCAGCCTGTGGGAGAAAGCAAGACCAGGAATACCTCTGGAAGCAAACCTCAGTGGTTTGCCATGGGATTCATGTGCACACCCAGTCATACTCATTTAACCATGGGGATAGCACCATGGGGAGGTCAACTGCTCTCAGCCCTGCAGCCACCACAGCTCACAGCAGCACACTGCCTCTGTGCGTGTCTCAGCAACCAGCCACTGACTAATACATCAGCCAGGTTAGACATCTCTGCCATGGAGCCTGAAAAACCTGAAAGAGTCTCTCTCTGAAGGGATTATATCCAAATTAAAAATCCAGATAGGTGTAAAGATAGGTGAAAGAAAGGAGCAGAAAATAAAGTACAGAGAGGTGGGATAACTTACTTGTGGTCACATAGCAGATCAAAGCTGGGACATTAGTCTCCCTCTCTACACTGATCCCACGAGATGCCATGGACCTATGGAGCAGGTTAGCATATCCTTCAGCTTCAAAAACTTCAGCAAGCCAAATATAAACCAAGAAATACCTACCTTCAAGAAAACTGCATGAGGCATCATATTACAGCATGAAGGAATAGCATTTCTTTGCTTGCCTCGTGGAAAGCTGACATTTTCTGTGCTGTGCGTTGGCATTTACCGTGATATTGCCACAGGCACAGGACTCAGACGGATTGCTCAGGAGCACATGAAATACTGCTACATAGATATAACTTTGGACAGGAATCTGCTCAATGCATGTGGGATGGATAGGCAAAGCGTCATCTGATACAGAGGTCGTTAAAATCAGCAAAATATTATTGAGCTGCTCTGCAGAAATGTCCTTTCAATATAGGTAACTCAACCCTCATTTCTCTATGATTTACTCAAAAGTAAGCATTTTGGTGTTGTTTTACTCTCATTTTATGAGACTTACATTTGGCTTGGTTTGGCTTTCATATGCGCAGCTGTTTCATTTAAGAACATAGGATAACTGCTACTGTGGTGGGCTGACCCTGTCCAGCAACCAGCCTTCCCACACAGCTGCTTAGTTACCCTTGCCCCCACAGCAGGATGGGGGACAGAACAGGAACAACAAGAGAGAGAAAACTTCTTTAACTGGTGAAGGAAAACCACAAGCAATCACTCACTATCTCACACAAGCAGATCAATGCCCAGCCAGTGTCCAAGCACTGGCTACCTTGGAAGCCAAAAAGTCCTTTCTTCTTCCTCTACCCCATTTTTCATTGCTGAATGTGATCCTATACGGCATGCAACAACCCTTCGGCCAATTCAGGTCAGCTGTCATGGCTGTGTCCTCTCCAAATCTCTTATCTACCTCTTACCTGTTTGTTGCAGGAAGGAGGGACAGAGTAGGAAAAAGAGAAGGCCTTGATGCTGAGCAGGCACTGTTCAGCAATCACCAAAACAATGGTGTGTTATCAGCACTGTTTTAGACACAAATTTAAAGCACAGCACCGTACAGGCTGCTATGAAGAAAGTTAACTCCATCCCTGCCAGACACAGTAGAGGTACCTTGTTTAATGTACCCTGCTTCAGAGAAGGTTGTCAGTGTCTTTGAATCAACAGTCTGATAGAAAGGATTGTATAGGGAATGCAGGATTCATAGGCCCTTTGGATGAGTGTTTGGCTCTCTTCTTTCACTAAAGAGGCATTTAAATACCTAGCTTTTAGATAGCTGAAGTGAATTCAGGTTACTCTCATTCTTCAGTGATCAACCCTGTTCTCTCTGTGTTGGTTGTTATGTTATACCTATCAATGTGGTTATCTGACCCATAGCCGATCTGCTGTAGTTCATCATTTTATGTTTAAATACAATAACAAAAAAATTAAATCTCGCTTTTAATTACTGTCCTCAGCACTGAGTCCCAGAGGTTAGTAAAGTATATTTTGCCCTTGTAGTGTGTATTTTTACTGAGCAAGCTTCCTGAATGTGGATCCTACCTGCCCAGATGCAGAGCACAGCTTCTCTGCCTACTGTTAAAACTGAACAGAAGCCTGAGACTGAGTAAAAGTTCTATCCTGTCGTAACTGTTAACCCCAAATAAATATTAATTTTCAGTTTCAGTTCCTAGTAGAGATAGATGTCAAAGCCCAACAAACCCAATTATAGTGCAATCAAATTTATCTTATAAGTCTAGCTTAAATGTGTGCCAAAGCATTTATACTGTAACATGGAAAGACAGAGAATCTGCCTCACTTTCTCAGTACAATATATCTAGAGAGATATTTATTAAATTTATCTGATACATCCTGTATCAATATAACCAAGCGTGTTGTATTTCTGCCATGGTTTACTTTACTTTTCACTTTTCTGGCTGATTTTAATGAACTTTTAGTGTTGCTTTCCTCCTCTTGGCTTGGAAACTGCTGTCTCTATGTGTGTCAGTGTGTGCCTTCCTGCCTTCATTGTGGCCAGTAACCTTTGAAATAGTTGGTCATTTTTAACCTGTTTGGAAGAAAAAATGTCTAAAATACACTAACTTCCCAAAGTTTAATCAAACCTGGCAGCTTTTAGTGTCCAGCTGACAGGAAATGCTGTGGAATGAGCTAATCTCTTCTAGAAAGCAGCAAGTCCACATACAGTGGGCTGTCCTGGTTACCTTCAGCTCAGAAAAGACTCTGCTGGAGCCCATGCTTGTCCACCCCCTAGAACCTGAGCATGAGGGGCAGATCCAGAAGCAGCCCAGCCTTGCTGGGTCCTTTGACAGTCCATTTCCTTATTTCTCCTTTGTAGCAAGGTGGGCTGAACCTGAATGTAATGGCCAAGGCAAAAATAGATGATGCTGTGTACTAATAGGATATCACACAACTATAGTTTTTTCTTTATACATATATTTAAAAAAACACAAAAAACCCAAAAAACCTCTTTTTTATAAAGACTGATGCTTGCTTGGTTGGTTTCTCAATCACTCCTGCATGGTCAGGAGCCATTTTCCCTGAATTGCCTGTACTGGTGTGCACTGCGTTTTGTGCTGTTTAAAAGAAATTCAAAAATTATCTATGTGCCTGAGCAGTTTGTAGTGTTCTCTACACATCATTCTTCTCTTGTGTGTGTTTGATTTCATTCACCATCTCAGTTTTCTTTATCTTTTCCAATTTTTCATGCTTCTCCATTTGACCCACCTACCTAATTTTGCATGACACAAACTTTGCCACCTTTGCTCTTCACTATGGTCTTCAAATCATTAATAAATATCCCAAGCACACCCTTATTTTTAATCCCTGGGGCACCTCACCTGTAACCCCTTTTCATGCTGAGATGGACCATTTGTTCCTCATCTTTGTTTCCATTCTCTTAACCATGGGCTTTCCCCCCATCTCATCCATGCAGGACTTTACCTCTCACCTTGTGGTTACTAAGTTCCCCTTATAGCCCCTTCTCAGGTACTTTATCAAAAGCCTTTTGAAAGTCTAAATAAAATACAGCCATTGTCTCTTCTTTATCCACTGTTTTGTTAACTCTTTTAAAGGCATTGAACAGGTCTGAGGTTTCTTCTGAGACAGAGATCATGCTGGTTTGTCCCTGTCATATCACCCTCATCTACTGCTCCTGCTTTATAGCAATGTTTAATGATTTCCCCGTATCAGGAGAGTGTTGCTTAAGAACAGAAAGCAGAGATACTTGTCTGCGGAGACTTTCTCTAACAGCCTTCTAGCTGGTTGGTTTATGTAGCCTTTAAGCCCTGAGGTAAGGAAACAGGAAAACAGATTAATAGACATAGCAATCTCCCCCAAGATACTTTTAGATAAACACAGCCTTGGGCATTTAGAAAGTCGGATTTACTACACCTTAAAAGAGGTTTCTGAAAACCATGGTTGTTTTATTTTAAAGTATGCAGCCAAAGGCATGCACTTCTTTAATCTTTGCCACTCTTCCCCGATAGACAACCAAAAGCACAGGTCCCAGGGTTTAGAAACAGTTGTGTATAAACTGGAAACAATCTCAGCAAGCCTTTATAACAATGAAGATCTCTTTGGGGGCACTGAAGTGGATTTGAACTGAAGCCAAAACACATTTCCAGTGCACAAGCTGTACAGAAACAGACACAAATGCACAATTGATATTGGTAGGGTAATATAATTGCCAACATTTTCCTGCAAAAATGAGAACGCAGACAGTGATGTTTGAAGGTAGGTGGTTTTTTATGCTCAGAATAGCACTGAAGAGCAAACCCAGGCCTCAGTGTTTGGCTAGTGCTGGAGGTCTGGGATCTCAGCTGTGACCCTTATTTACTGTGGTCTTATCCACTCCCTCCCCTCAGCTCCCAGCAATCAGTTAAGTACTGTAATCTGAACTTCTCTGACTACTCAAAAGGGTCTTTTCTCTTAGAGTGTGAGGTCTATGGTGTTTTTTACATATTGGTGCACCAGTGCAAGTGGTTTACTTTATTACGTGGGAAAAGACGCAGGGCTCAGATCACCTCTCACTGTTGCCATTTTGGTGTTTTGTTGTTTTTTTTTCTTTTTAAATATTACAATATTCTTGAGGGTGGTCTCAATTCTGCAAGGAACAGCTGGTCCCTCTGGAGATGCTGAGATTTGCTTGAAAAACTATAAAACCCGCACTGTTCATAGTCAGAATTGCTAAAACAAGTACATAGTTCTTGGACTTCAGCGTTAGGCTGCGATTTATATGATCACATTTTTGTAAGCTGGTTCCTGCCTCAGATGCACCCACACATGCAGAAACAAGCTGCTGATATTGTGTGTTAGGGACTGGGTCTAGGACTTTATTTTGTCTTCCCTTCCAGTGTGTCTACACAAGCATCCCTGGGCACTTCTCGTCTCCAGCATTTGAATTTGTCTTTTTCTACACTGCCTGAAGTTTGCTCATGCTTTAGGTGATTTACTAAAGGGTGCATAACTGCTTGGGAATATGCAGGGCTGGTTTTGGCAGTGCTGGTGTAGATATTTCAGTGCCCTGCCTCAGATTGATAGTGTTACTCAGGGAAGGGAAGGCAGCTCTGGAAAATGTTTGAGTTCAAAAGGAAGAAGAATCTCTTTAATCACTCAGGATCTCAGGAAACCCAAGACCCAGTGGGACAGTCTCCTCATAGTCAAGACTGTCCCAGAAAATCAGTGGCATTTGAAAGCAAGATCACAGCCAAGGAAGGCGCTGCAGCGCTGGAGAGGCTCCAGCCAGCATGAGGGAAATGGCTACTGCCTCTGCTGCAGCCAAAACTGGCAGGGAGACTTGGGGTTCAGTATTTCAGAAATAACTGTATATTTAGCAATGCTGTCTTTTTTGTTTGAAGTACCTGGGAGGGTTTGGATCAGATAATAATCTTTTAAAAGTGGTGTGGCTCAAGGATCTATTTCAAGGCTCCTCAGATTATATTCAGGGCCTGATCCTGCAATTTCTTGCTTTCTTTTCTCTCTCTCTCTCTCCCCCTCTATAAATATACTGACTGACTCCTATGAGATTAATTCAAATGGAGCAACTGCTGGATTAGACCTTAATCCCTTTTCCATCCATTTAAATCATCCTGAATGGTGAGGGATTGCGGGGTGTTCCAGTGCTGGCCTAAGACTCATTTCGTTCTGGCATCTTTTTGCTGTTTTGCATCTGTTTTCTGTCTTTTGTTTTTCTTTTTTTTTTTTTTTTCCTTTGGCAAATTCTCTGGCTTCAGTTGTATTTGTAATTTGCAATCTTACCAACATGGTCTGGCAATGATAACTGTCTTGGGGGGATCACTTTTCCCCTCTCTTGCTTTGCAATAGCCAGTTGATACTTATGAAACATCCCCTTTGCTCTGCAGCTTCGTGGGGTGTGAAATTTGAAAGAATCATCTTAGTCACATTTATAACTGTTGTGGTTATTTTATTTTATTTTATTTTATTTTATTTTATTTTATTTTATTTTATTTTATTTTATTTTAATTTTTTTTTTTTTTTTTTTTTTTTTTTTGTTTTGGGTTTTTTTAGCAGTTCCCCCCTCCCCACCAGTCACTAGCTCCCACATACAATAAGAAGACAGTGCTGCCCAAAAAGTTGGGGTAGGCCACGCTCTAGAACAAAACTACACAGAAAAAAACCTCTTTGATATGTTTGATGATTTTTCTCAAGAGAAGTGGCCGCCAGGTCCCGGCCACCAAGCCGTCTGGGTATCAGCCCTTATTCTGGGAAACACGTTTGACAGCGAGCAGCTCCCTGCGCAACCCCAACCATGGTGCTGGCAGGGATATGCCTCCCGTGACCAACAGCCCGCGCACAGAGCAGCTCAACAGCATACAGCCCCAGTTTTGGCCCCCAACATTCCGCAGAGGCGTAAACCCGGCTACCGAGGGCGCTGGCTGCTGTTTGGGACCGGAGGACGATGCGGGAAGCGGGCGGGCCGGGAAGGGCTGCTGGGGGCGAGGCTCCGGGGGCCGGGACGGCAGGGACGGGGAGGCGTTGCCGCGGTGTGGGGGAGGGAGCCTCGCCGGTGGGCGTGGGCACGAACTGGGGCGAAATGCCCGAGGCAGCGGGCGGGGGCGGCGGGTCAGCCGGAGCAGGGCGGCGGCGGAGCCCGCGGGGCGGTGGCGGGGCGGTGGCGGGGCGGGGCGGGCCGGGCCGGGCCGCGCCGCCCGCACCAACGCGGGGTCGTGTCGCCCTCTGGTGGGGGCGGAGCGCGGCGCGGCCCGGCGAGGCGGGGAGGGGGCCGGGGTGCAGGCGGGATGCGGTGGGGGTGTCCGGCTGGGGGCCGGCGGGGAAGGGGTGTGGGTACAGGCGCAGCTCCAGGCGTTTGTGTTCTGTGGGTGTGGGCTGGAGGTTTGGGGAGGGTCTGGGTTGATATGCGGGTGCAAGTGAGGGGGTGCGTGTGCCGCCACCTCGCAGCCCGGAGATCCTCTTTGTCTGCTGCGTTGTGGTGCAGAAGTCAGCCCATGCTGTGTTTTAGCCCTGAGGATAAACTGATGCCCTCGTCTCTCTCAGCCCCTACGGCCTCTTGAGCCTCTTTGGAGTGTGAGGACTGATGTAATTTAAGAGGAAATGACTTGGCAATCCAGGTTCCCAGCTAGGGCAGTGTGGCCCATGGCTGCACTCAGTAAGAGCACCAGCCCAGGAGGGCATGCCCCAGGGGTATGGGGTGGGGATATGACCTTGGGTCCCCCATGATCCAGGAGGATCAGGCACTAGAGGTCTGGTCACAGCACTTTGCTTCATGCGCTGCCTGGGAAGGTTCTGCCCAGCGCTTCTCATGCCTCCAGGCTGGAGTACGATGTGGCGTGAGAGCAGGATAGGTGCCACCAATATTCAGGAACCCCTGTTAGCAGCGCTTCAGTACTTAAAACTCCCAGATCATTCCAGTGAGAGCAGATACCTTTATTTTCTCTTCGTTTTCTCACATATGCCCTTCCTAGGTTTTTGTTCTGTTGTGTCCTGTTTCTGTGTCCTACAGAAGAAGTTTAGTGAAAGCTGAAAGGTTTGAAATGCAAGTTGTTGACCTCAAAATTTTACCTGATTCAGGTCCACTTCTTATGTATTACTGAGCTGGGTTTGTTCATGCTTAAACCCAGTTTGGGATTAACTGGGTCAGCAGGACCCACCTATATGTCACTGTTTGGGATAAACACATTGGATTTCTTTTGGGGGGGACTGCAGAAAAGAAATGTCATGTTGGCCCTTCCAGCCACATGCGGGAGGTAGTTGTGGATTTCAGAGCAGAAAACCTTTCTAGCAATGAGCTCCTGAAGGAGGGAGGGTGCTCTTTGCTATCTGGCATCAAACATGTTTTGAAAGTGTTGTTTGCTCATTGTCATTGGTGCCAGCCTAGATCTCTGTTTCCCAGTGCTGGTGGTTTGGCATCACTGATCTAGAGTGAGATCAAACAAGGGGGAATACAGAGCCAGAGTCTCAGTTTATTTACACTAGTGTGAGTGAATGGAGAGATGCCAGTGTTAAATGTAGGTAAGCAAATACATAATCTGTCACTTGGACTCATTTTGACACTTGGTAAGAATAACTTCAGTGCATCCTGTTGGACTACACTGAAAAAGCAAAGAGTGTGTGTGTCTACTTTATCCATACGCTTCTAACTAAAGAGAAGGTTTGTAATCCATTAACAAAGTGAAACATGAATGTTGTCGAACTCCATATCCATGTCACCCAGTGTAACTTGTATCTCTCTGATTTCCCTTCTGTGGAATGTGTTCTTCCCTTCAGCAGGAAGAATAACAAGTAGTATATGCAATATCTTAATTCTCTTAAATTGTTTATAAGTGTCAAATAGATGTTGGGTGTAATCAAAAGAATGCCTTAAAATACATTTTAATACACCAAGTGAACCGTTGAACAATATAGAACAGCCTGAGACTACAGCTATTTTCAATACTCTTTTATTGTGCATAATATTTTGTTGTTGTAGTTCTGTGCTGACAGTGTGCTTAGTAGCTTGGCACAACTTATTTTTTTTCTGGGGAACATTCATAGAGGGTAAAGCAACACAGTTGATCAGGGGACCTGGGCGCACTGAGCTTTTGTTCCTGATGAGTGTGGTCAAGGTATATGGCATCCTGTATTTCACCATTGCTGATTTCTATGTGTAGCTGGGCCCCCGAGTTTCACGAACTGGAACAAATTAGGTAACTGAAGTTGCTCTGTGTTCAAAATTCCAGTTTTGTTAATTTGGATGAAAGAAATAGTAGAATTACTTTTAGCTTGTATCTGTAAACCACTCTGTTAGCTTAGATTTGAAGGTATGTCCTGTACAGTCTGCTCCAGGCAACTGGCAACTGTTTTTGCAAGTAGGCAAACATGACTTAACCCTCAGGTAATGCCGTGTTTAAATGATTTAAATAGTTTGTTTGATTATTCATGTTTTTTCTTCTGACTTTCACAAATAGTCTATTGAATGAGTTTACTACTAGCTATTGAAACAGTTGCATTTAAGTAAATATTACACAGTATTTTCACAAGGCCATTTTCTGTTTCAAATGTCTAAGTATTGAAGCAGAAGCTTGGTTCAAAATGTCTCACTTAGCTAATCAAGGAAAAGAAGTATCTGATCTCTGTCTGGTATTCTTAGTCTCAGCATTTTTTTTACTAATCTTGCAATGAATTGCTGTGGACAACAAATAATTGAGACAAGAATTCCAAATTATTAACTGAGAAACAACAATGTCTGCAGATTAAAAAAAAAAAAAAAAAAAAGGCAAAAAAGAACATTTTAATTTAACTTTTTCACTGTGAACTATCTGCCCAGCCATAGCTGTGCAGTAACTCTTGTTCGTATGGGGCTTTGGAGAACAGTAGCACCTCACTTGTCTTCCGTGCTCCTCCTGCACAGCAGCCCTTGCAGAATACATGTGGCTTGTTGCACATCAGACTGGTGGTTAGGTAAAACATCTACAGTGAATAATTTCCAACATTTTCCTTCTAGGTCATCAGTTTGTAAACAGCCTTTCAAAATGCTGGTTCCATTCCCCATTTGGGGGAAAATGGTGAAAATGGTTCCATTCCCCATTTGCCCCTGGAATAATAAATAGCAGGAGTCCTGCTCTTCCTCAGTTCTTCTCCTGAGGTGGATTCCAGGGTTAGAAGCCAGTTTCTCTTGGATTTCCTTCATGGCTATAATTTGTTAACAAGAACTTGATTACCGCAGTGGAAGTAACTTCGAGGTTATGGCTACTTCTGACTATTTGCTGATGTAATCAATTACACTAATAGCGTAGCAGCAATCCCCTGCTACTACTTGAGGTGTTCCTCCTATTTCAGTAGCATTTCTGCCCTGTGGAATGAAGGATTTGGCAACAAAAACATCTCATGCTCCAACCATTGTGTCAGGCTGTGGTTGGGTGACAGTAGCTTTGTTATACCTCAGGCAGGCTCTGTGGGATATTTACAGCTTTTCTCAACTTCAGAGCTGAATCCTAGCTTCCTACATGTGTCCCTGACTCTGCTTGATCTGGGCTGTCC
Organism: Streptopelia decaocto; assembly: GCF_964273445.1. Classification (NCBI taxonomy): domain Eukaryota; kingdom Metazoa; phylum Chordata; class Aves; order Columbiformes; family Columbidae; genus Streptopelia; species Streptopelia decaocto. The sequence continues at coordinate 56,314,413 of NC_138656.1, read as the reverse complement.
TGTGCTTGAATGTCACAAGCATGTTGAATAAAACTGAGTCAGGTTATGGCAAGTGCCTTTGGCTGTTGAAGGTAAAAAATCAGACTTACTAGAGACCACGACCAGAAACAGGACTGTATTGTTGTGTGAACTATGCAAATATGAAATAAAAAGTCTCATCCTGGTACAATGGCTATAAGCAACAAGTTGTCAGTTCAAATGAAGGGCAGAGTGGTGATAATCAAGGTAACTTTTCTATTTTATGCATGTCTTCCAATTGGCTAATCCTATTGACTTTTTTTTTTTTAGTCCAAAATATATTTCATTTTCTGCTTCCTTATATTCTATAGATGTTGTGTAGCATGAGTTGCTACACTTCTGTCTCACATTCCAGGTGCTGCCAAAGGCAAATGACCTTCAGCAGCAGCATTTTCCCATGATGGCCTGTGCCTGGAATTGGAAAAAAAGAAAAAAATGAAATGAACAGTTCAATGTGACCATACAGCTTGAGTCACTTCACCTGTGTCAGATGGCAAACTATTTTTAGTATTCTGCCTCTTATACAGCCAATTTATCTTGCAAAGAGGAAAGAAACCCTTTATCTCAGGTGGGTGCTTTACCTTTCACCAGGAGGTTTACTTGACCAGTTTTGCTCCTCTGATGCATTTGTTCTCTTGTGGTTTTCATGTATTCTCTGTGCCAGCAGAAGTACTGGATCCCGCAGGATGAAGACAGTTAGGCAAACAAGGTAATCACTGAGGCTTTCACCAGTCAGTTCCTCAAAATTAAACTGAGCAACATTTATCTGGGAAAACATAGCATTGCTCTGCCTGGCGAATTTCCATTGCTCTTGCATAATGTGGATACATTTGGCATAGACATACCATGAGGTTCAAGTCTCAGGAAAGGATGCCAAGTAGTCACATCTGCTGGCTTGGGTGCCAGAGCAAACACTCCGTGTTGCCTGAGTCAGGGCTTATGCTTCTCTTGGAGTTCAGAAGACTAGTGGAGGGAAAACTGTCTGCATAAAGGAATTTCATCTGAATGTTCATATAGCTCTCAGATTTCTTCGTGCAGCTCTGGCATCTCAGCACTGATTATCACCCAGATAACTGTTCCCCCAAAACCAGGCTGGCCCTTTCAAGATCAGTGAGACAATATGCTGGGCAAGCACTAGGCTGGTATATTAATGTGGCTTTTATGAGAAAAAGATGTGGAATTCTGGTGATATATCACTTCCAAGATACCACCTATTTTTAAGTCGTTGTGCATGCAAATTCTTGCTCAGATATGCAAAGAAGTTAAGTTTCCTCATAGTCTGAAGAAACTCTGCCCTAGTGGGAGGAAATGGTGGTAGATTGCTTTCATTCACAACTGTCTTGTTAGGCTCATGTAGACTCATTCCAAGGAAAGCCACCCATTTTTTTCTCATGTTTGGGAATAAGAATCTGAGGCAACCAATCATTCAAAAATTAAATTCTCTATTTGATTTCATAGCTCCTGGGGAATGGCTTGCCTTATAGATAATATCAACATTTTCCAAGGCTAAGTGGGGCCTCTCATCTCTCCTGACTGCTGTTTAATGCATAAATGTATTTACAATTACAGTTCAGTATGATAAACTCAGTGCACACAGTTGATGTTCAGAAAGTAGCTAAATTGTTGTTTTCTTTGCCAGTGCGAGTAAAAGATATCCAGTGTGGAAAGACAATACAGAACACCATTCCTCTGCCACCCAGACAACAAAAAAATCATAAGAGAGTAAGGCTGGAGGAAAAGTAGGGCTGGGACAGTTGTCACAGTCCAACACAAGGCATTTGTATCAGGGATTACTTTGAAGTTCCTGAGAGCAGCTAACTTTCTGTTAGCCCTCTGAAAACATAGCCAGCTGTAGGGGAGATACCAGGTAGATCACTATTCGACATCACTTCAGTATAACGGTGCTGCCTTAAGACACTAATTTTAGGAGAGTGAGATTGAGCATGCACTTCACACAGAAGACCACATCAGAAGCAGCAACATCACATTGTAGATTTTGAAGGGGACAGTAAAGGAAGATTTTAGCTGTTTTCCCTGCAGGAGGGCTTCCCTAGAATGCTTTATGGGTCTTAAACTGCAGTTGTACATTCTGCAAACCTACTTCTGCAGCATTTCCTTTATTAGTTAAAGGCACTGATGTTTGCGGAGCATAAGTTTCAGAATCACAAATGCACATTTATCTGAAACAGCCTGAAATTGTTGGTCCAAGTGTTCCTGGAGAAAGTGGCTGAATAGCCATGGAACTGAAAATGAACAGTGCTATCTGAGTCAGTCATACCTGTCATGACTTCTGTGTGAGCTGGATTTTGCACTCACAAAGTACAGTTTGAAAGTGACACATGGAGTTTGTATCTCATTCAAAAACAATAATGAATTCATTCAGATATTTGATAGTATATATTAATAGGAGCAAACAGAGACTTCATCCTTGTGATACATTATTTGCTGCAAGCAATTTATGCAGATGTTGTTCTTCTTTTCAAAAGGGAAGTCAGCAAGTATCTTCTGTGGGGTATACTTTATTGTGACTCTCTTCAGCGGAAATTAGCACAGATCCCTGATAGAAGCATTTGCTTGTTGTTTAATTCAAACTTTTTCTGAACTAAAGGAGGATGTAGACATGGTCAATGAATAGGGGCAGATGGAGCCCAGCCTTGGTGGGTGGGAAGGGCAGCAATGCAGCCAGACAGCTTCCATCATGGTCAGCTTGGCTGTGCTTGAAGCACTAAGCAGAGCTGATGGAGCAGGCTATGATCATTTTCTGAGTTCTTGTGCTTATTTCTGAGTAAGCACATCTGTGGATGTTGTCAGGAGACTTCTCTGCTGGGCTGACATCTTGCAAAACTCAGGAATGTAATCTGGATCTGAACCACTATGAGCTTCCTCCTGAAGTGAAATGTGTGCTTTAAAATGTCCTGCTGAAACAGAGTACCAGTGAACAAACTGTTTAGTGAAAAGTTTGTATATTAGACTCCAGTAGCCAAGTTAAGTTTGCAATGAGCTCAAACCAGGCTGCTCAGTGCTTCCTCTCGTTGGGTCTTGAAAACTTCAAAGGATGAAGGCTGCACAATGTCTTCATTTCATGGAGAAATGACATTTGCAATAATTTAATCAAAGGTAGAAGCTTCACACACCTTCAGCCAGGCCACTGTCTCCCTGGTACAGTACTTCTTCCTGCTGACTGTGGAGTTTCGTTTTCATTTTAGTGAGACTGTAGGTTGTCAAGCCAGTCTGCCACAGGAGACAGAGATTCAGAAGAGCAGTGTAGAGGTGCAGAGGGAACTGTGGGCAGTTTTGGCATCAAAATGTTATAAAGCTGCATCACTAAATTGTGCCACCAGACCTCTGGACAGTCAAGCCTAGCAATCCACCTGCATGAGTAATGTGATGTTGTCTGTTGTCTATTCTGTTACTGTCTAGTTTGTGTCACAATTTTAGAAGACTCTAGATGTTAGCATGAAGTATCGTGAACTGAATTTAGAAACTTGGAGGAACTACAGAGTTTTCTATTTAGTCCAAAAATGTCCCACTTTTCCAAAGTGCTGCAAAAACCCTGCAAACCCCCATACTTGCAAATCATCTTTAAAATCAAACCATTTCATTATAATCCAGCAATAGTGAAAGAGGTTTTGTATTTAGTGTGTTTTGTTGCACTAAATAGGGTTTGTTACTTCTCATGTTCAGAATTACTGCATCTACAATAGGTCTACCAGAAAGAGGCCACTCATGGTAGGAGTATTTTATCACATGGACAGTTGTGGAGAAATGGCAATCACAATACACCTGCAAAGCCCCATTCTCAAAACAATCTTGCAATAAGCTATGCTATAAAAAAAGTAGCCCTAAAAACAAAAGCCCCCACAACGACTATTCCTCAATCACTTTTCTGTACCAGCCTCCTGAATATGAAATGCCATCATGGCTGAGCATAGAGAAGTGATTTATAATGAAAATGAAGCCTGCAATGACTAAAGGTCTACACAAGACCAGAGAGTTTGTTTGCTGAGCTACTATGCAAATTTAACAATTAAATCTTCTTTCAGCTCCTGAGGGAATAAGAGGGATTACTAAGAAGAGGAATTTGACATGACTGAAAAAAAAAAAAAAGAGGTGAAAATGGAAGGATTCCCTGCAGTTGATCAGTTCTGCCCTGCACAGTAGGCATCACAACAGTTAGTGAGAATTACTACAGAGACTTCCAGGAATATTTGTACAAAGCAGGGAAAATACAAAGATGAAATATAAAACTTCCACTGCATAAGTCAACTTTTATTTGTTTGTCTGTTTGCAAAACTGAATTATGAATTTATCTTCAAGGCCTCGAGTGAACTCCACATTTCTTGCTTCTGCATCCAGCCAACTAAAAATAACTAGATAACCTCAGAAGGGGGAAAAAAAAAAAAAAAACAAAAAACAAAACAACCAAGAAACAACAACTCTCTTTGGTTTGACTTATCCGAGCCTTTTTAATTTTTTTCCCCACTATCCTCACTTCCTAAGCTTGGTAGTTTGAACAAGAGACTTCTGTTTTGACAGGCTGTCTCCTGGGCTCCCCACTGAAAAGGCCAAAGCTCCGAGTGAAGCAGCAGTAGCTGCCTTTAAACAGGAGACGAGCACTTCTTGCTTTCCCATACTGCATGCAAATAGAGAGGCTCAGTGCTACCCAGCTCTGCCAAGCTTCCCTCCAGCGTGCCTTCTGCATGGCAATGGCCAGTACAAGTGATCATCCAGCAACGTGCCTTTAAGTGTGTTAATGTCTCTGACCCTGCTCAACTGATCACCCGTTTCGGCAGGGGACACGTCATCTGTACAAACAGCGTTTACGGAGCCCACAGCCTCCCAGCTGTACGTGACAGGGAGCACTGCTTCGTGCTCTGGCTGTTCAGCAGAGCTTGGTGAAGGGCAGCTGCCCCTTCTATGCCTGTAAGTAACACTTCCATGACAACACCTTCAGCTCATTAGTTTTGTTTGTTTCTTTCTAGAATGGCAGTATATTTTCTTGTCTTTTTTTAAGTGCGCAAAAGAATGGGCCATCATATCTGTTACTAAGCTACCCACGGGGTAATTCAGGAGAAGGCTGGAGGTTTTAACAAACAGAGGAGAGATGATCACAATGCAGAAACTATATTTACTCCTCCAACCCCCCACCTCACCACCTGATCCTCTGCTGTGGTGCCAGAACCAGAGCCAGATACGTATGTTCATGGTCACACATGCAAGAAAATGTGTTTAATAAAGTGAGAAACTCTAAACCCCCAATTAACAAAACTTCAAGCAAAGGGAGTCAAGATAATGCCCTCTTCTACCTTGCTGTTTGTTTTTTTCTTTGAAGAAGGAGAAAGTGATGCTGCCTTCCCTCTGACAAAGAGAAACCAAGTAGCCAGTCAAGCCCAGAAGAGTTAAAGGGGGGTGGACTCTATGGGAGTGAGGCAGCAGGTGGGTTATCAGGGTGTTTGTGAAGGTGATCTTTGAGTTGACATGTGTAGCGGTTTTCCCAGGGCCATGCAGCGGCTCTGGGCTGCCAAGGCATGGGCCACTATCCACATCTCATTTTTGACTTGGCTCTGTCCCCCTAACCAGGGATCCTGAAGCTGTAAACTCTCTGCCAGTATGAGATATCAGCACCATAGCTTGGGAAAAAACTCATAGCCAGTTGGCACCATAAAACATGCCCTAGATCTGTGCCCTAGAAGGAAAGACAGAAGCAGAAATATGCAGAATACATGTGAAGTCTCTATCTGGTCATGTCAAAATCCTTTGCTGATTGCCCAACATACATTTACACATCTTTTAAAACTGACTCCAGACTGGGAATAGAAAGACGATTGTAACGTGTGATGTAAATGTCTGGACTCTGGCGAAATTGGCGGGGAGGCGGATACAGTCCCTAATCTGCACGGATGAGGAGAAAAGCCACAAGCAAACCACCATTTTGCTTTGTTGCTTCCTGTACAAACTTCTTCAGGTTCAGTTCTGCAAGAGAACATATCCTACCAACTTAGGAAATACAGAGTAATGCTGAGAGTCCTTTTCATATCAAGCAAGGGATTTTCCTCACCTTTGAAGCCAGCTCTGGAAGCGAAACTATAAAGGGAGGACAGTCACCAAAGAGCTGCTCCTAACAGCTATTAAGGACTATCTATGGACATGTTATTGGGAAAAAAAAATAGAAAAAAACCAAACAAATAAATAATGTTATCATTTTATAGAAAATATTATTTTTACCCCTAAACCCCAGAAAATGTGGTTAAATCTTCAAGTCTTTATCCAGATATTTTTGGTAACTTTCACAACACAAGTATTTCAAGACACTGTTGTGTAGAATATCATGTGTGTGCTGTAGATATTCCCATATTTAGGTTCTTGTCTCACCAAACTTGAATGGCCTGTTTTTTTTTTTTCCTCCTGCTATAAAGACTGGACCCTAACTGGAGCATGTGGACAGAGATGAGGAACAGCAACACAGCTGGTTTTCTGTTTTCCTCTCCCTCTACACATGCCTACTCACAGAGAATACAGTTAACTCTCATTAATAATAGGAGCTGTGTGCATGAACAGCAGCCAGGCAGACACAGTGGGCCAGGGATAAGGATTTCATCCAACAGACAAATCCAGCAGGGTTGGTGCAGAGCAGAAAGAGGACAGAGGTGGCAGTGCACCTCACTGGCCCACAGACATTACAAAAGCAAGGGTGCACTGCTCCCTCAGAAGCTATTGAGAACAGAATGGGGAGAGAAAATAGGGCTGAGCACAGGGGGTTGGTGAGAAAACCACAAAGAAGAGAAAATGTCACCTTCAGGGGGGAGGTGGTTCTGTAAATGCTGATTCAGTTACAGTCTGAACGAGGGCATGGAGATATTGAAATGAAAAGGCTCCTGTTTACTTTAACAAATTGCTATACAATGACTATCTACTTGGGTCTCTGCCACCTTCTTCCCAGCAGTTTCTCCCTCCTATAGCCTAGATGGTCTTATTGCAGTGGCAGTTTGGCTCACAAGCCCTCCCTCCTTCTCTGCCAGCTCACCTGCCACCCCAGCCAGCTTTCACAGTAGCCACAAATCCTCCACTGCTACTGCCTTTTGCTGGCAGCACTTTCTATGGTAAGTATCTTTGGTAGCTCAACTTTCAAGACCACAGGCTGTAGCACACGGCAGGTCACGCTCCCTTTCTGGGCCATTCATCAGTGGTCTCCATATTGGAATGCAAATAAGAAGAAAAAACACAAATTGAGACTGAAGTAAGCTAAGAAGTGGAAGAAACCCTCAATGCCTGCTTGCTATAAGCCAGAATGCCCATCCTTTAGTTTTATGAACATCAGCATAACTCACAAAATTAGGGAAAGGAAAAAAAATGTTCCACCTTGAAGCAAATTTTCTCAGTCAAGTTAAATGTTTTTCTCTTGAACAGCAGGATTTATAAAAGAAATGCTGATACAGCCTTAACTTTGGCAGCACAAGCACTGGGGCTGTTATAATCAATGTAAAAAGCAGTATCAGTGCTTCGAGCATCAGTAAGAATCCTTGAGAACCCTGCATAGAGTGGTAAAAACAACAAAGAAAGGGTCACAACTCAACAAGAAGGGCATAGAAATTTCCGTTCTTTGGCTGAGGTTCAACAGCTTCTTTATCTTTGATATAGAAACAATATGAAAATACAATGTCATTTACCCACAATCTTAAAGCTGAAGTTAAGTCCTATCTGCATGCAGGTCTTGACAGCTTTAGACCAAAAGAAAGTAGCCATCGTAGATCTCAAGTACATGTGTTACTACATATGTAGAAGCTGTGTGCATGTGTGAGAACAGTTGCAATAGGGACAGCCTGTTATTAGGAAGCAGATACACTGAGTTTCAGGTTCATGTTACCAAGAGACTCAAAAAAGTTGAAACTGAGCCTAACCAGGCTGCCAATGGACGCTAATGAAAATTTCCATTTGGAAAGGCTTGATGTTGACTTGGCATGACACCAAACAAGCAGCCTGCTGCAAAATTTTACACCAATTGTATTTCTCCTAATTAAACCCTGTCTGACCTCAGCATTAAGAAACAATTTGTTTCAGGATATAACCAGCACACATAAGCAATTACATTCTGTTTGCCCTATTAGCATTATTTAGCTTCTATGCTTTCCAGTGCTCCTACTGTTGCAAATGCTGCCTGGGAGCCAGAGGTATAGAAAGTGTGGAGTGCTTAAACTTTTTTGTGTGGTAGGGAGAAAAAGGAGGAGAGAAATGGAAGCTTAAATTGAAAATATCTTTTACTCAAGCCATAGGCACCCAGAAGAAGTGATCAGATGGTTCCCTCAAGTTTATTCAGGGACAATGGAAGACAGAAATAAAGTGACTTAAGCAAACCACTGAGAACAAATATGTCAATTGGCTGCAATTTAAAAAAAATAAGCAAAAATGATAAACAAATTACATAGTGTCTCTCCTAGCTTCTCATTTTTCATCAAGTTCTCTAGCTTCTGCTTCTCACTGATCAGTTAGAAATATCAGAAAGGACAGACTTCAGTGTCCTGGCTGTGAAACACTAAAACATAACCTACTCCTAGTAGGACACAGGATTCACTTGTCTCTGCCTTTCTGACAACCAGCGGAAAGTGGCTGTGGGAAGAACAGTGTTTTGGAGGTGGAGGTAAGAGGTGGGACCATACTGCACCTCCAGTGCTGAGGGGCATCTGCAGAAAATTTTCCAGTTTGTTAGCAGTAACTCTCACTGGCAGTTCAGTACCCCTCAGGCACAGAAAGGAGAATTATTTAATACATATGGGATGTGAGGATATAGATATCATCTCTGTATCAAGGCTTCTTCACAGGCCAGTGCTCTGGAAGACCTGTTTAGCACAGGACAAATCAGTGACAGTTTGGAGATCTTAGCATCTTTAGTCCACAATGGGATGGAGTTAATGCCTAAATTAGACTTTTCTGTGTTTCTTTGCCATTGTGAGACTGAAGAAAACTTTCAAGTGTTCAGATATTCAAGGAACTGACTGGAAAATAGCAGCAAGATGTATTTGTGCCAAGGCCATTGACCCTCCATTCTTGCCAATATCAAATTAAATAAACTGAGAAAACAATTTGCATAACACTTTCACAGCGATATACAGTCAAGGCAACCTTTTGGAAAACCGAGCTTGTGAAGAGGTAGCATAGAGTAGATACAGCTGATGACTACATGGTCAGACCTGCTAGTGACTGAGATCAACCTCAGGAAACAAGCTTCACAGGTCTACGGGTACATGGGCCCTCACGTACAGTTGTGTTGGATTCCTGTGGGGCTCATATGGGCCATGACAATCTCGTGAGGAGAACAGCCTCCTCCTTTGACCTCTGCTGAAATTTCTAGTAAGTTTTCCTAGTGGTCTTCTAGAAGCTGATGAGATCTGGGAATGTACCAATGTATGTGAACCATTTGAAAGCAGCAAGAGAACAGCAAAAATAGGAACTGTGGTTGCTGGAGAATATGGAATCATCTGTTGTGGAAATTTATAGAAGTGATCACTTCCATCACTGCCTTTATCTGCTCAGGCCACAAGGAGACAAAGGAAAGAGACACTTCCTTATTACAGGCAGCTGAACAATCTACTTGAGCAGAACAGCAGCAGCCTCTTACCCTGGCTTGCTTTCACATGAACTAAGCACATCCAGGAGACATTCCTGTACCAGCTTTGAGTACTGGATATTTTTTATGTCCATGTGGCAGCAAATGGAGTACCAGGATGCAGGACTCAGGATCCACCATTTGAAGCTCTGAGATGAGAGACAGGACATTGTAAAGCACGTCTGGAGTCTGAAATCTTTATGCTGAACAGGCAGAGCTACTTACGGTTGTTTCAGAATTGCTATGGATTAGCTAAAAATGTATATATGGATAATTATCAAAGTATGCTTTAACTCGCAAGGTTCTTTCAGCTCTCAAGAACACATTTAAGGGTGAATAAATACAAATATGCATTTTACACTTTGCCTAACTAGGCTTATTCTTTTCAATGTATTTGCATATTTAAACAACTGACTGTACAGAATATGTTATGCTGTCCCACATATGAGCCCAACAGAGCATGGCTAAATCCTATGTGAACTCTTTGAAAGTATAAAGCTTAATTTTATTTAAGTACCAACTCATGTAGTTTGATTTTCTTTCTTGTTTTGATTTTGTTCCCCCATGTCGGTCTCATAAAACACAAACCACCCACCCGAATACAATCTACCTTAGCACCTGCAAAGTTAAGAAAAAACCCTACAAAAAGGGAAGATCTCTTTTGGCGCTGTCTGTGAGCAGATACAACATGTTCTTTACAGTCCATTGTGTAAATATGAAAATATGTGGAAATTGAATGTATTTAGGCAAGTTTTAAAATGCATAATATTTATTCAACTCTAATAGCTTCTTATTAGGAGTCAATAGAGTCTATCAACTAAATGGGTATTTCAACCATTTTCAATAGACACATTATTTACTCAATAGACCATAATGATTCTGAAGGAGGCATTAGGGCCTATTATGCAAATCTGTGTGTATTGTAGGTGTATTCAAAAACAGTGAAATTTTGACCCTGGCTGTTCTGCAGATCCTGATGCCATGGCTCTTTAGAAAGCAAATTGTGTAAACCTAGTTTGAATGAAATAGAAAGGTTAGAAGTAGCATAATGGAAATAATAGATTTTTTTGGTTGGGCTACAGAGCAGAGACTATAAAAAAAATTTCAGTTCAGCTTGAAGCAGTCTTTTTCTTCAGCAAAATAATAAAAAAAAAAGTCTCAGAAGAAACATTTCCTTTCACATGAAATGTTTTCCCTCCTTTTTTACCCAGTAGCTACACAAATAACTTCATTGCATTTTCGGCTGGTTAGAACATTCTCCCAAGAGACCTGCAGTGAATAACCTCCCTGACACTGGATGTGAGAGGGAGGGGTTTGAACGTGACCTTTGCTAAGATGGCAATGCCAGTCACCCAGCACTGCTGTTGGTCAGCCCTCCAATTTCTTTGCAGCTATACTGATCACAAATTGTTTCAGGCTGACTGAGAACAAATTTTTTTTAAATAAGTAATTTACTGCAGAAGAAAACTATAAAAATTGCCCGTCTGTACTGGCATGGGAAAATTCTAATAGCACTTGGTAGGTGACCTGATTCAGAATGGATAGATATTAATGAAGATGCTTTATCCAGTTTCAGTGAGTTTTACCTCTGTGTTCCTTGTTACATGCCAGATAGAAAGAGATTTTTTTTTTTTGGGAGATTTATAAACATCCAAGAGGAGACATATAACTAAAAAAGACACTTCTAACTCACATAAAACCACACGAAACTCTCTCATGTTCAGCTGAAAGTGACGAAACAGGTGTTTTCATTCCTACTAAACATTGAAAAAACAATCTTATTTCTGAAAGAAAAAAAGAATATAGGTCCATACCCAACAAATTAACATACAGCACTGAACCCTGGACTAAGACATCCAGACTAACTCAAAGACCAGAAGTGTAATATCATATAAGGTTGGATAAATTATTTTGCACATGTGGCCCTATAGCTTATACAAATTCCCCAGGTACTGGTTGGATACTGCTTTAATTTGCAGTGTACTAGGAGGTTATTTTGATCCGAAAGGCTCCTTTTTCTTTATTGCTGAAATATTCAAAACCAAACAAATGACCAAATGACTGGGTCTGCTTGTGTCAGGAACAGACACATAATACGTCTGCAGAAAAACAGTGAGTTATATGCAGCAACAACGACTAAGTTACATTCTTTATCAGTTTATAAGTATGTCTAACCAGTGTTTTTAAGAAAGGGCACAGTTGCTGGTGAGGCGGATTTTGTGGAAAGAAGCAATGTTTTGTATGAAATTGTACTGTTTGGAGTTATGTGCACAGAACTAATGGGCATGAATTCTCAGTTATATACAGCTGGTGTATTTGGAGAAAACCAGATGGACTTCTGGGCACTCAGACCCTTCATCACATTCTGTTCATCAGAAATTAATTTGCAATTACAGCATGCAGGATGACCAAGATTGAATGAGCATGTTACATTATATTACATTATATTGTATACTCTTCACAGCCTTCTCTGAAGACTGTACAAAGTGAGTTAGCTACACTGCCATTTACAACTTCCTTAGTTTTAGTAGTGGCAGCAAGTAGTCTTCTTCTCATAATGAAGTTGCTAGGGAACAACAGCCCAGGTCTCCACAAGCTGAGAGCTGCCACTGAGTGTAATATGAGCCAAATGGCCATCCCATGACAGTGTAGCTGGGCAGTTGTTATTGCTGGCCTGGAGCTTACAGGACTGAGCATGAGGCAGGAATGGACAGTGGACAAGGATCAACCAGGAATGAGGGTGCAGATTTGAGTATCTTGCCTATCTAGACAAAATAACCCTAATCCTTATCTCTGTTCGTGCTTTCTGGTCTCATACCAACAACAGTACTTTTTTTTTTTTTTTTTTTTTTGGACTTCTTGGGAAAGAATTATAGAAATGAGTTTTGGGGCAGATTAAAACCCTAGAGGTGCTTTGGCCCATTACTTTCTTTTAGACTGTTTGCCTTTAACTCTCACTTGAGCTACTGTTCCACAAAGTTAATAGCTGCAAATTCTTCAGGGATGGTTTGTTAAATCATGTCCAAGAAAATAAATATAATGAATGAAAGATCTCAGGAGAAAGTCCTGACATTTAAAAAAAAAAATGTAAACGAGTCTCAGAAGTATCAAGCCATGAAATAGGCAAAGTACTTTAGCAAAAATGAGGTATGTTTTGCAGCAATTAGAGGAGGAGATAAAGTCCTCTCTAGGGACCACACCTGAGTTCTTGAAAACTCAACCAAAAGCCAGTTGTGTGCTGCATCCTGGCATCTAACAGGACAGACCTGAACGTGCTCTGCTCATAACTCCCACTCTTCCAGCATTTCAATGTGCTTCGTCTGCCCCGAATCAATGGGCTTTGATATGAGGAAGCTGGAGCATAGCTTTGAACTCCACTGAACCCAATTATATCTGGTCATTTCAGAGAGCTGTGGTGGTGTGACTCTGAACTAGGAGGCAGAGGGTTCATGACAGACTTGAGTGCTGCAGCTGCAACAGCACATTCATCCAGTGCTGTGGTGTTGCAGATTTTACACTCCAGAAAAGAACTGGATATCTGAACTAAGTGATGCACTAATTAATAGGAAGGCATTTTGGCAACTGGTGTCTGGTATGTCCTGGGGTTCATGCCTTTTAATTGTCATGGCACAAGTGGTGAGCATTATCTCTGAGAGTTACTGGAGGTGTGTAGGGTGTTTAAATCATTTGCTGAAATGGAGGGAAGTCAGCTTTTTTCCCACTATCAGGATAGGGCATACCTCTTGTCTTTGAAAATGATACTTGCCGTTTAATGCTCGAGAGGGGATGAGCATAGCAGCGACATTAATTTCCTAGAGATACAGGGAATACCACATGAAAATGATATTAGAAAGCAGACTTAGTTTTGCCCATGGCTCGTGTAATTAAAACCTAGCCTGGTGACAGGGTACTACATACAGAGAGAAAGACACCTTTGGGCAGGGGACTAGTGAAGTTTTATGCATCACTAAATCCTACTTAAGCCTTTTTTGCTTGGCTTTATTAAAACCAATTTTGTTACTTGGCCCTGAAAAGCACCAGTGAAATGTTTCTGTAGGCCTTCCCCAGTACTGACAGCTTTCAAATGCTCGCAGCTCATTCTGTTCTCACAGGGACAAAGCCAGTGAATCAGTCCTGATTTCCACCGCATTAAGCAAGAGTGGCTTCTGCCTGGTTCTCGTGGCTGCCTGTGATTTCCCTCAAGAAAAGAGGAGAGGACAAAGAAGACCTGCCTTTCCAGCTTTTTCTCCAGTAAAAAAACCAAACAACAACAACAACCAAAACAAAACAAACAAGAAACTGCACCTTCCACGTGCACACAGATGCATATTTTAGTCCTCTTTCCCACTAAAAGGAAGTAAAAACTCATGCTAATGTCTAACCCTTCTGCTCCAGAATATATTTCAGTTATTTCAGTTACAGATATACCTTTGCTTTGGAAGAGGGTTTCTGAGACCTGCTCTTGCTTTGTAGTGACATAACTGGAGCTTGGCATTACCCAAATCTCTGGTAAACCCCTATTTTTCTTGTGCTTATAGCTACTGTATAAGAAGTTTGGGCTTTTTAGTGGCCCTTTTTGATTGTTGGATATTTTTCACTTTTTCCAAGTATAATTTTAAATGCAGGAAAAATCTTCTTGGGATAGACTCTGACCAATGCCTATTGGAATTTAAACCCACTGATTTGTTATAAAGCATGGGATTGAAGTTCTGATTATTTTTTGTACTCCTTGTGCAGAGCTGCTATGAAACAATAGTGAAAAATTAACTTTTCAGTGTTAAAATTGTGTTGAGAATTCTGTGGTAAGAATGGTGAAATTCCCAGGTTTTTAATCATTCTCTTAATCTTGAGAGAATCTTTTTCAGGTAGACTGAAAAAGTGGAAAGGGATAGATTTTAAAAGCATATTATGAGAAGAAGACACTCTAAATTTTTAAGCTGTAAAGCTAAGCCAGGTTCTTGGTTATTATTAGCTGAGAGAAAGTTAGTGGAAAGTAATTGTAACAGAATTAAGAGAAAGTATTTCCCCCCCAAAAAATCTCAAAACCTCAGAGTGGGAAGCTACTGCTTCTCAAATAGTAGCAATAGTAATAAAGGTCTCATCTAAGGACTCTATCTTGTTTGGCTTTTAAGAAAACATGAAAGATGTAAAGTTTTAAATTCTAAATAGCATTTAAAGTAAAGACAGTAGCACACAGAAAACAAAACCCGAAAAGTCCCTTTTATTTTTCTTCCAGGAGTTCCAATAAACGTCTTCTGAGTGCTCTTCAGATACTAAGGACAATTTTCCTGCCTTAACATCACATCACTAGAAATTAGTTCTGTTATTTCTAATAACTGTCTTAAACATTGCTCTTTTGAAGAAATTTCATAAATAAACAAATGGTGGTATTCATCTAAGAAAAGTGTACAATGGCCAGAAGCAGAAGCCAACTACTAACAGTGTGAAACTGGACTTTGTTAGTGTTTTGTATCTTTCAGGTTACTTACATATTTAAAGATTCCCAAGATCAAGGTCTCAGTTTTTTCATCAGAAAACCTGAATAAATATCATCTACAATACTGCAAATGTGAGGTGGATTTTGAAGCTGGGAAGGTGTTTTATATCTGCTGATATAAGGAAATTAATTTAATTGCTTTAATCAAAGTGAAATAACAAACCTCAACAAAGTATTAATAACCTCAACCTCAACAGAAAGCCATTTGATCATGTAAAGTGGGATTTCTTCTGAAAATCATGGAGAAACCTCACTCCAGACTAATGTCAGATGGTGAATTTTTCCCTCTGTGATGATATTAATAACATTCAGTATAGCAACAGATTAACTTTCAGGGAGTAGGAAACAGATCTGGTTGGTTTTGTTGGCATTGTTATGTTCAAGCTACAGATGCTCTCGTATATTCAGAAATATTCTGAAAGGGAATTGAACTTTTCTATTCATTTTTTTTTTTTTTAATATGCAGGATCAGCCTCAAACATTTGAGCATACAATACTTGTATTGCCCTGTGGGTCTGGAAACGACACATATGGTCCCAGAGAGGTCCATATACTCCAGAATGCTGTAGATCATGGCATTTTCTAATGAAGATCATCTGTGAATTTTTCATCCATCTATTTCTGCTATGCAGTTGATAAAACCAGTTACAACTCATTCAATTTTCCATCCACCATAGTCAGAGTTGACACAGTTAGAGGACAAAACTCCAGTGGGGTGTAAATGCTCTGAAATCAGCACATTAAGGATATCATTTCAAAATGGTTAGCACCAAGAATTCCCACTGAGAACTAAGAGTAAGGATGTTTTTTCATTTAATTGTCTTCTCTGATGCCTGAACAGGCTATGAAGTACCAAGGTCTTATGAAAATATAAGCTTCAGGTTCTAGACTGGGAACATATACTGTGGGGGATCTTGTTTCATTCCACATAATTATGTGAGAAGGACTTTTAGTTTTCCATCTATAAGCAAGGTGTATCTTCACTAAATTCTCAGCTTTCTTCTCAGTCTGTGCCTGGACTCACAAACACTCTTTCGTTTGCAATAGGTAAAAAGGAAAAATATTGTGGGTAGTCTTCTTCAGGTCATTACTGTAAATGTAAATAGAACAATTCTGTTGCAAAACTGATTACTCTTCTCGGTTTATTGTCATGATCACTTTCTCTTCAAATTCGTCAAAATACATTACCTATAACTCATTAATTTCTTGCCAATGACTGCTCGAAGGTCTCATGTGGTCTTATTTCTTTTAAACAAACTTCTTCATCTTCAGAAAGGGGTGAGAAGGTAGCTGTTGCCCTTCTCCCTCTGTCAGGATTTGTCTCTCTCATTGGTAGTGGAGATTCAGAACCATGTTAAGGCAATGTTAGTGGTGGCGATTTCCTTCCCAAGGCACCTCTCATTCTCTTTGGTGGCTTTATTTTTGTGTTTGTTTGTTTTGTTTTTTTGGTTTTTTTTTTTTGTAGCAGCAGAGCAGTTTCACCCCTGACTTCAGCTGTGCTGTTTGAATACCACTTTTCCAAACCCTCTGTGGTTCAAATCCATCCCTGACACTTGCACACAAGCACTCTGGAAATACATTATTTAAAGCATTCCTTCCTTGGTGTTTCAGAAATAGAGGTGTAAACTTACTTTAGAGACATGAGAAAAAAAAATCCTTTGCTCTCATAGGAAGAAGTGGAAGGCCAACCTCTGAGCTACACGTACCCTCAGAGGGCCCATGCACCCGGAGAGGTGAGAATTACTGGAGATAATATTGCCACCTCCCTCTCTGCATCTGAGGATCATCAAGCCACTGAGGCATGCTGTGCTGACGCTTGGCTGCTACAGTCACCGGATTGAGAGTGTAATATTACCAGAGCAACCACACATCCTGCATCACACCTTCTGCTGGGCTGTGGAGGTGGGATCCCCCTTAAAAGTTTTATCAGGTCCATTCAAGATTTATGAGGGTTCTGTGACTTCTACTGTTGCCCACTTGATCAGCTGCTGGTCAAAAAGGCCAAAAAGCACACCATACAGTAAACATGTTTTGAAGGGCATTGTCAAGGTCTGGTGTCTAGATATTCAGTGTAAAGAGGAGAGCTGCCTGGATCTCATTTGGATTTTCATCCAGTGTGATTTTTCCTTCTCCCAGAAATGCCTCTCTGAAGGGTGCCCATTTGAAGGAAGGTATGAAGTAGAGCACTTTTGAGGACCAAGACTCCTTATCTTTCAAAGATCTAAAAATCTCTGGTTTTCCAAGCCAAAGTCTTGGCATTTCTTCATTCTGCAATTCAAGAATTTTGCAAAATATGAGTCTGTGAAGCCTCTCAAAGATGGGCTTTTCACTCCATTACAGAATGAAAACAAGTATGAAAGCTTATGAACTGGAATTGCTGGTCTCCAGATAGCAGTACATGATGAGTATTTACCTTACAAAAGAACAGATAAATAGTCCAGAATATTGCAATAGCAATCCCAAGTAGAGCTGTAAAACCAATGTAGAGTGGATGTGTTGTAGCAGAATGGTGACAAACTGCAGTAGTTTAAGGGCAGCATCTGTGTGTGCGGCGGTGTGTAGTACAGATCCAGTCGCTGTGTCACACACAAGCGGTACCTCTCGTTGGAGCCACGTCTCTGTAAAGCAATAGAAAAGAGCTGAACTTGTTGAAGCATGGGATGTAAGAACATCTGCCCTTCAAAATGACAGTAATGCATCAGGTAAATGGAGGTGAGCTTGAGCCGCATGCTGCCTCTGACATAATTGAAGGTGATGGAAAAGTACTGCTGTTGTAATGGGGAGATATAGTTTAATATATCTATCACAAAGAATGCTTTTGTAAGAGGAGTGGAGCAGGAAATAAAGATGCACTAGATTTGTACCAGCAACAGAATTTCCCACTATGTATTCTGCAGCTTTCAGACACTTGGTAGCACCTGCTGCAAAATGACTGTTATCTCTGGGCATGTTTGAAATGTTAAGCTACACTTCCATGGATTATGTCAGGTTACATCTCATCCAAGGGACAAATCATGCAGAATGGCTTAGCTCTCCAGCTCCTTAAATGAAATTGTTGGGTAACCATCAGGACAGTATGAGGAGTGACAGACACACCTGAGAGACAAGATTCTTGCCTCCTGTCTTAGACCCCCATCCTGTTCTCATACAAAAGCCTCCTCCCCAGACTCTAGAAGAAATGGTTTAAATAAAACAAGGTCTGCATCAAAATATTAAATGGAATATGCAAAATAAGAATAATAAAATAGGAGTGACCCAAGTAACAGAGTTTCATGAGGAGAAAGTAAAGCACACACGCAAAAAACCCCAAAACAGATCAGGGCGGGCAAATGACTGAACAGATTGCAATTTAGATAGAATAAATGCACTAAGACCAGCAAGAAACCCATTTAAATATTCAAGCTGAGAAAGAACCAAGGCATGCACTGGAGTTTTAGTTGCCTCAGTCATTAACCAAGCACAGATTTTAAAGATGTTCAATAAATGGAATTGACAAGTCTTCACAACACAATTAATATGGGAATGAAATGACAAATCAGAGTAAAAGGTTACACCCAATTGCTATGCTGCAGCAGAAGAAATTTTATGTGGTGATCTTTCTTCAGGGAAAAGAAAGAAAAAATAAATAAATGGGAAGGAGGCAAGTTAAGGCACAGAGCCTGTGTAAAACTTATGCCTTATCCATGTTATTAGAAATAAAAGATTAGCAAATATCCACTGGGAGATGTCACTGAAGCAATGCAAGACATGAGGAAAAGGATCATTGAAAGAATCAAGGCCCAGCACAAACTGACTGGAGATTTCAATGTAAAAAGCAGCAGTTCCACTATAAACACAGAGAGATTCCAAGCCCCTGGGTGAAATGCTTGCCCTTGTGCCATGGCTGATGTGCTATGGGACAAGCAAACCTTGACACCTTTCTGTCCAGGAGGGAAGGACTTGATGGTAACCAGGCAAAGCCTGTGGTGGATCAGCTCTGCCCTTGACAGCTTTTGTATCCTTCTCAAGCTAAAAGCTCCCGAAGATGGCTTGCTGCATGGTCTCTGGTCCTTCCCCCCTTCCAGCAGCAGATGCATTAAAGTCTGTGGTGTCCCTCAGACTTGCTTGGGAATTGTTGGCTCCCTCCTGGTGGGTGGAGGCCAGTGCCATGAAGAACTGTGATGCATCAGAGCTTCGGCAATGGCATGAGCAACTCGTTGCTGCAAACACAAGGGTTCTTGGCTGAAGCCTGCTGTGAGAGAGTGGAAGTCTTGCAAGAAGAGTTGGCCATGTGCTGTGAAGTCAGAGCAGACAGATGGGCAGGGCTTAGATGTTGAGCTCTCTAGGGTGGCAGAGCTGGGAATTCCTGAATGAGAATAACAGTCTGTGCTGATGCTTTCACTTTTATTGTATTCAGGAAAATGGGCCTTGGGTGAAATTTTTCCTCCCTTTTAGTGGGGGGGGGTAAGTAAACAAGATTATTTTAAGATTATACCAAGAGTACAATTGACTTATGCTGCTGATTTCTTATGCTAATGAAACAATTCTGCAAGGCTTTGAAACTTTGGTTAATCATTCAGCCAAAATTGCTACTCTATTTTAATAATAATGACATCTATTGATGATTTTGTTCTGGATTCACTAATCCAATCAGAAATGCCTTCTCTGTAGTTGCTTTGTACTTTTTTTTTTTTTTTAATATAAAAATAATTGGAAAAGCCTCAATAAATAGATTACAGGAACAGAGAGGATTTCCATTACCATGCGAGTTCTTCCTCTTTCAGCATTTGCATGACGATAATTTAGTAGCAGAATACAATTAGGCCAACTAGGGAAAAGTGTATGACTTTGTGTTATGTGATATTGCCTTGATTTGCCAATACCACGAGTGCACAAATGGACCCACAAAGCTGATTTCACAATCCAGAATGGACACTGGTACAGATGTTACATCAGGACCTTTCGTGAATAGAAATGCGTGTCTTAGAACTGTTCCAGGCTCTTTTTCTCCTCAAAAGGGAGAGATGAACTAAGGTCAGCTGTTTGGTTGGTGTTGGTTTTTGTTTTTGTTTTTTTGTTTTTTCCTAGTTTTACAGACAGGATTATTTGCAGTCCAGTTTTCTGGAAAGAACCAGTTTGTGCTCAGCAATTTAAAAGTTCCCTGATTGTTTTCCTTTCAAATACACTGTGCTGCTTTCTGCATGCAGCCCTCTGCCCTTGCTTCTCCTGGTGCTGTGGACACTACCTTCTCCTGTTAGGACTGTCTGGGTTCCAGCTGCTACAGCCTTATGGATACCTTCTGCTGACCCTTTCATCTCAGTATAATAGATGGGGAGACCTTACTTGAAAAAAGAAAGACCTGACCAGAAAAATGTGCAGTCTAACTCTTAGTGTTCAGATACAGAAGGTATCTGCCAGGCAATTCAGGATGAGATAGTATAATAACCATTTGGAAACAACAGAAAGGGGTCATTTGTGCTATGACTGCCTCACCTTGTTCTCCCCTTCCATTTCCCTTCAAATTGTCATTTATACATCTACTATGTCCCTGCTACACACAAGGTGCATCCCTGTGTTCCTGTCACCTCTGCCTTTCCTTCCAGGCTCCAGGTGCAAAACACTGCTTTTGAATTGATAGAGCAAAAAATACATCTGGAGAGCTGGTCTTTTCCAGATAAGAGACAGACCGGCTGTGCTGTGGATGTAGAAAGGTGAAGATTACTACACTGTTGCCACATACAGCAGGAAAATGCAGATACAAGGAACTGTAGGGACAGCTGTCATTTTCCTGTTGCTTATTTCTATCATTTTCACACTGCTGAACCCTTTTTTCAAGGGAACACTATTTTGTAATAATTTAGTCTCATGAGCTGTATTTCTCAACTAGACAAATTTCTGCTATATTCATTCAATAAGATTATTTGATTATTTACAAGAACTATAACAAGTACTATTCATTTCACAGATTGTGACTGTAGCATCCACTCAATTGATAATGTTGGAGTGGGAAACATAATTTGGTCAGATGGCACAAGAACTGATCATATTTTCATGGAACAACTTAGTCAAGAGGTTTCTGGAAGGGTGAAGTTATCATTTTTATAGGCAGATGATATGGAGTGGTGATGGCAGTAAGGTAAGCACACAAGAGCTTTTTTTCACTTTGCTTTTGTGATAGTTTATAGTTTTGTGGGACATAATTTCATACAGGCAATATTCTAGTCATATGAGTCTCTATTAGGTTGCCAAAGAAGTTGTATTCTAGCAGTCTTTCCTTTTCTCATGCATGTAGGGAAAGGTGAGCTCTGCTTTACGAAAGAGTGTTTTTCAACTTCCTGCAAAACCATCTCCCATCCTCCAGTGTTGTTTAGAGGCGAATACAGCTAGTGAAACAAAAATGTTTTGCTTGCCATCCACTGCTCTGTGCTCCTGTCCATAGTGACCAGTGTCATGATTCTACTTCTGTCCATCTCTGCAATGCAGTAGCCCTTCCTTTGTCATCAGTCTTCATGTTTTCCACCCTCACTCCCTGCTGCTGTTCCTGGAAAACCCTTGGGTCTCACAGCTGCCCTGTGGTGCCTGCTGCTCTTCACAGAATCACAGAATGGTTGCGGTTGGAAGGAACCTCTGGAGGACATCTAGTCCAACGCCCCTGCTAGAGCAGGTTCACCTAGAGCAGGTTGCACAGGAATGCATCCAGGCAGTTTTTTAATATCTCCAGAGCAGAAGACTCCACAACCCCTCTGGGCAACCTGTTCCAGTGCTCCGTCAGCCTCAAAGTAAAGAAGTTTCTCCTCATATTCTTCCTCCCATCTAGCAGAGAGCAGAAGCAGAGGTGCAGTTGGAGGATGGTTGGGTTACATGTTTCCCCCTTTCCCTGCTGAGCTCCCAGAGGAGCAGACGATTGCTCACACACTTGTGTGAAAAAGAGGCACAAGGTAAGCTGAGGGGACTGCAGCAGTGATTCCTGGCTCTGCCACGTCCCGCAGCTCCCAGGCTGCCCAGGTCCAGGCTTCTGCAAGGTTCTGGGCAAAGCAGTGGAGAAATGATCTTTTCTCCTCAGCACGTACAGAGGCTTATGCCAGTAGCTTCATGCTTATTATTTTTTTACTATAGCCACTAAAGGTAATATTAAAAAGGAAAAAATGGCTCACAATAACTTCTTGTTTCTTACTCTCACTGTCTTCTTTAGGGTACGTCTATATGTGTGCCAGTTACATCAATTAAATAGCAACCAATCCAAGTACATTTACAGTCTGCCTTTGAAATGCCAGCCCCATACTGTCTTACCAATTAAGGATAAGCAGATTAATGGGATGCATTGTTCTCTTGGGTTAACTCCACCATATTGTCATTAGGTGGATATGCCCTCATGAATCCAAGTCTTCTACGAAAGAAAAAGAAAGTGCACGCTCAAAAAGTAGGGCAATTTCTATTTAGCAGAATAAAATGAGAGGAAAAAAAGAAAATAATCTCCTCCCTCCCACTTTTTTATTTCAGTTGTTGTTTAATTGTTTCTTCGACCCAGTGGTTTAGTGATTTCACATCTATTTAATTAACAGAGAAACGGACAGGGCACACTGCAAAACAAGAAAGGAAGATCAAATAGACAAATGATCTCTAAGTTCACAGTTCTTAAAACAGATGTTCACCTCCGCTGGCTATGGTATATCATTATCTCCAGGAATCCTGAAGAGAAAGCAAAATCCTTCATTACTTGTAGGAAATACAGAGCAGGCTTACAGGGCTAAACAGATATGCCAGCCCATTGCATCAGATCCCCCCTTGCTGCTGTTGTGTTACTCACAGGTCAAGAAGTGTGTGTGTCTGGGGAAGAGTGAGTCTACAGATAGACATTTCAGATGTCTGTGCAATGAGAGACTATGAAGATGTGATGAAGAGGTGGTGTCTAGAGCAGAAGCAACCAAAGGGGTGGGAGGTTGGGACAATTCCTCCCTTACTTATTTGGTACAACGGCAAGGTGGCAATCATCTCTTACTTGAATCAGCTTATTCTTGGTGTGGAGCTGCCTATTCCCTGCTTGGCTATTCACTAAAGCTGCCTGAGCATTCTGACTCAAAGGTTAGTTAGTGTGTACATTGGAAAAACATGTTGCCCTTTGCTTTCCTTTCTCTTTTCTTACTATACATTTTGCAGACATAATTAGGTAAAATGCCAATCCTCCTGTCCTGGAGAGATATATAAAGACACGGAAGAAGTCTTCCTCTGCAGTCAAATCTGCATGCACAAATGCATGCAGACTGTCCATTTTGTCTAACTCCCTGGATCTTGCATCTGGTTTCCCCACCTGTGGGACAAGAAATGCTATGTTCTGCTGGGTAAACAGTTGTGATGGCAACCATGAAAGAGCCCCTTGGAAAATGTGGCCTGAACAGTTTGATTACTTGTGCCCTCGATTTAGCTCATCTTGTGATTATGCTTTATCGCTCTTACTGTCTCCCCTAACTTTTAATCATGGTTACGTATTTCCAATTCGGCTGCCATTTCTGATTTCAAGTGTATTAAAGAAGTATTCAGATTCCAAGATAATAAAAAAAGTGAGGATTTGCTAGGCAGGAGGCACTAAAGGGACCCTCTTTCCCCTCTGGCTTCCACCCTCCCCCCTTGCATCAGAGCCCTGGTAGTGGAAAAAAGATGTTGAAATCAATATAAGAATAAATTGCCACGTGGTCCTTATTGTGGAGGCAAGGTTTCTACAGAAAATCCTTGTAATCAGAAAAGAGGGAAGATGAGATTAAACTGATTAAACTGAGAAAGTCAAAAAAGGACAACTTGAAAGATTAGCTCGAGGACGACTGAAAAGCATAATCCTCCATGCATGTTAAGTAGAACAGTCCCTCTCTGTTATCAGCCCCTTCTTCTGGTGACCTTCTGTTGCATTAGCACAGAGCTACTTGATCCAAAGCAAATAGTGAAAATTGAAAAGCCAGAATGCCAGTGATTACAACAGGTATCAATATTACAGCAGTGATGGTTTGTTATCATTAGGGAGCTCCTTCAGAGCTCATTCTGGAAGCTAAAGGAACAGAAAATAACAAGGCATTACACTTGTGGCAGGCAATAGAAAAAAAGACCTTGTGTTACAATGGAAAAACCTTTTTCATCTGCTTCCACCTCTAAAATTACAGTAACAGAGCAAGAAAAGAGATGGGGGAAGCAGTACGGGAAGCTCGTCTGTGTTCTTGTCTCAGGGAACAATTGAGCCTCAGTGGGTTGCACACAGCCGGCACGTGTTATGCTTTTCTTCTGGAGTGAGAGAAAACAAAAGGCCTGTGTCAGTTTTACTGGTTCAGTGATTTTTTTGCCTTACACACACAGCTTCATGGCAAATCTGTTCCCATGCATTTCCAGCAGCAGCAATATTGGCTCCTCTGCTGCCCAGCCAGCAGCTCTACAACTCCATGTTGCAGGGCTGCGTTTCCAAGCTCAGCATGGTGCAGTTCAGGGGCAGCATCTCCTCTCTTCTGCTTCGGAGATGTGGGAAGGCCTGGAAGAAAAAAGCAAATCTGCTCTAGCTGAGAGTTGTTCAGCCCAGATACATCACATCTGCCACCTTAACTAATAAAGTAAGACACACATTTAGTGCCTTGGAAATGTACCTGGCATCACATTAGTATAAGGACCCCTAGGGAAGTGGTGGATTCCCCAACATTGGAGAATTTTAAGATTTGGCTGGACAGGTGCTGGCCTGTGTTGTCCAGGCCATGTTTTTGCCAAGAAAGGTTGAACCAAATGACGTTTGAGGTCACTTCCAACCTGGTATTTTATGATTCTATGAAAGTCTGCTGTGGTATTCATCTCTGTTGTAATGTTGCTGATGTAAAAGGAGAAGTATGACTCTGAATCATTAAAATGTTTTGACTGAATCCTATATTTGTCACTGAGTTGCTGTTTGATTTGTTCAACCTACTGCTACTCAGTGCTTTTGATTCACCTGCTGCCTTTTGTTGGTCTCTCTTAGTTAAACACCATGTTCTGTGGAGGTCAGAATTGTTTCTTACTGGGCATTTGGCAAGTGCTTATGGGAATGCAACTCCATTTGGAAATTGACAAAAATACTGTGGTCAACTCACACTAATGGAAAAAAGAAAAATAATATATATTCTTAAGTAATTTTTCATAATTTTTAAAAACGCCAAATACCATTTCACATTGAAAGAGCACAAAACATTAGCTTGACAACATCAGGCTGAAACATTTTGAAAAATCTGAGGAGAAAAAGGCCCTGCTACTAGCGTAATTCCATCCAGCTCCAAGATCCAGAGAATAGACCCATTTCTGGCAAGATTCTTTACTATTCATTTGAAATACCTTATCTGCGTGTAGCACTAATGTCAGTGTTGCAGTTTAACCTGGCAGGCAGCTAAACACCACGCGGCCATTTGCTCACTCTTCCCACAGTGAGATGGGGGAGAGAACTGGCAAAAAGGGAAAACCATGACCTGAGATAAAGAGACTTTAATACGACAGAAAAGGAACAAAATAAAAATAACAACAACGACAACAATAATAATAGAATATATAAAACAAGTGATGCACAATATAATTGCTCACCTCTTGCTGAGTGATGCCCAGCCAGTGCCTGAGCAGCAGTTCCCATATGACATGGAATTTCCTTTTAATCAGTTGGGGTCAACTATCCTGGCTTTGTCTCCTCCCATCTTCTTGTGGACCTCCAGCCTCCTCGTTGGCAGGTCAGTATGAGAAGCTGAAAAGTCCTTGACTTAGTGTAAGCACTGCTCAGCAGCAACTAAAACATCAGTGTGTTATCAACATTACTCTCATCCTAAATCTGAAACACAGCACTATACCGCTACCAGGAAGAAAATTAACTCTATCCCAGCTGAAACCAGGACAATCAGGAGGGAAAATTGATTGCTATAGTCTTACCTTACCTTTCTTTAGCAGAGAAGAAAGGATCCTGCAACACTTTTGCTCAGACAGGTTTTGGCCTTCTGTCAGTAGGCTGGGTCAAACCTAATTTAGGCAGAAAGAAGCAGTACTGTTGCCTTGGGAGAGCTCCTGCTTCTGCCATGCCTGAATTTGTCCTCAGTTGCTTAAGTCTCAATGAAAAGAGGTTTTCAGTTCAGGAGGTAAAGGGATTCATTAGATCTCATTCCCAGAAATGCCTACCTGATTGAGAAAAAGTCCCCTCAGGGGTAATGCTTATAAGCAGGAGGACGCTGAGGGGCTGAAAAATGACCCATTTTGAAGTTTATCTAATTAGCTTCAAATACATATGTTGGGTGTTTTGCTAGATGGATTAGCGTAATTAACTTAGCACACCTATTCATGCTAAGAATGTCAGAAAATGAGAGAAAACAGAGAGGCTCAGAAAAAGAACCAGCAGCTCAGCCTGTTGAGTGCCCTGACACGAGTAATTGTGGTGCAAGGGAAAGAGAGAAGGCTGGAAAAACACAAGGTGAGAGGAGGTGCTCCAAAAACAAAATATTGACAGCTGACCTACAAATAAACTGAGAGTGATCCACCTTGGCCCAAACTCCCTACACAGTACTACTACAGAAAAATCATCCTGTGTGCATGCAGTCACTGCATAAGGGCAGCATCCTTCATACACCAGCAATTAGATCTGATGCATCCATCATAAGCTCTGTATCTTTAATTTTGTGTCTGTTACTGAGCCATATTTAAAATGGGTGAAAGGATTTTTCTTTATCTTGAAAGTGTTTCTTCTGGGTTACTATTGTATTGTTTAGTTATAGCTTTTTCCTGATCTGTTGACAAGTCAGATCCCACATGTCTCCTGAGATCAGTTATAAACTCCCCCGAAAAACAGTAGATAGCTATGAAATAGCTTTTTCTGAGAAGTTTAAAAAAAAAAAAAAAAAGAAAAAAAAAAGGAAAAAAAAAAAGAAAAAGAAGAAAAAAAATAAAAAGGAAGAAAGAAAAAAAAAAAGGATAGTATAGATGGGGGCATATTCTTTATTCCTAAGCAGTTTTTGTAAGGGGTCATTGTTCAGGTACGCATCTGCTGTGAAATATATTAGGAGACTGGAGAAAAGAACAGCATTGCCAAGTAAACATGAGAGCAATCAATGATTTCTTTTTAAAAAATTAGTGCTCCAGTTGTCCAGTTTGTTCCACTCATTGCAAAACTGGGGCTCAAGGCCAGACTGGCTCACTCTCTGTGCATCATGCAAAATCCAGTGGCAGCTGAAGCTACTCACCTACCCTGTCGAACACTGTCTTTGCTCCTAACTCACACTGTCTCCATGCCCCCATTCTGTACGATTAGCTGAGTTTCCAGCTAATGGCATTTCTAAGTGTATCAAGTGTGCAACGTTAATTTCCCCAGCATCTCATTGACTCTTTAGTCAATATTGCTGTGATCCTTTCAGAACAACTCTCCCGTTCGAAGTATTGTAAATTAGTTTAATCACTGGAATGACCTGGTTTCTAGCAGGGTTGTGCACCATTGGTAACAGTGAAGTCACCAGGTGATCAGCACTCCCTCTGCCTGTTGATTCACCAGAGCTTTGAGTCATGCCTGCAGATTTTAAACCCTAAATTAAAACACCCTTGAGGGTGTTCAAAACTGGCAAAATTTTTCCAGTAGTTTATTTTTGAGTTGGAAAAACCTGTTTCACCAACATCTGATTTTTTCATGTGAAAAATGTCAATTGTGATTTTTTTTTCATGAAGGAGTATCTAAGGTCTAAGCATCAGAGAGTGATCATACTTGGACAAACTGCTTTGGTTTGTGAAATGTATCTGATTTAATTCAATGTGTCATCTATAACAGAACATAATTATCATTACAGCTTCCTCTTATCTTTCCATAATGTGAAACTGAAAGAGGGAAAATCAGGACCCAATATTTTTATTTTAATAAAATTGATTGGTTGTGATTTACCTGAAGTCATGGTTCTGTTTTTTGTTTTTTGGGGTTTTTTTAATAATGTTATGTCCGAAATACCTTATTTTGCCCCAGAATGTGATGCTTCCAGAGAGTTTGAAACCTCCAAGTGCCAACCAGCTTTATCTGCCTGCTTGTGCTAAAGTAATTTTACAGATAGATGAACTTTCTCCCTTTGTTGACTTTTTTTTTTTTTTCTCTGTTGCTTAAAAGGCAAACATTTGTCCTTGAGTCATAGCAGAGGGCAATCAAATGGATTGGAGATCAACGTTCTGTCCCTAGCCTTTATTTTTGGCAGAGAAAGTAGAGAGAGATGTGTTCTGACATCTGTGGCATGTGGTGGCTGGTGAACTTTCAGATTCACAGCCACATTCCTTCGTCATATGTGCTCCTCTGACTACTGGCACCCTCCACATGGGCAAAGCGGGCTCATCTTGGCTACAGCAGAGGGATATTTGTTCTGAAGAAGTGGATTGGTATAAAGATTTTTGTGTGCACACCGATGAGAGAAGAACTCAGAAAGAGATGGCAGAAGGAAAAAAGGAGAAGAAAGTACCTAGGAATTCAGTGACTGGAAAGATATATAGAAGTCCAGACTCTGTAATCATGTGTGCATTTTAAGCCTGTGAGAAATTTCTGGGAGGTGGCATGAGAAAGAGCTAGACGGCTCACACCAAAAACCAGGCTGCTTACACTGCCAGCTCATGGCTTAGTGTCAGGCTCCCATCCAGCTGCCATGGCCACTGTGCCATGCAGGTTACCTTTGCTGTTACACATCTGGATGGGTGTTAGTACTTTCTTGGTTAAATCCTCTTTGCTTCCTCAAAGGTTCTGGCTCAGGACATGGTCTTGATTTTGGAAGTGAATGAGAACTGTCATTTTTAGTGAACTTTCAGACTCCCTACTTGGTGCCATCTATTTAAGACATTATAGAAAACCTCTCAGCATGAATGTGGCATTTTAAGATTCTTGTCTGTTGGTGCACTACGTCTATTGTTGAGACGTAAGGTCTTTGACTAAACACTAGGAAATGTAGCCTGAAGCAATAAACAGGACATTTAAAAAAAAAGGTAACTGCTGAGGAAGTAGCATTGAACCAAAGATAAAGTGCGGAGTTCGTGTTCTAAGGAAGCTGATGAGGAAGAGCATCTTTCTACAACAGCTACTTGCTTTTTAGGACATGTGGGCAGACAGGGTATATTTGGCGTGTCCTGATGTTCTTGATGCATAGACAACTCACAGAAACCAGGCCAACTTTTCATTACATGTGATATTTCTTATAATTAGTTAGGACTGTATACCCTCTGAGGACTGACCTTCATAAACACACAAGCTGAATTCGTATAGATTTTTACTTGACTTGCTGGAGGTAGATGATAAAAGATCTTCCTTTGTCATCAGTCAAGTTCCCCGCTAGTGCTGCCTTTCATAGCCTTTCATAAATGGATCAAGTCTCCCTCTTAAGTCTTGTCCCTCCTACACCAGCAGGAAACTTGCTTGAGAACCATTCCGATAATGCTCAGAAATCTTCTCATTTACTGCATATATCTCCTCATGTCTAGGCTATTTCTCTTTTAGTTGACACTTTCCCCAGGCTACTGCGGTATGTGTTTCTCCTCTTTCCATCCACTTGCAGATGGAGTGCCTGTTTGCTCCCAGCCTTCTGAACAGACACTTGAATCTGAGTTTTTCACATTTCAAGTGAATATCAGCAGGGTGGTACCATTAGAGGTCTGAGCTGAAGCTTTCTTCAATTTTAGCTGTTGAAACACTCAAATTGTGAAACATTCAAGCATATAAAGAAATCAGCTTTATAGTTCCATGGTTAATGCAGTCAGGTGAGAAACAGACATAGGAGAAACAGACATAAGCCCCACTGCCCTATTTATCATTTAGCTACCTGTAAAGTAGATTAAAATATCTTCTGAATAGCAGAGATCTGGTGATTAGGCTCTGTGAAAGAGAGCGTGGTCGGAGCTTCCGACGACATTTCCAAATGAGTCCAGTGCCGATGTTGTAGGAAACCGTATGTCTCTGCATCATTATGGTCCCACAATCTTTCCCAATGAACAGTTCCCTATGAATATGCTGTAATAATGCACTTCTCAGGACTCTCGGGGGTCACAAATACCCTCAGCAGAGCTGATGCTTGGCTCATGGGAGGAGATAATACAGCCATAAAGCCCAGAATACTGTCTTCCTCAGAAAATTTCTTTCATTTCTTTTCCAATTCTCAGATATTTCCTTAGAGTCTTCAGTGTGGATGGAATAGTGCGATGAAGGCACACAAATTGTCTACCACAAGAAAAAAGTTTGCTTATTTGGAGGGAAACATTATTTTGGACACACGGAAGACTCTTTGGGTTTTATGTGTCAAGAAAGCTTTTCATGTTCTTTACTCTCTATTGAGCTGGTTCAATTGGTTCAGTTTGAATGCTAATGCAGAGCTGCTTTGTCTCTGCCAGTGTTGAATCGCCAAGCCATCAGCAAGTAGGTATGAACAACTTATTGCAGTGTCTTTCCACAAAACTGTGTTTTTTCTATGGCTTTTTTCCTTAAAAATAAATAAATAAATAAATAAATAAAATCCAACTCTATTAACAGCTTTTGTTTATTTTTTCATCTGATTTGTGGTTTTTATTCCTGATATATGGTTGATAGAAAACCTTATAAGCAAAAGCTACCAAAAAAACCCTTTAAAATATACACTGTGTGACAAAACTGTCCCACTTCTATTTTATTTGACTGAGCATTACATTCTTGCATGTTTTTTCACTTTTTTCTCCTTTTGCAAAATTGAAGGGGTCAGCCTTTCACAGTCTGCCAGGTGATCAAGAGGCACTTGCTCCCTCAGGTCAACCCGAAACACTGAGAGGAAATCAGAATTAGATATTTGGAATTATTATTCCAGTTTGGATCATATTGACATTGGCTGTATTACATCATAAAACCTCAGGCAGCAAATGGAAATAGCACAGGCTCAGCTCAAAACCATCTTGAGCCACTTTTCTCTTCTGCTTTGTACCCCTCCTCAAGACTCATCCCTGCCATGATGTCTGTCAGGCAATTATGGAAGGCTTTATTGAGGGTCAGGGCGTGGCCACTTTTTAAACTTCCATCGTTAAAAACGTCCAGATCTCAGCATGCATCCACCCTAAACAGGGTGAGGAGACCATGAGAAAGATGTTGCTTGGGACCAATACCTTGTGTCCAAACCAACTCCTTTGCTCGGTATGCTTGCTTCCCAGCAAGGTCCAGGCTGTGGGAGAATGTTGCCTCCTCTCCTCCAGCCTTTGCCATCCCGATTCAAGAAGCAACAAGTAGAGGAGAAAACACGGTCAGTGGTGGGAGAGACAGTGCCCAGCCTTACGAAAGGGGTGCTGCATCCAGCTGCCCCTCAAAGCCCACCCCATGGGGATATAAGTGGGGTGCGGATGCTCTCCTTCCCAACCATCCCACACCCCTGACAGACTTGGAGCTCTGCAGTGGTGCATTAACCCACCACAGGCAGCTGCTGCAGGCAGTAAAAGGACCTGCAGTTCCTACCGCAGAACCTGGGAAGGCCAGACAGGCTCCTGCTGTCTCCAAGTACACAGGGCTGGTGGTGGCCAGCTGTGACCAAGGCTGGCACCCCAGGAGCTGGGAGCACCTCCTCACCTGCTCTCTACCCTCTGTAGTAGGAACAGTCAATCTGTCTTTTCAAGGTCTTTCTCTAACTCTCAGCTCCTCTACTCCCTCCTGTGCCTCTTTTATTTTGGGAGCAGCCTGGTTTTGGTACTGTTGGCTTTGCCTGTGTTTTTGAGAAGTTTTGTTTCATCCGTCTGTGTAGCAGAAGCTGCAGGTGGATGTACCGATGCCAGCAGGAGCTGTGCCAGTCCCTTCCTAATGCAGCACGAGAACTGTAGTACTGATGCTGAGGGAGTTAGTAATGTTGTCAGTCACTCCTTGTTTAACTCAGTTTGAAATGAGCTGAGTAAAACTGAAGAATGGCCTAATAGTTAACTGCAATTTGGCTGAATGTCAGACAGTGCCTTTGGGACTGTAGAAATTTGCGGTGATTAAACCACCTTCTTAAGGAACCTGTTTTGCTAAGTGTTTTGAATCCATGTTTTTAATGTCACTTTGGTATAGAGTATGAGTACAGGGCACAAGATGGAGTCAGTGTTGTTCTTTGGAATCAATGACCTATGTACATGTAAAATACTGAATGATGGACTACTGACTCCTAGATCCATGACATGTCTAACAAAGGTGGGCATGAAAAATACTTATTTCCATGACTGAAGAGAATGATTCCAAAGTAACACACAGACAATCACACTTACCAAAACAGGTAAATGGTTTTGGTAACTTACTGGATGTTAATATCTGCACTGACTAGAAGTTGAGGATTAATGATCCTTTGCTATTAAAACCCCTCAAAATATAAAACAATTGGAGCCTTTGAGGGAATGCAAACTGTAATTGCTGATCTTTGGCCTGGAAGATTTTCCCTCCTTTTTTGTTTGCTGGCCTCAGTGATGTCTTGCAGTCCGGAAGCAGATTTTGCCCAGTCGTTCCCAAACTCCAAAGTAAGTGGGATCTTCTGCATTTTTGAAGGAATACATGATTTGAACCACTCTGCAGGTATGTTAGCTGTTATGTGACATGCACTCCCACACTTTGCAGCTATGAAGATAACATGAAGGGCCTTGTAGAACTGGTGCTGATTTGGTCCCTTTTAACAGATCTCCATAAAATTTCCTAGCTGATATAAAAGAAAAAAAAACAGGCCTCAGTAAATTTTTCTTGCAGACATCTGTAAAATTTACCTAAATGACTCTAGGCTGGACCTTCTCATGTAATATAAAGTAGTTCATCAGGGGGTTATGGATTTATAGTAGCTGAAGATGTTTTCCAATGCTATAAAACTTCAACCCAAAAGTTGCCATGGTAGTTTTTATCACCTTACTCTACAAATAAGTCCTTGTAGTTGCTACACTGGATAAAGTTGCAACTTTACACAAGGTGCTGGCAAAAGATATAAAGATCAGAAGGTATTTCCAGATGCTTACAAATTAATAAGTGCAAGAATAATGGAGTTGCTGCAGTTATTACTGATGTGTGCAAATGTGACCAGGACCCTCAATTATGGACTGGGCTGTGTTAGCTGTCATTCAGTACCAGAACAAAAAGAAAATTTGGACACTCTTTTGGACAGAGACCACATTTTATATTATCTGTTCTGGAGAAATGCATGAGCATAAATAAAGGCAAGTCATCAAATACACCATTTGCACACAGCTACTGTGTGTACCGTGCATGCTGCAGGCTGGGTAAGTGTGCGCTATTCACTGTCAGCACGGGTCCGTCTAGATTGCAAGGGGTTCTGTTGAGTGCAGATGTAGCCAGGGAGAACCTTGTGTTTGTGCAGGATGCTTATTGACACTAATTAAATATTTTCTTTATTTGGAAAGCAGACAATTCATGGCTACCTGTATCCCCATATTTACACAAATAGTTTATTAGAAACCTCTTACATTCAGGAAGTCTGAGAGGGAATTCATATTTTAGCTGTGCTGAAATGACAGAAGTAGGCAATTCAAGTAATGGCCTGTTAGTCAGTTTATTAAATATTGCTCTTCAGCAAAATTGCTAATGATGATGGTCTTTCCATGCTATGTTTAAAAGAGTGCACTGTATATTCTGAAGAGAGATTATCTTGGATACAGAAGGCCAACATCCTGAATACTGTCCAAATCAACAAATTATGTGTGACAATCAACCAACTCTGCCGGGTCACACAGAGATTAGTTGCTATGTAGAGTTCCATGGTTTAAATTAAATGGCTAAAAGGTACAAACGTGAAATTACTCAGGAGACTTGACTTGATTTTTAGAGGAAGGATAAACTTTTAGTAGAGGTGCACTGTCTCCTGGGGGTATAAGGACCATTGTTCTAGATAAGTATCTTCATCTTCCTTTAAAAGCAGTTCATAAAAGCTGTCCAAGCATAGCTAATCTAAACTTCTTCAGACGACATCACGCTGGCCAGGTCTAACTAGATACTGATCTGCTCCTAACTGTTGAGCTTTTTAGTCTGAACAGTCAGGTTTGTTCTCCATCAGAAAATCATGAAGCTGGTCATCCCAGCTACTGGAGAAATCCCTACTGATTTGGTGGCTTTTTTCATTCGTGCAAATGCTAACATAAGGACATGTGCAAGCAGAATGACTGTCAGTCATCAGTAAGGTTATAAGCACCACTGAAGCTTCCCACATCATTTTGGGGATTTACAAAGTATCTCAGGAATGAACATTCCATGTCTGACTCCCACTTACAGGATACAGATTCAAGAACTTTTAGCACATCAATAAAACATATACTGTATTATTTTTCTTCCTCCACCTGACTGCGATGAGGCAGTCTTGTATTTTGTTAGTGTTTTTAGCACCTTCATAAAAAATTTCCTCAAGAGAAACTGAAAGATGGTTGAATCTTTACATTGAAAAATAGTCTTTACTGATGCCATAAAAAATTCTATAGAATGTGCTTCTGCTAAACTACTGAGTTTGCATTACAGATGAGAATTTCTGGTATAAAACCTGATCATTGTGTTTTTATTTAAAAATGTAAAATGTCCTTATCCACATTTCTTGGTGAGCAATATTCAGACATTATTTTAGCAGGTTCTCTCATCAGAAAAGTTTTCTCAAATTCCAGGAACTGGCACTGCATGTACTTTCAGTACGGAAATGACAGATTACAAAAAAAATCTCTTCATGTTGCTGTTTAAACAAAGACATTTCTTCAGTCGCATCCAAAGAAGGATGTATGGAAGGATAAGGAATAACTTCATAATAAATTTGAATAATGTATGCTGGAGTGAGACAGACAAGCTACACTCCTGTTAACAGTTCAAGGTTACTACAAGATAAGAGTAAAAGCACTACATCTGAAGAGGTTTGCCCAATAAGCAATGTGTTTTGACCAAACAAGGCAAAAGCTTAGGAAGTGGGAAGGACAAACGTATTGGACAGCCACGGAGTTGCCCACCTCTGGTTAAGAGACTGTTTTGGGTAGCAGAGAGAGCTGGGGCTGCCAAAGCAGGACAGAAACTTGTCCTGTGGGCAACATAAGCAGTAGGGCTGACGTCTGAGGACACATTCAGGACAGGGATGAAGGAGAGAAGCACATTTAGCCCTACACACATCACAAAAAACTACACTACTGGTCAAACACATGATCTTTAGATATGCTTGCTGGAAACCTTTATCTCCTCTCTCTGCAAACTAAGCATCATGTGCAGTTATTGGCAAAAGGAACACTTGTGCTCTGCATGAAGCTAGATAAATCTTGACTTGTGACAGTCATACAAGGAAAGGTATTTTGATTCACTGCACCTTTAAAAAAGTTTTTAAAAAAATCAGTGACCAGGCAGAGACAAGTTACCATGAAGAAATAAGTCAAACAGATGCAAGGTTCCTCTCAGAGCAGTTTTCTTGCTAGGTCTCACCTGCATCAGAAAGTCCTAGTTCAAGTGTCCAGTCTCTGCATGGGACATGAGGTACTGTCACTCCTGCATCTGTTCAGACTGAGAGGGGAGAAACAAGCTGCAGGAAGAAGACGCTGCATTTGCGGGGAAGAGGAGTGGAAGGGAAGAGGAAGAGGAAGAGGAAGGGCAGGAGTAATCATGAGCACAAGCCATGGCCCAGCTTCTCCTGCCTCTCAGTCAGCTGGCACACAACTCCATAAAGCCTTTGCCCTAAACCTCTTCCTCATCATGTACCCAGTCACCAGCAAAGCAGGGAGTTTTGCCAAGGCAATGAAATATAGGTTTAAATCACAGGGCCAAGCCCTCATTGGATGTAAATAGGAGTAACTCCATGGCATTCACCAGAGCTGGCTGAGGATCTTGCCCTCAGTTTTCAAGATGCTTTTAAGTACTGAAAATAAACAACCTGCCACCATGGATACACTTTGTTTTAGAGTGGATTTTTCACTGCTCTAACATACCTATTAATTGCAGTAATGTTTTTCTGCACTCCTTTGGATTAAAATGCTATTTCTAAGTGTCAGTTAATGGGTTTTAGTGAAAGCAATTTATTAAACATTATGTACTCAGTTTAAATCTAACAGGGTAACTAAACATTAAAGTAACAGGGGGGAAAATCTATATTGTTCTAATTTGTATTGTATGTTCTTTTCACCAAGTATAATTGCTATTGACTGCCTAAAGCAGCATTTTCCAAATCATGAATAACCAGAAAAAAAGAAAAATTGCCATTGTATGTAAAAAGCAGTGTCATGTCTTACTAGCATAAACACAGGATGAGGAGCCAAGAGTTATGCAATTTAACATTCTGCATTCATTATTTTTTCTCCCTCTCTAGAATAGGGACATTAATGGCTATCCAGCTCCAAGTGATGTGAGGAGATGGTGAGCATAACAGATGTGTGCCTAATTTATTGGTAATTCAAACCACTATAGGCGTCTAAAACTAGACGCAACAAGTGTCTGTAATTGTACAAAGGACAAGATAGTGTCATGTCACGAAGTGGCAATTCTTTTCTCAGTGCTAGACAATGAGCTCTGTTTCCTTAATTTCAGTGATGGGTCTTCCTCCTCAATGTACAGCAGGTTATATTGCCATAGCTGTAAGTGAATAGTGTTTACATTATTTTTGTGTGAGTAAGGGAGGAGCTGGTGTCCAAGATATCGCTGCTATTAAAAAGACTTGCAAGAAATAAATAAAGGCAAAAATCATACCTTCATTCAAATCCACAGGATTTTACCTCTGTTATTTGGAAAAATAGTATCTCTAGAGTTATCACTAGTAAGAATGCCATTGTTGTCCATAATATTTCACCTGGTATTTGATATCTGTTGAGAATTTGACTTGTGAGAAAAAACAAAACAAAAGAAAACACGAATGTCAAGAAGGTCCTCTTGATGCTTTGTCCATCCTATTGGGTTAACCAAAACTTTCATTACAACTCTATGTCTATCCAGCATAGCCCTGCATAAATAATGTCCTGCAGCTTCAGAAATCTCAGCAGCAGCCTCTAAAGATGGACATCAATACTAGGGGCCCTCACCCTCAAGCGTTTTCTGCAAAATTTTTATGAAATATTACTGGCCCATTCTGATGTACTCACTCCCCTGTCTTCACTAAAATAATCCAAAAAACTGCTCCCCAGTCTGACTCTTATTGATGGTAAATTAATGCATGCCTAAGAAACATAACTTATTGTTAGGAAAAGAAGTATGAGCTGCTGTATGGCATCCTTTTATTCACAAAAATCTAGACTTTAATATTTAGCTGATATCTGTCTCTTGCTTTCTAAACACTAAAACATGGTGTTATTTTTAATTTTCTATTGCCAAAAAAATCCAAGAAGAGCTATCATTCTTTATATGTTTAACTACTTGCTTTGAAGGTTGAAATGTTCATGTGCTAAGTGATGAATCTTATGTGCTATGCAATGCATTCATTTTGTGATATATGTTTCGCAACCTGCCTGCTCCTTCACCTGCACCCTGTCTGCAGGTCGATTCCTCTCTGGCAGGTGCAGATTTATGGGGGATAGAAAGAAAACTTCACCTTCCTTTCCCTCAGCCCTTGACTCACACTTCTCTTTTGTAGTATTGATAACATGCATTTTTCCAGAGCAATGCTGCAGATTATTTCTGAGTCCCTGTGCTGCATTTCAAAGGCAGGCAGAGACAGAAAAGCTGAGGCAGTCAGAGTTTGGGTCTTGTCCCCACTGCTAGTCCTGCTCCTTTGTGCACACCCACCATGGGGAGGGGACATAGCCACATGTCTCTCTTCCAGTTGACATCTGGGAGACATCTGCTCCAGCTTTGGCTCCTACTTCTAACTTGTGTTACTCCTTAGCAACCAGAAACAGTCCTCAGTTCTTTCCTAAAAGTCAACTAACTTTTGAAGCTGCTTTTTTGTGGCCTGTGTGGAATCAATTTTCTGAAAATTACAGTAGTCTAAGATTCAAAATAAGTTGATTCTGGAAAAGGTAGAGCACATCTTCTCCCAGGTTAATGTCAATGTTTTTTTCACACACTGTGTGGAAACCACTTGATAAAAATAACCTATAAAATCTCAGGCCTATCTCTTACCTTCATTCCCTGTGCCTGGCCATCTTCCCAGGTTGGGTTTAACAGCTAACTTTTGCACTGAACTTGATGAGAAACATTCAACCGGCCCTGTGCCAGCAAAAGGACTGTAGGATAATACTATCTCATATTCGCACGGACATTTCTGCATGAACTTGTCACCTTCTGAAGTAGAAACAAAAAGTTGAAGGGAGCTATAGAAAGTTAAGGTTTTTGTGGCACCAGAGTTGGTAGATCTGAAAGCAGAGCAACTCCTCAGGGCAGGACCATGTCTGTTTTGCCTAGTATTGTGTCAAGCTTGGCATTGTGTAAGAAAATAAAAATAATGATGATGCTATGGTGCATTAGTGTCTGCTTAGGGAGCCTTTGGCTGGTTGCATCATGTGTGTCAGTGCAGAGTGTGAAAGCTCTTCTTAAGGAGCTGTGACCGAAAAAGGATTGTTCAGCCAGCAATGTGACAAGGGTGTTCAGGATTGATTCTTAAAGTGCTGTTTAAACTTCTCTAGGAGAAAAAGCAAACCAAAACAGCTTTGGACAGGAATTTCTGAGCAAATCTGGGACCATCTGTGTTTATTGCTTTGCCAGTATTGCAAAGTGTTCTTCAATAACTTCAGTACATATTCAACTAGAAATCATATAAAGTTCTTAAGGTATAAGCATGCATGTGTGTGCTCAAAATAGCAAGAAACAAGATGGTCAAATGCATTGGAAAAAGACGCTTTGCTACAAAACCACAGAATATGGATATTCAAACAACAGGCAATAATAGAAGCACTTATTGTATATTTTATAGGTATTTCCAGTGAATTTTAGGTATTTTCCCTTATTACCTGAACATTTAGTTTTAGCTGACCTGCTTTTACCACTTGTGTCTCATTCTATACAGGACAGTCCCTCTTGAATGTAGGATGATGAGATTATCAGCACCATTTTACTTTCACTCTACCTTCTCTCAAGTCAGTGATGAGGGTGGAGGAATTAGTTTGCTACTTGACAAATGTTATAGATGGGAACAACTTTGGAAAAGGTCTCTTGATCTTTGTTAGTTAATGTCAGCAGTGCTTTTAAGCCATTGATTGCCAGGAACTGGGACAATCCACAGAGAAGAGAGTCACTCAGTCCTTTCTGCTGTGGCCTTTATATTCTTTCACCAGGCAGCAGTTACTGGCAGGTGTTGGAGACAAGGTATTAAGTTAAATGAACCTCTGGTCTGACCCTATAGGGCAGTTCTTTCAGTTTTATTTAGAGCCACATCTCAGCACAGTGGAAGAGTTCGTAGCCTGATCCATTACCCAGTTAAAAGAACATGTTGCAACTTAAAAGCAAATGCAGTCTTAAATTACACATACAGCAGCTAAAAGTAGCCTCAGCTTAAATTAAAGGGCATGCTTTCCCAGAGGTGCAGCTGGCTCTGGTCACTCAGAATTAGTCTCTTCCTGTGTGGGAGATTCTTTTTTTAAGGCAGTGTCTACCTGTGCCAAAATGCTTCCTGCTTCACAGGCTGTGCCAAAGAAGGTGAAAAGGGGAAGGTGAGGTGAAGTATTACACACTGCTATTACACCCTACTTAAACAAACATCCTTTTTTTTTGGAGCTATGGACGTTTTCTTGTTTATGTGTTTTGTTTTGCTTTTATTTTTGTTCGTTTGTTTTTATTTTTTTTTTTTCTTTTTGAAGACTGAGCAAGGTTTTGGCAGGAGGATAATAAGGACTCCACAATGAATTCAACATGACGCTTTTTTATCATGCTGCCAGGGTTTCGTGGGAAAGCCAGGGTTGTGGAAAAATGCTTTCAGTTGTGGTTCAGAATAACACCTATCGTCTGCTTGCATGTGGGGCTCCAGTAAGGAGCTACGTAAGTGCTTTGTGCCAGCCATACAAAGCAGAGGTAACTTAGAGGGAGGATTACTACATCTGTAAGAAAATGCCTAGGTAGGAGGTAGCCACCTGGACTGATGATTATTTGTGTAACAGGCATTCTGAGGGAAAATTTTTTTTCATCATATGCAGCTTCTAGGGGGAGAGGAGAGGGGAAGGTGAAAGTTAGACAGCATTTTCAGGATCCGAGGTTTGAATTCAAATGCCTGCCTTTGGACACATATTAGGTACCTTTGTTGGACCCATTCCTAAAACTGCAAGACAATAAGTAGAAAGGTTTTGATGTGGGGAAGCCAACATCAGAAACAGAAGTGCTCTTCAGGGTTAACGTGCCTGTGCAGGTCCAAATTAGCAATCGTGTGACCCAAAGGAGAATTCGTAGTGCAGATCTGCCTGTTATTCCTTTCTTGTCCTCTCCCTCCTGAAAGTTAATCACACATTTTGTTTCATTTTTCTAATCAGTAACTTCAGAGTCTCATTTCTTACTCAGTTCACACATCACCTCTTGGGTGTATTTTGTTTCTGTTGTTCTCATTGTGCTGGCTAAATAATGCAGGAAGACTAATAAATTCAAATAACATTTCTGATTGGTTTAACATCAGTTTAACTATCTAGAATAATTTAGTGTTATTGGATACTTTATGTGATGAGTCCATGATGTTTAGACTAGAAAATAATAAAATGCACTCAATTGATTAAGCTCTTTGTAGGAGTCTATGAATTAGCATACTGTCTAATGGCGAATAATTTATAATTACCAGGAAGAGCTGATAAAAGGGTTCAGTGCTATTGACTACCTGACTTGATAACCTTGATCAGCAAGCTTCATTAAAAGTCCTCACTTGAATGTGACTCTGTAAAAGCTATGAGATTACTTTTAACACTTGGTCTTTTGAATGGGATGCTTCTGTTTTGAGAGACAGTTCCAAAGTGCTGCCTTTGGAGACCAACACATGCTTCAGACTGATAGATGTGTTGTTAGGCTGACTGGCAGCACCTTCCCAAGTGGAAGTTTTCCCTGCAAGTGAAATCTCTGTTTTGAAATGAAGTAGTACAGGATATTTATAAAGCAACTTACTGCAAGATTTTGGCCTGCACTTCATTAACTGCATGTCAGAATAGGAGGGTGAGTTCTGCAGTGGTATTTGCTATACTCTGTAGACTGTAGTCAGAGATACAGTCTGGTTCCTTTCTCACGTCTCTCTGAAGTGACAGCTGTTTGAGCCAAATTTAAGGTTAGAGATAACTTGTAGAAATCTAGGGATGAGTAGATCACAGCTTTTAGGGTAGATCTGTGGCCGCTTGATCTTTACTGAACTGGAGGAAGGTGAATAAGCTGGGCTTTCATGGAGAAGGAAACCTACCACATGGAAACTAAAAGATGCTGATGTGCCAGGAGTGCTGAGACCTCTGCCATTTACATGGGCTCTTTTGAAACACATTCCCCATTCCTATGGCTCTGTTATGAGGGGCAAGTTCTCATTGAGCTTAGAACTGCCCCCGTCCCTGAATGACAACATTGAAAGAAACTTCTGATTGTTCTCTTGTTCTGCTTTGCCCCACACCTTCACTCTAGTGAGCAGAAAGGTCTAGTTAAGTGTTTCACATGAGAGCACAGTAAGCAGAGCCTATGTCTGTCATTGGCATGTAGCGGAGTTGTGACAGCCACAGATTTGGCAGTTCAAGTCAAAATACAACAAACTAATATGTTTTCATGCAAAGTCTTTGGCCTGCAGAACAGAATAAAGATGATGAAGAAGGACCGTACCTGGGAAGTTGAGAAGTGTAATAAATGCACCCTTTCCTTGCCTATGCTTTCGTTTCGAGTGACATGGGTATGCATTACTGCTTTAGGAAGCTAGAAAAACTTGGATTCTTACCCTCTGTTGTTGAAATGTTGAAATGCTCAGTTTCAAAATGGAACCTTCAAACGTGTCATCCCTTCTGCCCTTGTTCTGACACAGCAGAACAATTGGTTTGAATACTTGCCTCTAGCCATGCTCTCTTCAATCACCTACTCAAGGTTTCTTGCAGTCAGATCAAAGAGATGGAGCTTTTCAGACTACCTTTTATGGTTTTGAAGACACTTCTCGGGAGCACCGTGCTCAGCTGACATTTATATCTGGGCATGCGGCAGACACTAATAGGAATGGGAATTGCTGGCACTCTGTGCAAAGAAATGGCTGCCTTCCCCATATTTTCACTATATTTGCTAGGTGTCATATTAGAAAAACTAAAGCTGTGATGATGGACTATTCATCAAACCACTGCAGCAAATCATGTAGCAGCAAAACTACTTTGCTAAGAAACAGAACAATTCTCATTTAAAAAAATAATTTCTGATTGCTTTTAAGACTGGAATGCAACAGTTTGAATGCATCTTATGTGTCATAAGGGCTCAGTCTGGACCAGTGAGCAGAGAGGCTGGTTATGCTTCATTCTAAGATCACAAAACATTGCATGTCTCTGCTAATTAAAAAGTCTTTCAAAGAAGACACTTTAAACGCACTTTGCTACGAGTGAGAAATTTAAAGTAAAATTGGAACCTTGAAAGTTTAAAATCTCCTCAAATCCCAGGGTTTTAGATTTGTTTAATTTTGTAGTGCAGTATAAGTCTAATTCATATAAACAGTTCAACACATATATAACAATTCCTTAAAATATCTTCAAATCAATGAAGACTAGCTTGTCATAGCAGAGAAGATGTTGTAGGAAAATAGGAAATTAGGATTTTAGGCCTATATCAGTTTACCACCTATATCAGTATACCACCTACTAACCTTTTTCAGAAGAGTCTATGACAATAATATCTACTGATATACATAATATACTACTAATAGTATTAGTGCAAGATAATACTGTTTTGGTTGGATTTAAATACCTACACTCATGTTGTCTGACTAGGTTTAAAAAAGAGAGAAGACAGGAGTTCACAGGAAGAAGCTATAATAATTAAGGTTCTTCCTGTTCTTGAAATGCCTGTTTTGATTTTATTTGCTCTTGCAGTTTATTTGAAGAATATCTCACTAAAGCTCACTCTGTGGATAACTTCCAAATATTTGACATTTGCAATTGTAGGTTTCATTCTCATTGGTCATATCAGTGATATCAGATATTCTATTTCCCAGATGAAATGAACTAAGAAATTTTATCTGAGATCCTTGGGATGAAATTCAACTTCGCTAGTGATGCTAAGCTTCCTTTCTACACAGATATAGACACTTCCAGAATATGAAACATGACCTCCTAAACCAGATATCTGAAATAGATCAGGGGTTGACATCTAACAGAGTCTGCTTTTCTCCTTTAGCTATAAAGTGATCACAGGGTGACTAGCTTGGATATTGATGTCCATAATGAGGAAATCTGAAGCTTGCTGAGAGGAATCCCACTCTTGATGGGTACAAACTCGATTATATTTCTACTAGAGAGTGCTATAAAATTATTTTGCCAGAAACTTTTTCTTAAAAGCTGAACGTGATGAAAATGTGAACCGGTGGATAGTAGAGGAACAGCTCTCTAGTGATGGGTCTGAGCAGGATTGAGTTTAAGCAAAGTTGTATATTCCTTCTCTGACTTCAGGCAGGTCATATGAAGTCAGTTTCCCTGAAAGGAAGAAATGTTTAACAGAGCTTCTCTGTCTCACAAGAACTTTGTTGTGATTAATACAATGGAGGTTGTGAGGGGACCTATTTATCTAACTTTCTATTTAGATGATGCAGAG
This sequence comes from Streptopelia decaocto, assembly GCF_964273445.1. NCBI lineage: Eukaryota > Metazoa > Chordata > Aves > Columbiformes > Columbidae > Streptopelia > Streptopelia decaocto. The sequence goes on along the minus strand of NC_138656.1, from coordinate 56,270,709 downwards.
AAGATTAGTTTTTGAAATTCATAGATGCTTATGGAGTTAAAAAATAATTACTTCACAAGGAAAAATGAGCTAGTCCATCTTCATGGGGCATTTTTCACTGCCTGAGTTTAAAACACAAATCCATATAAGGAGAAAATTTTACCCCAAGTATTCATGTGACAAAAAGAATTTACCATCAAAGTTGATATGGGGAACTGGAAAGAAGCTGTATCTAATGTAAAATATTTTCTTTTAGGATCACCTGATAAAGTAGGCTCACACATGCGTGTAGTGGAAACAGATGATCACACAAGGTCTCTGACTCAACAAGAGTTTGTGAAACAACACCTCTGAGATATACTGTATGTACCATCTTAGAACCATGGGAAGTGGTTCATCCTTAGGAAAATATCGCACACTCCGTTGCCTTTCACTTAAGATGGAAACCTCTCCTGGATCACCATGATCTTTCAAAGATAATCAAGGCTGGCTTCACAACGACACTGGCCAGCTCCCTGAGCACTTGTGGGTACCTCCCATCAGGTCCCAGGTACTCCTGTGTGTCCAGTTCATTTAAGTGTTCCCTATCTCCTTCACAAAGAGTAAGTTTTCCTTGCCTCAGACCTGCCTCCTTGTCTCTAGTGCCCGGGATACTGAAGATTGGTCTTACATGTAAAAATAGAGATGCAGAAGTCATGATGACCTCGGTTTTCTCCATGGATTTTTGTAAAGGTCCTCATTCCATTCAGCAGCAGGTGACATTTTCCTCAGTCTTCCTTTTGCTCCTGTAATACCTGTAGCAGCTCTTCTTGTTGCCCTTCACGCCCCTTGCCAGACTGAGCTCCCAGTGGGCTTTGGCTTTCCTAAACTCATCATGGCACACTTGGACAGTGTTTTAATTCCTCCTGGGTTGACTGGCCCCTGTTTTCCATCTGTTACACTTGCTTTTTTACGTTGGAATTTTGTCAGGAGCAGCTTGTTCATCCTTGCAGGCCGCCTATCACCTTTGCTTTGCAGGGCAAGATGGACCATTCTAGATCTTGGAGGAGGTGGATCATTGAAACTCAATCAACTCTTCTAGATCCCTCTTCTCTCTGAGACTGTTCCCATCTGATGCTTCCAAGCATGTCCCTGAACAAAGTCCTCTCTTCTGAAGTTTGTAGATGTGATCTTGCCATTTGCCTTGTTCCCTCCTACTAGCATTCTGAACTCTACCCTGCCTCATGTTATGAACTTATAATGCTGTGCACATCATTATTTTTCATATTTTTATACAGAATTAGCTGGAGTGTATTATTTAATCCAAGACTGACCTCCACCTTCTACTCCCACTGCTCCACCAGGACTCTATGTGAATTTACCCTGCAATAACACTGGAGTAGTTATAGAGGATCAAACAACTTGGAATAAATCTGGCCTGGGATCAGAATCAGGCCCCTTAGTCCTTGTAGCAGAACTAACACTGATTTCTATTACACAGTCTTCTGAAGGATTCTCTGAAATTGCTTGGTGCCTGGACTACCTTTATTTTATTTAAGTAATGAAATAACACATCTTTACCAACTTCTCAATGCCCTTTATATTAACAAAGCATGCATTATTTCATCTCTGTCTAATTAATATCCTGTTTAATAGGTATCTCACTTCATGTTAGGTTCCTGTATTCTCAAGAATTTCTACTAATTTAATTGAGAGCAGTCTCAAATTAATTGTATAATTAATCTTGTCAAATTAGGTAACGTTCATACAGCACCTTATTAAAGAAACTCGAATATTTTAAATTACCATGCTATTAGGCATTAATAAAGAAGTTCTTCCTCTGTATTGTTCTGCTTTCTATCACAAAGAAGGTAATTGCAATATAAATTGCAATATAAAAGCAAAGTTCTATAGTACATTAATAATTAGATACACATTATTCCCCATTAAAGCTTTTTCTCTTATTAATTCAATCATAGAATGGATAAGGCTTTTTAAAACCAAGAATGATAACCCCCCCTCCCCAAATACTAGGAATGAACTGTTGTGCTGATGTCTGAACAATGGGGTGGCTAGAACCTGAGCTGTTGCTTTACTGGTGTCTCAGAGAAGCAGGTTTCTGAGAAACCTAGTGCTGTTCTGCAAACCACTTAAAGACATATGTAGCTGTGGAAAGCTTTCTTTGCATCTCATGTTTGGGAATAAGTACGTGCCAAATTCTTGACTGAAAGTGAAGAGGTGTGCCCCCGATATGCTGCTGAGGATTACAGAGCACAGCAGTCTCCTTGCAGAGCCTGAAAGAGTTGCCCCCCCGAGACCTCTCGAAGTGACCATAAGGCTGATGTACAGGAGTGGGGAATCGGAGGTGGCGGCTGTGATGTGGGAGAGGAGGGTGGGCAGGCTGAGGAGAGGGGAATGGATAATGAGAAGCGCTATCAATTTTTTATGAGTATATGGAAATTGTACTCAAGGTCAGAAAGCCCAAATACTATATTATATCTGTGGGTGCCAAAGAGATTTTCATTTATATAATATATTGGTCTAGTATTTTAAATCCTTAATCTTAGTGCCTGTAGTTGTGTATACTAAAAGTGCCCATTAGATTAAATACTTTAGGCACAAGAAATCATCCACGCATGAATGCTGAATGAGTAAAACAGCATTTCACATAGGGACATATGCTTGGGTATAATGTGTGGGATACAATAAATTGCAATGTCAGCCATATATGTAGAACAGCCTGTTCTGATAAATTCAAAGCTACTGCTGAGAGGGAAAACCATAAACTAGCAGTGTGAAAGCTGCTCTTGCCAGGCAGTCAACATTATTGCCATCTTACAGGTGCATCATGTGGGAGTTAATGAAGTTGTCTCTGTGGACGGCTGCCCACATAAGGCAAGGACAGGAAACACAAATTCTTTCCCCTCCTTCCACTCTTCCTCCCCCTTTCCCACAGGTACATTCACCATTGGTTCGCCTGGATGTGCACTCAGTCATGATCTTTGGTGTACATTTGAAACAACTTGGTCAAACCTGGCTCTATCTGCTTTAAGCAGAGCTTTGCAAATAACAGCTTCTTTATAAATTTATTTCTTTCTTTATTTGTTTGCTTATTTATTTATTTATTTAAACAACTGAACAGGAGAAATTTGTTTTAAAATACAAAAGGACATTGTATCTATGACATTTAAAGTAAAGGGGGGAGAAGGAACTTGGGGAGGAGATGTCAGGATGAATGCAAATTTTCAGTTCAACATCCTGTGTCCCCATTTGCTATATGAAGCTAGACCTTTCTCATTAGCTATTTATTTTGCTCTCATTTTACACAGAAAAATCCTATTTCAGAACAGAAATCCAGATATGTTTTGAAATCTTACCAAAAAACCCCTCCTTCATTTTTCTTGGCTGAGACTGATCACCAAATGTGATCAACATTTGCAAATAGGACTATTCTCCCTTTTCTGCTCCAAATCTGCAGTTGCTTCTTTTTGGTCTCCCTCTGTCACTCTTCTTTTCTTCTTTTCTTCTTTTCTCTTTTCTTTTCTTTTCTCTTTTCTTTTCTTTTCTTTTCTTTTCTTTTCTTTTCTTTTCTTTTCTTTTCTTTTCTTTTCTTTTCTTTTCTTTTCTTTTCTTTTCTTTTCTTTCCTTTCCTTTCCTTTCCTTTCCTTTCCTTTCCTTTCCTTTCCTTTCCTTTCCTTTCCTTCCCTTCCCTTCCCTTCCCTTTCCCTTTCCCTTTCCCTTTCCCTTTCCCTTTCCCTTTCCCTTTCCCTTTCCCTTTCCCTTTCCCTTTCCCTTTCCCTTTCCCTTTCCCTTTCCCTTTCCCTTTCCCTTTCCCTTTCCCTTTCCCTTTCCCTTTCCCCTTCCCTTTCCCTTTCCCTTTCCCTTTTTTCCTTTTCCTCTTTGTCTTTTCCTCTTTGTCTTTCCCTTTCCCTCTCCTTTTTGCTTTTCGCTTTCTTTTTCCAGTTAGTAAGCTGGCATTGAGCACTTTTCCCCCTGCTCTGCCCTTGGGATCCCCTTATTCCAATGGTCAGCCTACTAGACTGGTTAGATACGATGTAGCTGTCCTCTGAAATGGGGACCCATGCTGACACTTCATATTTATTTCTCAAAACCGGGATGTTCACATTATGCAAGATCAAAGAGTCCTTTTCCCACTTTCTTTTAAGGACAGAATCTTCTCAGGTTTGTTCTTGTATGATAGGGATTGCTATAAAACACCTACATGGTGCAGACAATGTGCAACAGTCCAAAAGACCATTAAAGCCTAAGAGAGTAGGCAAACCTGCAAAATGCAAAGTTGGGAAAGCCTTCATATTCTCTTTTCCCAATGAGAAGTGTGTTAGATTAGAGGAGCTGCTGCAGAACACTGACAAAACCAACAAGAATTCCTCTGAAAAATAGGACTTCATAGATCAGCAGGCAGTTTGCTGCCATCCAGAACACTGAGTGGCATGAGGAGATGCCTTCTGAAGACAAGTGGGATAAAAAAAAAAGCTTAGCACAACATGTTGCAGAGAAACAACTTCAAAGTTTTAAGCACAAATGCTGATTTTTCACCATACCAGGAAAAATGTCACATACTGTCAAAATCTAACGTGCTACACATTCATGTAGCTGTTGCTTGTGAGAGTAATAACTGTGGGATTGACACTGCCAACACCTGATAAGTATTGGACAGTTAAACACTGAGCAGGAGCTATATGGTCACTGCAGAATGCAATGCTGAGGAAGTTATCGTGTTGGACTGTATCCATCACTTTCAGTCTGGATGTAATCTTAATGTACCAAGACTTTTATTTTTACAGGCATATGAGCCCTTTGTAACTCTGGCCCCTTCAAGGAGTATGAGATGTAATGCATGTCTGTTGCTAGTGATATTATTTTTTTTTGTAATTTGGTATGGTTTGAGTCTGGTGGAGTTCAGTTCTTGCTGCTTTTTTGTAGAACTGTCATTCCGATTTGTTTGTGGGTTGTTGTTGTTTCAGTGTTTATTTTTGCCATGTGTAATGATATCTGAATAACCCTGCTGCATCCCTTCTCCCCCACGTTATCTGTAATATTGGCCATTCTGTGCTGCACTCGTTCTCTTGGAGATATGACTTCAGTCCTGTCAGCCACACTGCTCAACCTGTCTTGTGCTGGTAAGACTGACAACACCAGACTTGGCACATCTTACCCTCCAACAAGGAGGGGGGAGAAAATGTCCCAGAGATATATTTCTTCTGTTGCTTTTATTAAAATCAATCTTGCTCACCTGCAGGGTTTCTTTTTATTATTTTAACATATCTTTCCCCCACAGTCATTCTGCATTATCATTCAATGTTAATAAAACTGGTTGCTTGCAGTGAGGAGAAAAAAAATGTTTTTTATCAGGTGTGTATTAGCAGAACATGCTGAGTCCAATTGCTGCTTCTTGCAGTTAGTCATTTGTTTCTTATGGCTCCTCTCCCTCCTCCCCAGCATCCCACCTTCTAAAGCAAATGGATATCGGGGAGAGAAGCCTAAACACAGATGTCAAGCCCTGGAGTTTTACTGCAGTCAGTTGAATCACACAGGGTGTGGCTGTTTCCTTAAGGCTCAGAGCTGACCCATTTCTAGGTTAGGACCTGGACATGGGTTTGCCTTGAATCCTCCAATTCTCTGTGCCTTCCACCACAGAATCCACCCACATAAATTGCTGGTGTCTGGATCAGTTTTGAACTGTAAGGCAATAGACAGTAAATGGGACAAGTTTATAGGAATATATGGGCTTCCTTCAATGCTTTTGTTTGAAGAAAGATGCTTCATGAAGTATTTGGTAATATAAGAAAATCCATCCACTGGAAACAAACCCTAAATTCTTCATCTCTTTAACACACTGACCTAGAGAAAGTCTCATATTCATGTTCAAGTAATTAGCCTAAATGTTGCCCAGCTTTGTGATATACACAGGAAAAACATTTGGGTTTAGGTCATCCTGGCTCTGAAACATTCCAAGAGCATGGAAAACTTTAGGTATTCAGGGAGGAATCAGACTGATGCTGGGTAGAGCCTTCAGAGCAGAGATGAGAGCAAAACCTTGAGCCTTGGGAAAGAACCCACTTATTTCTGCAAGGCTTAGATTCATCCCGAGAGTCAATTCCCAGAACCTTCCAGAAAAGGAAGGGTTGGTCAGCCTCCACCCTTTTGTAAGACTCAAGTAAGGATGATGAAATTCTGTTGCAAGCATCAGGAAGCACCAGTAGTATGAGCTTTTCTGAGAAGCAAGTAGTTGCATGGGTAAGGTGTACTTGGATGAATAACATTATTTCAGCATCAGCGGATGGGCTGTGAGGAACAACATTTAAAAATAATTTTGAGGAGTACAGGTGGAAAAGTCCACATACCAAGTGTTTTGGAGAACATAAGTACAGACTTCCTGTGGACCCTTGGACATATGACTGATTTTACCTCTTTTGAGTGAAAATGAACCATATACTACCAAAATGCATCCAGCTGCTAATTTACCACATGTGCTTCCAGAAAGAGCTTTGGCTAACTCAATTTTCCCCTTAGAGCACTTGCTGTGCCCAAATTCTAAATCTGCTATTGAGGATAAGGTCTCATCCCTCTGTTGCTGTTCTGAACCACTGTTGCTTTCTGAGGAAGTAGTATTTCTATTCTCCCCAAGACTACAAGTCATTCTCTTAAATAGACGCCAACTCAACACACACATCCTGCAGTCACATCGGATAACTTCCCTGCACCGGAGTAGAATGGCCATCTCAAATTTTGTCTTTTGCTTCCATTTCCTTCTCACTGTTACAGTCCCTCATGACAACGGCAACAGGACAGCCCTGGCTGCACTTCCAGGCCCTCCCAAGGATATGTCTGCAGGCAACACATCTGTGGGAATGGTACAAGAAGGTCCAGCATGCAGCTCTCCTCCTGGCCACTACTGTAACTGAGAGCTGATGTTGCAGGGGAAAGAAGGGATTTGGTCCTTTCCCAAGTACTGGCATCTTTCCCAAGAGACTCAACAGCAGCATAAAGATTCTGCTCAGTATGGTACAGTCCTATGCTATACAAACAGGCTACACTGGCCATACTGAGTATATATGGCAACTCAGACAATGCCTGTGTATCAGTAAGGATGCACAGATAACTGGAGATGGATACAGTTCATCAGGGGCTTCAGAATGAGTATTTTCATTAAATCAATTCTGTCTCTACGAGGCTGGTTACAGTTACTTTCAATGAGTGGCTGTAGAAATTGGTCTGGATGATCATTTACACCAAATATTCATTGTAAGACAAACTGAGGGGAGCTTGAGGGATAATGCCATTTTCTTATTCCAGCTTCATTTCCTCCTTTGGTGTCAAAAGAAATCAATTATGAATCATTGTCATGGAAGAAGCTGCTTCAATGAGAGTTTGGAGCTGTCTGTCCAGAACAGCACTAAACCAACATGGCAACAATCTAAGATGCAATATGTCCCATTAAATTCAAGTTAGCATATTCAGCTTTCATCTTACTACTCTTAGCAACTTGCTGTCCTTCAGAAATGTTCCTGGTTGCTGGAAGCTCCCTGGGTCTTGCATGCACATTCTGGGGTTTCTCCCATACTGCAGGTCAGGAGATAGTCCAGTGAAGCAGAAAACAATATTTGCTTTGCTTAAAGCCACCTGCTCCCAGCTGACTTTTTTTTTTTTTTCCTGTGAAGATTTTATCTGGGGAGAGGGATGTGAAGAAGAGAGGAGGGGGACAATGGAAGGCAAAAGGCTGCCATTTCAGGAGGCCAGAACATTAAAGACAACAGTGATCTTCTTATGCATGCAAGACTTTACAGAACCATCAGTGTTTCTCAACACGCCACTACCAAATAAGGGCAGAGCTATAAGCTCTGCACTTTGCAGTGCTATACAGAGAGTAGGAGAATACCACCTGGACAGCTGCTGCAAGAAAATGGAACCACTGAAATAGATCTAAAGGGAAAGTATTAAATGGTTGGGTTTTAATATCTGGATTATTTATATCAGGGTCTCACTGGTTAGGATAAAAGTGTCTCCCATTCTAAAGGTCAGAAAATGTCATCCAGCCTTAAATCAGCCCTGTTATGCTAGATAGAATATGCACATACTAGGATACCAGCTAATTACATGACCTTGCAGTATTATTTGCCTGGCACAGGAAGTGTTCAGAGAGCAAACAAGCAAACTGTTGGATGATGAGGCAACGTGCAAGGAAAGAAGGAACATTCCCTCAAGGAGTTTCAATTCCTATGTGTTCACCAGATTTGTCACGAAATATTAGACAGCAAGGTTAGTCTGAGACTCCAGAAGTGTCCCTGCTAAATGATTGAGCCTTTGTGATTTTTTTGCAATAGTTAAGAAGTTAGAGATGGGGGACTTATTTTTTTTTGTTTGTTTATTTTTTAATTTCTGTCATTATTCTAGAGAGCACCAACTACTGAAAGCAATTCTCTAGAGAAAAAATATTGATTTCCACCCATTCTTCATTTTGTGTGAACTCTACAACTTCCCTAATTCCCCAGGGAACAATTCTCTTCCCTACAGAGCTACACTCAGTTTCAAAATTGACTTGAAAACAAGAAAACAAAAATCTGCCTTTCTTTTTCTTGTGTTCTAAAAGCTCTGACAAGGGCCTTTCTCCAGAGAGCCATCTTCTTCAATCTCTTTGTGTTTACTGTCACCTTCCAGCATTTTGTTTTGTGTTAAGGAGACAGTAAGCTAGCTACACTGCCTCCTTTTTGTGGCTGCTTTTACCCACAGGCCAGCTTCCTACTAGATGTATCTGAATCTGGTCTCCGGCTTCATCCATATTGATTGCTCTGATTACTTGTCTACATCCAGAACATTCATATTATTTAGTGAGTGGGTATCTTTAGTTGCCTGTATTTTTCTTTGCCTTTATCTCTACTTTCTTTTTCAGTTTGTTCTTCATTTGGGGAAGGTTGGAGGCCATGACTGTGTGTGGGGCATCATACAGAAGCCTTCTCTAGTGAGATACTCACTATTTATCTATAGTAGGAATTCCTTATTTCTGCTGTAGTTCTGTATTAAATTGCCTGGATACTTAATCAGACAGACTTAATTAGATTTTAAATACCCACATGACTTGTGCAATTTTTATTCAGCCTCTTGGAACTTCCCTCTACCTATGATATACTCTGTCTGATGAGGGTAGTGACACACACACAGAGAGGCAAAAGGTGTCTCTATGTCGTTCTAAGTAACATGCCAGTGCTGTTTCTACAAAATATTTTGAGATCCTCAGACAGTAGGTGTTTCACTGAACTAAAGAGTAGTATTAAAATATAGGCTTATTTCCTCATCTATTACAGCTGTACGCTAGTCATGCTTCCTGACCTGGCTTGGGACCAGAATGCTATTTGGAGCATATACCTGGGTATCAGATCCTCAGTGTGGTATACCTGTATGAGGCCAGATTGCTCTTTTCAGCTGCCACTGGCCTGAAAGCTGGGTTGCTTCTCTTTGTCTCCATAGTATTCACCTTGCTGTACTCCAGGTTCATAGGGACTCATATACAGTTAACTGCTTCTACAGCACATTATGGATGAAAGACCTAACACAAAAGTTTCAGAACAATTTTTTCTAGTCAGCAGAAAAGGTATACAAATCTGGATTAAGAACATGCATGCTTTTCACCACTTCCATTTCACAACTTTTTTTTTTCTGGTGCAATAATACACTTTCATGATTGTGGTCAATCATGACTTTCCCTCTGGAACATGGTGCGTGTTCTCTCTTTCCCAATCAGCTTTTTTGCTGTCAGATGGATCTTCAATTTATAAAAAACTGATGTTCTTCTCCTTGCTGTTAACCCAGCCTGCTTGCTTTGTTGAAAATCCTGCTCTAAGAGTGGTGCCCTTATGCTCGGTTGTATCCAAAGTTTCTTCTTTCCTAGGGATGACCTGAGCAGAATTGCTTTCCTTCAAGGCACACATCATCCTTCGCATAAATGTGTTGCAAGCTCTGGTAGAAAGTATTCAGTAAATTTCAGAAATCACAAATAGCAAGATACAATTTGTTCTATTGCAACAACCTTTTGCACAGAAATGTTCAGGCTGTAGCAGGCCCCAGCTGTAGAAGTAATGGAGATAATTCTCCAGAGAATCCATGTGGTCAGTGATTTCTTGGATTCACTCTGACAATAGTCCGGATCATTTCTTTCTTTATTAGCTCTGCTTCTAAACCGAGAGGACGCTGTGTCACTGAATAACCTCTGAGCTCACGTCCCACATTCTCTTTGAAGTTGTTGTTAAAGACAGCCATCTACTAACGTCTATTTGAAGAGAAAAATACCGTCACTCTCTCATAGCAGGAGTCTCTCATAGCTTAGTTTTGTGTCCTCCACAGACAGAGAACAGGCACCAGTACTCAGTTTTGCATGTAGGAAATGTTTACATGAGATGTCGCAAAACTAGGAGTTCTCAGCTGAAGAGTTTTTAATATCTGTTTAACTTGTAGCTGGCTTAGTCATGTACTATTTTAAGATTTTTCTGCTTTGGAAAATCTCATTTCAGTGTTAAAATGTTAGTGGCGCTTCAATGTTATTTCCATGGCGCCCTGCTTAGCTCCAGGTCACTTATATTTTGTCAATCAGTCCTATGGTGTTAGTTATTTATCTATCACTTAATAACCATGCTGCAGAGAATAATTTATCTGGCATAGCATGGTAATTTGTACTATAATTTCACCCCTGCTGCTGCAGACTTGCATTCCGTTACAGCAATGATTGAGGAAAATTAAGATTCCTAGGTCACACTTTGGGCTCTATGTTTTCTGCCTTTCATAATTTCATTTCACTTCATCATCTTTGATTGAAGAAACGGTTCATCTAGAAATGTGAGAAGCAGCAAAAATCACCCTGTTGTTCAGTCCACTAGGACACAGTTCAGAAGATAAAGGGAAGGGGACTGTGCAGTAATGAAACTGGCTCAGGAGACTCATACGCCACCAAAACTGAACCCATTTTAAAGTCTTTGCAGACAAGCTCAAGCTACATTTTTTGTTTCTCATTTCTCTTGGAAATGTAAATAAAACCTATAGGTAACAGCCAGTGTTAATGCCAGTCAGGTATAAAATCCAACCTTATCAGACACTCATCTGAACTAATTTAGGAGCCATTTATTGCAATTAAGTGTGAAACAAGAAAAGGGAGCAAATATAAAGAAAGTAAAGAAGGCTGAAAAAGAAGATAAAAAATCTTATTCATAGAATTGGTTTTACTCAGTGTCTTTTACAGAATGTAATAAACATACATTATTGTTTTTAAACCATGAATTTTAGTATAATGATTACATAGTGGAACTTCTTGCAGTTCAAGTGGCCACCCATCACAGAAATACTCTATTTCAGGTATTCACTTTCAGACTGAGGAAAGGTAGGGACTACAACATGTATTGGGCAATGGATTTTAGCCACTGCCTGCTATTTAAATACTATCATTTTGGATGTTTTTCCTGTGGAAGAGATAAACTTTCACATTTAAATTGTCTCCAGATGTTGCATCCTTAAAGAAAGGTGTTAGAGATGGTCATTTTTTGATACAAGCAAAATTGATAGATGTCTGTTAAAATAAAACTCTACTCAGACTTCTAAGTTCTGAGGAAACATAAAGAGTAATAAGATCAGCAATATCGGTTTTATAGAGAATAATTCAAATGCGATCCCTCTTTCAAGAGATTCAGGGGACTTGCTACAGACCTACTTCTGCATCCCTAGTATTTATTTATATCGTTTTAGGTGGCACTAATTTTTCTGTAGAAGAGTTTCTACAGAAATTGCGGAGCAGACAGTGAGTATCTTCTGTTTATCCAGTGTTGACATCAAGTTGCTCTTTTCTCTGTTTTTTGAGCAAGATATTCCTATGTTTGCTGTTTTATTTACTTCAGCTCTGCTTCTGTATTGCAGAATAACCTAGTAAGGAAAGGCTATTCTCATCATCAAGCATTTATTTCTGAATTGCATATTACCTCCATAGCACATTAGGCTTGGTTAATGGGTAATTCAACCTGGTACCTTACTTCTAATTCTCAGAAGTTACTTATATAGGACTAGGGAGTTCAGCTTGGAACTGTATTTCTTTGTTTAACAAGGAACCTCGTCATATCTGTCTTCTAACAAATACAGATATGACGATCCTACAGTCTGAATGATGTTTTTGTTATTTGCAAGCAATAAATAACATTGTGCTGGTTAACCAGCTGACTATCTTTTTTCATTATCACAATCTCAGACAGTCTATCTAGAAACAGTTCTGAGCACATACTGGTAAGCTGTCTATGCAATAAACGAATCAGTGAAGAATATTAGGTAGAAGACAGACTCAGGAGGAACTGATCTGTGGATACCAATACATACAATTTTTTAGAGATTACTTAATTCCATGGTATTTTGGACTTGTAGTTTATGTTTCACCTGAACTATTAGTGAAGGAGAAAATATTCATGAAACATGACAGCCTCTGGAAATAAGCAGGGCAGCAAGAATTCATTACTGCCTGTTTTCCATTTTCAGAGATCCAGATGAAATCCAAACATCAAACCACGAGTCTGAGGAGAACCATCCTGATTGTGGTGTGGTTCCCTATCTTCATTTATTTTTAAGTAGCTTCTTGTTTACTGAACTCTCATACATGGCTTTGAGGCTAATTTATTGGAAAACATTAGTTCTCAGAATAGTCTCTTACTGCCTCTTTCTGTTACTTCTCTTTCAAGGATGCTTCCTCCCCGCCCCACCTCATCGGTATTATTTTGCATGTGTTTGTTCCATTTCTAGCTGATACTCTAGCAGATGGCTAGGCAACTTCAGCATGACTGAGTAATTGAATTAAAGCTCCCCTTTGATGGTGAATCAAGACTTACAAGATTACATCTAAACTTTATGTCTACTTGTGCGTTTAGCCTCTCCAAGTGATTGGTGATAAGCACCTACCCTTCACTTTCTGCTAATCTCCACAGAAAATGCAGGCAAGCCTTCCAATGGTCTTCTAAAAACAATGAAGATGTTTTAAAAAATGAAAATGGTCCATTATTAGAAAAAAAAAAAAAGTTGACTACATTATTATAGAGTGTAGATTAAAGAGCTATAATACATGCCGTTCACCAGATCTTCCTCTTGTTGCCTTTGGTGGCCTTGGGTGCAAATAGTATCAAAAGTTTATGAGAATTGCCTTTGGCCACTTTTGGAGAGAAAGTCTGGAGACAAACAGAACTGGCCCTACAAAACTTCTGGAAGTCTGCATCATTTACACAATTGGGCAAGGTGGGCAGAAGGACGGGTGGAGCAGTTTGTGCATTAAAGTTTTGTTTTCAGAGCTCACCTTCATGTGATAAGAGTATGATCAGGAGAAACTCCACCCTATTTTTGGTCTGAGTCCATCCACATGGGATGCTCTGGGAGGCTAAGACTTTGCACCAGAGTCCTGGCCCATCTGTCAAGGAGTGCTAGGTTTTGGGCATTACATTCGGCCTTTAAGTCAGCTAAAAGTTTTTATGTAGCCACATGTCTTTTTAAGACCTTTTCTGAAATCTGAGAGCAGGTTAAGCCCTCCACTTAAATACAACCCAAAATAGATACTGACATACTGCAAGAAATGTTTTAAATGCAGAAACATTTTAGATACCAAGATAGATATGAAAACTAAATCTTTGTATCTGCCTTGTGCTAGCTTTACACTGATGTAACAGCAGATTTTAATCTTAGAGACATATCTATCAGCATATTGCAGTGATACTGAAACTAGTCATAATGGAACAAATTGCCACATCTGACCAAGTCCTTGGAGTACAGTAAATCCTAAAGGGGTTGTTCTCTTTATACTAACACCAATTTTCACTCTCAGGTGAAGAAAGATTACTCTGCATTTCTATAGCACCACATAAAGATTTTGGGCACAGAGCCTAGATGATAATTTAGATACCATGGCAGCTGATAAGAGGGAAGTGAAGAGCTCCTCTGCCTTTCTTTTTGATTTTTTTTTTTAAGTCTTAAATTGCTTTCTAGTAGTGCAGAAGAATCTGAAACTCATATGGAGTCTCCATCCTTCTCACTCTGGAAGCCAGATAAGACCGTGCAGTGAGAAACCTTTTATCACTGAGCAGAGGTCATCTCAGCTGAGCCAGGAATGAGAACATTTCCACAGTGTCAACCCATAAGCGAAGCTGAGAAAACAATACGTGGCGGTTTGCTTCTCTATTGGTAAAGGCCACTTTCAGGGGTGTCTATTTTTCCCAGCTGCTGGTTTTCAGTCATCGCCATGCTACTGCTGTTTTTGTACTCATTCAGCTTCTCCACCCAGCCCTTTTTCATGCCCTTTTTCTCCTCATACATCTTTGACTGTCTCCCTTATGGATTACCCTACCAGAAAGAAAGGGTTTCTTCAGCAGCCGTTTGTACATGTACCAGTGTTTTGCACAAAGGATGTGGATCCTCCCACCCCCTATGCCTAAAATCCAAGTGTTAGCACCCTCTTTTGATCTGAGAAACCTTTTCAGCTTTGCCTCCTTTCACTTGTGCCTGTGTGTGCCTACCACCCTTTGCAAAAGAAAATAATATGACTTCTCATCAATTTTCCTCTCTGTCTCTAGAAATATTTTAACATTGCTCTTTATAAATGCAAACACAAAGTAGAGATGATTTGAACTTGACTTCCAGTGGCCTTGCATCATCTTGGGAACTGCAGTCATATAAATAACAATAAAGCCAGTGATTCAGAAACTCAGAGGAGGAGCATTTTCAGAATGGACAGAAAAAGGTAAAGTAATGGTCCTGCTGTTTTTCAGTGTCCTACTGTTAAAAGAAGTAGAACATGCTGGTCTAGCTCTGTCTGGTTTACGTGAAAATCAATATATGTCTGCCTTCTCTAAGCTTCATTTGTTTGTTTTTGTAACTACAGTTGTTCTGCCTTTGAAATCTGCAATCTACATTATTCCATGGCTGCAGAATTTGAAGTGAATTATTTGTACATCTGCTTACAAAATCTGATGATTTTAAAAGGTTATTCCTCTCTGAACTTGATTGGTTATTTAGAGAATTTGAAAGGTTATGTCACTAGCTGGTTTCTTATCCATTGGTTATCTTTGAATATACAATTTTTATAGTGTTGTTTGTTTAATCTGACCGCTCAGTGGCATTCACAACTGTACACTAGGATGCAAAGCCCTTTAGCACACCATCAAAGCATCCTGCCTAATCCAGAGTTGCAGGCTGAGGTGTAAGTTCTGCAGTGACAGCTGCTTCTGCTGCCTGCAACCCCACCAGATGCACTCTGGAGCAGCCAGCATGAACTTTCCCCTCTGTCCTATGGATTAAGAGCAAAGAAGCATTCCCAGTTCCAACACACGGCCTACAGGAACATCACAGTATTAGCAGAAGATATTAACTGCAGTGTCAGAGAATAAAAAAGAAAAAAAAAAAAAACCTATGTGAGAAACTGCTCTTTTTTGTTGTTGGTTTTGTATACTGAACTGGGTGATTTTCCTGGCTGAACTTCCAGGGTGTCCTGTTCTACCAGGTCCTGCAGCAAATGTCTGAGTCCAGACAACCTCCTCCAAAGATGCAGGCTTCCCATTTCACAAGGAATAAGCTTCAGAGAGAAAATGGTCCTCTCTTTGTATTTATTTACATTCCTATGGAAGGAACATAGCAGCCTAGACCAAATGAATCAGGGTCTGTGACTCTTACACCATTCTAACAACTTTTCATATAAACAGAAAAGATTAATGTTCTGTGTCCATCTAGAGAGCTGCTGTGTGTGTGTGCATGTGTGTGTGTGTGTGTACGCATTTAGAAAGATGCTTTACTAAATGAATTGCATCTCCTAGAGAGACACCTGGGGATAATGTGTAGTTGCGTCCCACTGGTGTGCCAGGTTACATCCATATTTATAAACAACTTTATCCTCAGAACAGGAACCATTAAATCACTATCCCTGAGGCTGCTCTGGCTGTGGTAGATAAATGTAAGTATATCTATGTATTTTTATGTCTAAGGATTGTAAGCCTGCATAGAGAGTTAAAAAGGGCAAAAGTTCAAAGCAGGATATGATTGAATGGATGGATGGCAGGAAATAGGATCAGATGAGAGTACAGGGCCTTGTATGGAAGAAAGTCTGCTCATTAGCAATGCAGAGATGCTCTAGCCAAGAGCCAGGCAAGTATCTCTGAGGAGCAACATTTGAGAAGTCTATAGTCATAAGATGCCTATGAACAGCAGGAAGATGACTGAGGGACTGCAAAAAGCTCTGGAAGCCTTGAGATGTTTCAAAGGACTGCATTTTCCCTTGCATGAACATGCTAATCTGACCTGAATAGAGAGTAATGCATCTTGCAAAAGTAAAATCAGGGTCTTCCATCTATAAAAAAAAAACAACAATAAGCTATTAAAAGAGAGCATCCTGAGATTCTTTAAGAAATCAAAACCACTTGGGGCAAAGAAGACAGATGACCCAAACTGGGAGAAGCACAGGAGAAGGCTTATAGGGCAGACTTGTCTCTGAAACAATTCCTTTCTCTTTAGTAGAGCTACAGTAGGTATAAACTTCACCTGTATGTGTCACCTTGCTATAAAAGAGGGATGTCTAAAGTCTTAAAATAAATCATTCTTCATTTTGGAACTCTTGCCTACATAGAGCAGGAACTGGCCATGTATTGTGCTGACTGGCTCATTTGGGAATGCATGCTACAAACTGTGCAAGCTAAGTTAATGGAAATAATGAGTGTGGGGTTTTTTTTAACCTGATTTCCCAAGAAAACAAGCCTTATACAAGCACCCTGGCTGAGTGTATTGTCTCAAAGGAAGTTGTTTCCTGATAACTTTTGAATCTATTGACTGCTTTTGGGCAGATTTAACAAATAAACAGAAGTGAATAAATTAGTTTATTTCCATAGATTTCGTGAAAATTGAGAGACACTCTTCTTACTGCCTTTATCGGTGGAAAAACTGACAATCTGATTTTTTATTAGAGTAACAGATGATCTACCCAAGAAAGAGGTTTGGTTCATTAATTCTACTGCTCAAAGATTTACTTGTTTCACTTCTCATCTCTCCTTCTTTTTCACATAGGAGCTCCCTACTGAAAACTTGAATTGCTCTTTACTATCTGTGGGCACTCATAATTACAAGACTCACACATAACCTTGTGTTCAGAATAACTGGACATAGACTTCATCTTCGGTACATTTTGCCATACTAAGCAATCCTGTCAAAGTGAGTGCAAGGCTGAAATATGTGAGAATGGAAAACTTCATCTTTTGTCCACTTATATGTACTACTTCCTGGCTGGAGAACATGGCATTAAGCATTATACAAACTCTTAATGAGTTTATAGGCTAAACAGAGAGGAAGAGAAATTGAGTTATCGGGCTTGCTCAGAGCTAGGCAGAAAGGCAGTGATGAGAACCAGGACTCAAATCCTGGTCTCTAATCCAAAGTGTATTTTTTAGCCCTACAAGCCTCTTCTTAGCTCTAGTCTATTGCTCTTGAGAAACAGCTGATGTCAGAAGTGTATCTGAAGTGTATCTTCTTTTTTCCCCCTGCTGTTGAAATAATTTCCTGTCTTAGCTGGTTAACCTTTCCTACTCATTTCTATTTTCATGTAATTTCTTATTTTAGTTGCAAGTCAATCACAAATCTATTGAGAGACTTCTCTTTAATCTAGCAGCCTCCGTTTACTTTCTGTGTCATTTAGAACAGTTGTGCTATGGTTAAGAGTGTCCAATTACGTTCACTGCATGAGAAAAAAACATGAGATCAGCAGCATACGATTTCAGCTGAAGATATAATCAAATGGGAAAACAAATTAGGTGTCTAAAAATAAAATTAAGGATAAGGATTCACATGCCAGATTTGCTTGTAGTCAGTGACACAGAATGACTGGCCAGATAATTGTTAACCTTTTCTCCCTAAATAAGAAGAAATGGGGTGATTCTTTTAAAACAGTTCTAAACCAGAGAAAGAGAGGCATGTATTTTAGAGCATCTACCACTCCAGTTCCTTAAATCTCAATGAGCACTTGCTGCACACATAGGAAAACACCAGAGATTTCTGTGGCTCAATTAATAGATTCGTATCCTAATATAAAAATGATAAAAAAGGTCTTTCTATGGTGATGGTGAAGAAACTTGTGAAAATGGGGATATATCACACATTGTCTAGTAGGTTATGCACACCTTTGCTTGTTTCATTCCTCCTTCTCTCTCTCCTTTTCTTTCTTCCTCCTACTCTCCCTTCCTTTCTCTCTCCCTTTCTCCCTTCCTCCCTTTCTCCTATCGCTCCCTTCTTCTTGCCCTTCTTCTCTCCTTCTCTTCATAAGGATCTACTAAATAATACTTTGAAATAAATCTGATTTCTCCCATCCAGCAGTCAAAGGGTCTGTCTATTAATCAGTGCTCTGAAAGCTACACAGTTAGGAAAAGCTTATTACCTGGACAGTTATGGTTTCAAATGCAGACTTGGATACATAGTATTTACTCATACTTTTCTACATTTGTAGAATACATGGAAAGTGGCAAACACCATTTCTAACATGCACACAATCACTGCACCCTGGCACTGCCTCACATAAGGCATCTGCCTCAGAACCTTTGAATAACCACACCATGAATTATCTTTATCACCAAGGTGCCTCTTTCCTGAGCAGGTCAATAGACTATTAAAGCACTAGGCAACTAAACCAAGCAATTCTGCAGGTAGAGAGAAAATGAATAAAAGTCTCTGTCTAGTTGTCCAAATAATTAAATTTCTCCCAGAAAAATAAGATATGATATCCCACTCAAGAATCCTTGATAGAATGAATTTGACAGAAGAGCAGCTCTTTATAGCTGAACTTCAGATATTATTAATCTATCAAGCTCTCCAAAAAGGCCAGGAATCACTTACTTCACAGAATAACTCCATGTTCTCCAGTGGCAAAACTAGGCATGAGTCTGAAACATGTTGTCAAATATCAGTCCTTATAACTTGTCTGCCATAAATGTTCTTCAAGAGTAAATATAATAGTTTTCCAGGCACCAGATTGATTAAAATTGCCAGCTACAATTCAGAGCTTGAAATTCAGCACATGGAACAGCCTAAGCTCAGATTCATTGCCCGAGTTACCATGGCATCTTCTGAAATCATAAAAAGCAAACAAGCCCAGCAATATGATCAAGCCTTTAAAGGGGAAATCTGTCCTCAATTCAAATGTAATAGAAGGTCAATCTGTTTCAGGTCTGTGGGGCTTAAAATTCTCCTGGATGATCTGAAGATATGTTGCTGGACTGTGCATGCATGCGTGTGTGTTTTTTTAACATACCCCATTTCTCATCTTTCAACACATACATCAGTGTTTGCCAGCACTTATAAGAAAGTGTAAATAAAAGGGACTTGATGACTCACTGCACAATGGCAACAGCTATAGTATTTCAGAGGCAGGACCACAGCTGCTATCCACCTACCCTTGAACTGGCTCAATATAGCCTGTCCGGGTGGATATTATTGACTTGCCTCATTTGTCTGTGCTAACGGACTCCTGTTGGAGAAGGAAATGGGGGATGTGAGACAAACCATTCTGAAACTGCCATTTCAAGATTCAAAGATAAGCACTCCAGACACCCAGTCACTGCAAGTCTCTCTAAGTTATTCATCATATAACGTATGCAGCGCCTGGCTTTGGTAGCTTGCTGATGACTGGCATGGGAGCAGGGGCTAGCATGGGCAAGTTCTCTTCCACAAACGTGGTGAAGTGCTGGGGACAGCAGAAAGGTGAATGGGACTGGACAGATGGTGGAGAGGCTCTAGGCAGTACCTCCCTGATGTGGGATCTGACTCCAGGGGACAGTGGCAGCCCTTGAACAGCTTGTTCAGGTGCCTTGCACACACACACACACACATATATATATATATTTGTACACACACATATATATGCATCACTGACTATTCAGGCATTATTAGTGATAAACAAATAGGACCTGAACTAAATGCAGAAGAACCCTTACTATTCCCACATCATCTGATTTCATGAAGTGGAGATTTGTTCATTACTGGAGAGAGTGGAAAAGGAGGAAGGTAAAATTACAGTCTTTTCAAGATATTGTATAGGATGCTGTTATGTACAATTCTTCTTACCTCTTTTTGCACAGAAGAAAGCATGGCTCTACATAAGGAAACTATGCTTGGTTATGCTAAAATCACAGAGCATTGTATTCTGGGTGTTTCTCTTTTCTCTCAAGGTAAAAGTTAAATCAGATTAATTTTTGCCAAGTTGTACTAATATATCTTGATAGTGAAGCATTTCCTTCTGGCCCCAGATTACTGTTTTCATCACCAGATACTTGCTCATTTGGTGTGTGTGCTTGCACACAAAATTAAGGTTTTTTTAACATTTGTGAATTTTTCAATACCTGGATATTCTTAAATTAAGATTGGCTCTCATCGATCCCTGCAAGCTGGTACTGAGGAATTCATGATAAGACTCCTATAACTCCTGCCTAGCCTAATAAATATGGACTATGGGGCAATGCAATCTGCTGAAACATTGGTGCACATTTTAAACAGTCGTCATGGTGTAAATATTCCTAAATAGAAGTCCATGGTAATCTAATACAATACTGTGATCTGCAATATGGTAATTACAACTGTGACTTGACTCATTAATTTTGGTAACAGTTGTTAAGCAGCTCATTAGGTGGGTATCGAACAGCAGACGTCAATCTGGGGAGCCTCTCAAAACCTTCCAATATTTTTCTTTTCACAGCAAGAAGCATAGCAGAGGAGGCGGAAGGCTGAACTTAAGGACTTCTGAGCTGTTAAGTTCTGGGCACTTCCTGACCTTGGCAAATATTGTGCTAGCTCTGTGAGCCAGAATTAAGCAAAGATATGATTGTGTAGTACATTTCAATTGCTGACCTTTAAAAATTCAGTTTGGTTGCTCACATCACTTGTATTCCAGCAGACTCCCCAGCTGCCACTGACAAACAATGGGGCTAACATAATACACCCCTGCATAAGATTACACAAAACTGGTCTGTGCTTCCACTTGCTCATTTCATGTCAGACTTGTGTGTGATTTCATGTTCTAATGGGATGATTTTTGCTGCTTACTCATATTAATTCAGCCATAGTACATCAGTTGGAAATAAACACGCATTAGTTCCTCTTCATATGTCTGTCTGCTGGTTATGGTGAACAAGATCGCAAAATTCACAGACATGAAAATTAAAGCTATCAATGGCAAGCACATGATTCATAATATCTTTAACATACGCTTTAATCTCCCTGCTTCTGTATATTTCATCAGTTCTCTCTTAGGCACTTAAAGAAATGGTGTGACTGTCCAAGACTGACCAAAAATGACCAGTGTTGGCCAGATAGGCACCCTGCACAGAGACAATTAGGTTTGACTGAATAAAACCACAGATCTTCTCTGTGACAACCAATTATAGGACAAGGGGCAATGGGTATAAACTGGAACACAGGAGGCTATGGTTATAAACTGGAACACAGGAGGTTCCATTTAAATTTGAGAAGAAACTTCTTCTCAGTGAGGGTGCCAGAGCACTGGAACAGGCTGCCCAAGGAGGTTGTGGAGTTTCCTACTCTGGAGACATTCAAAACCCACCTGGACACCTTCCTGTGCAACCTCATCTAGGTGTTCCTGCTCCGGCAGGGGGATTGGACTAGATGATCTTCTGAGGTCCCTTCCAATCCCTAACATTCTGTGATTCTGTGATCCTATACTACTAGGGGAAGCACTGCTGGTGGCAGCACTTGAGTAACAAACACTGGTATGTTTATGCCAGACTTAAGCTTAGCTTAGAGATGAGAGATGTAAACTCCTTACTGTGAAACTGTCTAAGATGTGGTTTGCTGAATCTTTGCAAGCTGGACTTAAAAAAGGCCCCCAGTGCCTCTCTGAGTCAGCTGGAGCATACAGCCATGTAGGGTAGAGTATCTCCCATCCCCAGGAACACTGCCTCCCTTTAAATTCTCTGTTAACTTCTTCACCTCCCTCACAGTCTCCACACTGGCTCTTAAGTAATGATATTGCAAATAACAGAGTCAAAATGGTATTTTTTTTCCTGATATACTTTCTACTACTCAGTCACATAAGGAATAAGACTTTTAAAAGCCTGTTTTTCCCCGCTAGAACACGATCTGGCTGCTGTTGAATGCAAGCCTTCTCCCCTGGGTCACCTTCAGTCTGGAACAGCATTTTTTTGTCTCTCTCTTGCTAGGTATCCACCTATTTTCAAACATTACTGGCAAAATTCTCCTCCTCTGCACTTTAAATTTAATTCTATAAAGTAAGTATTAGTAGAGTACTGATTATATGAAAGACACTACAGGTCAGTCCCACCTCCCTTGATGTAAGGTATTGAAAAATTGATTGTCTATTCCAAGTTAGCTTTCCAGGTTCCTTCTGTAGTCAGTGGAGAGATAAATGGTTTAGCCCATCCTACATAAGTATTTGAGGACAAACTGCTCCCTGTGACTTAGTTGTATAACCAACATCCTGGTATACCTCAAAGTCAGTCTGGACCTAAATTCTGACAGCCCACCTTATTTCTTGGTGCACTAACAATCTTGCATTGTGCTAAGGAAGTTTTATTTAATGCCACACTGAGCCACCCTTTGTTATGTAGAATAATCAATTAATTGTTCACCTATTTGCTATTTTTCATGCATCCTGCAAAGAGGAGCTGCTGGATTTTGTTAAGTGCTTCAGCAAACAGTTGTCTAAAGTCCTGTAAGAGTGGTGCCACAGTTCAAGTGACAACAAAAAAACGAGCACTTGATTGATCCTCAAAAGTGTTACTAGCACACACTTCCCTGCCTCCCTCCATTTGCATCACTCACTGTCATATATTTTTAGAACAGAGCACTTTTGCTCCTCCAGCTCAGTTGTGTGCTTTCTCTTTGCTGCACCGCGCTGTTTGTCAGGGGTGGGAACTGTACAGAAAAAGCCCTTTTCCAGACCTTCACTTCTTTGCCTTGTGATTGCCCACTCCCTGAAAATAAAAAGCTGCACTAAATAAAAGTTCTGTTTAGCTGTTAGGCAAGCATAAAAACCCACAAATCTGCAAAAAGTTTCTCCGCTCAGACCCTCAGAGATTCAAGCTATTTCAGGGCTGGACAAACAAAAAGCTGTTGACTCCCGTTTAAAGCTGGACCAGCCTGTCATGATCTTGTATGCTGGCACCTCTGGTGTACATGTGCATGTGCATGAGCCAAGGCTGCTGGGTTGGAGGGACTGAGCCCTGGAGGGAGCTTCTAAATGTCTTGTAGTATCAAAACGACAAATAGAAAGGGAAGATGGAGAATGATGCAAGTTCTTTGAAGTATTTTGCCTCAGATCTCACATTTAATGTTGATATTCCTCTCCAATAAGGTAGATAACTGCCTAGTGAGCAAAGGAAACTGTCTAAGTAAAGATTTTCTCTATCTCTTTTACTAAATCCCGTCCCACAAAGTATCTGTTACAGCAGTTTTTATTTTAGAATTTCATTTTCTTCCATTCTTTTTCTCCTACAAAATCTTCCATGAGATACAGCACTTTTTCTCCCCTTCAGATTTGGTTTCACCCCAGAGGCAAATTTCCTGAAAAATGTTTCCAGCTATTGTTAAGTTATTGCAAGAAGTGGATAAGGACAGAGAAAGAATAGGAATAAATTCTGCTTTGAGGAAGCAGATTTTATCGGGTATTCCTTATTTTTAAATAGTTCCAAAATATATAAATATTAGTAAGCTGCTTCTTCATATAAAGAAAAATAAATTGCCATACACTGTAAAGCAGTTGAATTAGTTCATAAACCGGGAAAGCTATGTGTGGTTACTCAGTTACGAGCCACTAGATACCATCAATAATTCTGCCCTATCATTGTATCATAACAATATTGCCTAGGCATAAAGGGCTAACAAAATCCACATCTATTATGAACTACTGTCTCAGTTTTTCTATTGTAATTCCTCACAAGCTACTTTTTTATGTGTGTCAAGTCTCATCTGTGGGGGAAGAATAATTTAGAGGCTCAGTAATGGGATGTGGAACATTTCACCTCCAGGTCACTTGCTTGAATCTAACCCTGAACCAGTAGTGATTGAAAATCGTTGCCATCTGATTGCTTTCTTTTGCTGGCCTAATGGATATGAACCATTGGTCCTAGTCCAGAGCATAAAGGACGTGTGTCCACATCAAAAATCTTCCTTCAGATTATAGTTAGCCTCTTTACGCTCCCAGCAGAGAGATGACCAGGGTGGAATGAAAGATAGTGAATGAATTGCATTACCCTTATGACCCAGTGGTTACCTTTTCACATAATTGAGATATCCTGGTAGAGCTATGGAGAAACTTTTATTGCCTGCATGGTACTCTATAGAGAGAGAGCAAACCAAGCCTTCAAGTCAGCTGATGACATGAATCTTTTGAGTGCTAAACTTTACAGAGATTTGAAGTATTTGGGGAGTGCCTCTTTAGTCTGCACTACCAATCAAGAAAATCTTTTCGCAAAGATTTAAGGATCCTGAAAAAAAATATGAAGTGTGTGTGAGGAGTGAAGGGGAGTGAGAGAAAACAAAGAGGTGATAGCCATACAGAAAGAAAAAATAACTGAAACCATGGTGTTATTGGCCAAGAATTTGTAACTTGGTTAATGTACCACATATCATAAATTGTCCAGTAAAATCAGCCCTTTTAGGATGGGATTTTAGCGACGAATCTCAGCCTTTCTAACTGATGCACTTTAATTATGATCCTTCCCTTGGCTTCTCTTCTTTTGGATTGAACCATGTATTTGCCTGTTAGACACCGTTTGTAGCTTAAGAGGAGTGTGTCTGGAGAAGAGGGTCCATATTTACAGCAGAGGAAGGAAGTGCTATTTTTAGAAGGCATTATATAGCTGTTTGGGATCTATGGGTTGTTCTGGGAATAAACCTTTTTCTTTATTGTTACCTGAGATGGTTAGTAGTGGTCCACAAGGGGCGTATGGGCACGACAGAATGCAAATGGCCATCTTACTTCTGTCTTGTCAGGAATGAGGCACCTCAAGTCCTGAAGCTACAAAGTTGTATTTCCCAGCACTGCCGCGACTCATTTCCATTTCTCCTTTTACAAGCCTGTTTGTTTTCTCAGGACAGTAGATCAATCAGACAGTGTGAGGAATACTCTTATTATTTTATTCCACAAGACCAGACGAAGAAAAATCAGATTAACTCTGTGAAGCATAAGTTGAAGAACAGAAGGTTTGTCATTACTCTAATTATGAAGCCCTGACTTAATCACAGAGCTTTTTAAAATTATTTGTCTGATCTACTTAGGTAAAGTCCTTTTTGAATTAGTATGAGTAATGACAAAGCTAAAAGCTAAGGCAAGGCTTCAAGCTTTGGCCCATATTTTTGGGGGTGTTTTGAGATTTTGTTTGTTTGTTTTGTAATGCAGGTCCTCACATTTCAGCACAAAGCAGTGTTCCATAACAATTCAGGAGGAAAAAAAAAAAAAAAAAAAAAAAAAAATTAGGTCTGTATTGCTGCCTTCCAGGAGCTAGTAAGAATAATGTCTTAGATTATAAGAAAGGGCAGTAGCAACACCACCAGTGCAAAGAAAAAGTAGCAACTTTTGGCTGCTTTATCACTGACTCTTTTTTTTTTTTTTTTGCCAACTTAAGATCAAGATCTTAGAAAGAATTACATTCTGTCTTAGGAAGAACTGACAGAAACACATTTTCAATTACCAGTGGGTGACAACAGAACAACAATGTTGGTACTTTTTTAAACAAGATTGTTTCTTGGTTTACAGAGGTGACTATTTAGAAATAACTGAACAAGATTCTCTTACAAATGAACTTATCTTTTAAAAAAGAAATACCCTCATTGTGAGAATGGAGATGTTGACTTTATATTGCACACCCTGTTTTAAAGGGAAAAGGGTCTTTGTGCACAGAAAAGTTGCACTAAAAATATTTTGAATTGATCAGTTCTTTAAATAAAATCTACCCATGTGATGGGGTGTCTTCTGCCAGCCCTTTGCATGGACACAATCCTGAGAGGCTTCAATGACCCTTGTCTGGGTTCTGCCCTGTGCAAACAGAGACTTAAAAGAGACTGTGGTACAGTCTGTAAATCAGCACCTCTTTGAAGGAAGAACAATGCTTTGCTGTGCAACCATACGAACCAGCAGGGACATGAATCCCCTTACAGATAACAGACATTAGTGTGATATCGTTAAGGAGAATAAAGAAATTTTGCAGTTTTTCAGTGCAGTGCAATGTATGCTTTTAGTGAACTAAGCGGGAGGGAAGAAAGGTAGAGCTCTTGTTTCTGTGTTATTATACTGAGGAAAGAACTGTTGTTAAACTATTCAAGCTTAAATATTCATCTAATTTGAGATTTGTCAATGTGAAAAACTGAATTGTACACTAATATGACCTGGAACAAGCACTATTCTGATGGCTAAAAGCAGTTCCACAGTGCTGCAAAAGAATACGTTTCACAGATCCACAGGAGTCAGAAAATGATCCAAGTGCAAGGCAGCATGACTCCAATGTAATGGAGCACTTTGTGAGGTTGTAAAACAGATGACATATAAATTACACCAGGGTAACAACCTTTGTTATGTAAAGAAGTCACATAAACATGGCAGGCAGTGTAGTACCTGGGAGCTGGAAGCTGGAGAGCAGTAAAGCAGCAAAGAAGAGTCTGTGACAGATGCGTCCTATTTTGACTTATGTTGATACAATCGCAAACCTGACCGGCATCAATACTACAGCTACATCCATTTATGTTAGCATGATGGCCCCAACAAATGCTCATCCTTTCTAGTACTGATTTAGTGTGTTTTTACAAATCTGGCAGTGTCATGGTCATGCATGCATGCTTTGAAGTCCAAAATGGAAGGGATGACAGAGCCGTTGAAATCTCTGGGCAATGACAGAAGGTTGGAAGGAGTGATCTGATGCTGAAGTCTGCTATTGAACACCCAGCTTGGGAGATCAGGTGTGATAAAAGACTTGGTGTTGATGGAGGACTTAAAAAAAACACGCATCTTTTGGAAAACTGGTATGGTGACAAACAGCCTGTCAAGCAGATCCTGCCCTACCTTCAAAGAACTTATCAGCAGTTCCCTGCAGAAAGACAGCTTGTGTGAGAACAGTCATAAAGTCACAGAGGCCAAAATTCTTAGGAATAAAAAGTGAGACAAAGCAGAGTAAACCTAAAAGACTTCAAAAAACCATGACCTTGGGAAAAAAACTGAAACAAGGGTTCAAATAATATAGAAGAGGAGTCTTCCTGGGGACAGTCAGCTTGGCCTGTGCAAAAGATCATGTTATGAGGAAGAATAAACACTGCTTTATATCCTCTCTGAGTAGGGCAAAGGGAAATTAGTTTAAGTTGCACAAAAGATTAACATTATAAAAAGAATAAAATGTAGGGGGGAAATTGTATTTGTGAAGACAGTTAGGCCGTTAAATAGATTGCTTATGGAGGATGTGGGATTTCCCTCTTGAGGCACCTTCCAGGGTCAGGTTAGACACAGCGTCATAAACAGTTCAAGTACAGCTGATCTTGTGTGGGAGGCACAGAGCGGACAAGGCCCTCTCTATGATGAGGGAATTCACTGAGTCTTCCAAAAAGAAAGCTGAATTTTCAGAATAAGGCTCAAATACTGACCTTCATGGAAAAAGATATTTTGGTGACATTAAAGTTTTTTTCCTTCAAAAAGTCTCCCAACTTTCTCACTGTTCAGATTGAAAATTTTACCTATACAAAATTGTCCAACCTTTTATTTTTCTTCCTGATTCCATTAACTTAACTAATCCAAAGCCATCTAATTTGGGCTAAATAGCTCTCCTATACGAACAGATTTTGCTTCAAAGCATTTTGACACACCAAAGCATTTTGGTTTTTCCCAAAGAGTAATTTTTCTTTTCTGTCTTGCTTTAAGAAAACAAGTTTTGTAGTTTAGCTGATCACAAATTGTCACTGCTCTTTTGGCAAGGTGGGGATGTTTTAAATTTTGATAGCAAAATGCTTTGCCTTCACTGAATCTGAGAAATTTAAAGAAACTGAATCTTTGACTTTTCTTAATAGGAATAACAGTTCACATTTTCAATATAAATGCACTATAACTGGTCTGAAGAGGCTGTCTTTTAAAGCACCTGGTTTTGGGAAAACAAACCCTGTAATTGTCAGAAACAGGAAGAGTGTTAAATAAAAAAACATTACCTCACAATTTCCCTTCTTTACCAAGTACAAAGCAGAATCCCTTAAAGGGTAAAAGCTCAGATATGCTCCATGGCATTCCCAGAATTCATTCTACTGCTGGGCTGTGCTTGTTACCCAGAAACTCCACCTCCTAAATCTCAGATTAAATAGAAATTACCAGCGGTAGAAGGAAATCTCGGTTAAAATCCATGACCTTAATACTGTCGGCAGCCAGATCTGTGCCAGTTATGCTTGTCTTAATTTTGTGGCAAGATCTATTCCAAAAGGGCTGAGATGTTTAATTTTCCTCTAGACTGACCATTTTTACTTCAGTTAATAGAGAGTACGGGTTAATCTATGGACATAATGTTGAAAGCAATATATATATAACTACTCCCCACAACGGCTGTGCTTGCTGTTGAGCCTGGGGGGACTTGAAGCACTTTTCCTGGCACTAGCACTGGTCCCAGGCTCCCTCTTTAAAGCAAAAATTATATACTTGCAGTAGGAGGACTGGTTCAGATAATCACTGGTCCAGAGACCTGAACTAGTACTTAGGCTGGAAAAAGCAGAAGATTATTTTTTTCCAGTGCTGCTTCTATAATCTTGTTTCTAGACGAAGGTGGAAAAAGGCACACAAAAAGTACTTTACAGTAAGGCAGAAGAATCCAGGGGGGAGAATGGACTATGTGCATATTTTATAGCAGGCCTTATTTTTGGCTTAGTTTTACCCAACAGTGAAAACTTTTGTCTGAATGAAGTTAACATTCTCTTTCTTAAAATGTTGGACAGTCTCACAAAGTTTATTGCTAGTAACTTCTTGTAGATAATGCCATGTGGCCAAATGTCTTCTGTAATATTTATTCAGTATATTTTACTGTATGGAAGCTAAACATGTCTAGAGCACATTTTTGTGAAGGAGTTTGCTAGAATGACTAGGATTTTTGTTTGTTTGTTTGTGTGTTTGGTGGGGGTTTTGTGTGGTGTGTTTGTTTGAAGAAAGCAGACTAAAACAGAATAACCACTGGAGGCATCATGACACCTTGCCTACCTTTACATTACATGATACAGTACACGGTTTACATTCTGTGGTGGGCTGACATTAGCCATCTGTCAGACACCCACCCAGCAACTTTCTTGCCCTCTCTCCTCAACAAGATGAGGGAGAAAATGATGGAAAAGCTCCTGGGTTGAAATAATGACAGGGAGATCACTGATGAATTACCATTATTGGTAAACGACTTGACTTATGGGAAGTATTAGTATGTGTACTGGGTGTAGGTGGCCAGGTGTTGGCAATAGGGAACTGTATCTGGCATGGTGTAGCTCTGAAGACCCCCCCATCCCACCTCTGCACCCCAGGACCTGTCCACCTGCATCCAAGATGCATGGACTAACACAGTGTTCTCCTAGCAGAGAAACTGGAAGTGTCTTTACATTTAAAACCTTTGAACTCCCATTACCTTAGAATGAGGAGTCTCAGGTGAGTAATTATAGGATGTCATTGATCACATAGGGAAAATTTTCAATGCCCACGTTGATATTTTAACCTTTAAACTGACCTACAAATATTTTTTAGTTAGCACTCTAGTGACTAGGTCCTGAACTGAGTTCCTAAACACCGGTGTAGCATTTGTAGTATTGAAATATCTATGATACATTCAGAGTTTGTGACTTTCCTGAACTTCACTAGGAACACTAAATTAGTCACTGCTCCACTTAGGTGAGCCCACACTGGGTGCTCGGGACTGTCCCCAGAGGAGACAGGATTGCAAGCCTGTGTGAGGACAGCTGGCAACATGTAGTCCTCATGAACGCAAGGGAAGGAAGCCTACAGTGGCAGTGTGAGCACTACATAACACCGTAAGATGGCTATGACACGGTACTTGATGCTTCCTGAGCTTATATCCAAAGAATGATAAAACACCTTTGGTCAGAATTATGATTTATTTAATTTATTCTCTTGGAGTATACAAGGTGTTTGCTTTTTGTTTCTTTGTTTGTTTTAATCTACCACTGAACTATACATGAAAATGTGATGGTGACGTACCAAATGAGCAAAGGCAAAAGGTCAGAAAAGGTCAGTTAACAAGTTAATTATGGCTGCCCTACAGTAAGAAATACAACATAGGACAGGCATAGAAGACGGGAGAGGTACAGAGGAATGACCAGGCTGGTTGGTTGCATACAGCTATGAAAAATGGAAATATATCATTTAAGTGAAATCAAGGCTTCTTCTCATGTTCTTCCTTTAGCCATCATTTCGTATTATTTCTTTCAGCAGCCCAACTGGCTTAAATATCTATTTCAAACTTTCTGTAACTCCAAACCTGCAGTCTGAATTTTCCAGCGGTGCAACGTGGTCACTAAATCAGACCTTATTCTCTCCAGATGTTGAGCATCTGTCATTCTTAATTAAATGAACAGGAGCTGAGGCTGTGGAAAAGCATGCACTTTTAAGGGTGACTTGCAGTGGGATGGAAAACTGGAATTTTGCCCTTTCTGCTTCTTCATGATGCAAAAGAAAGGACAGAAAACTTTGTCCTTTTAAATCTGAGTTTATTTAAGTGATGTGCTTAGAAACATCAAGAATATAAAATCAGGCATTTCCTGTTTTTCCTAGGAAACTCTTTGGAGGCTTCATCTCCACATATTATTTATTTGTACTCAGGTATGGCTGAGCAGTGATCAGTGCTGCACTGTGCATATATGATCTGTACAGCATCTTACACAATCTTCATTTGCTCTTAAAAGCTCTGTGGGTTTTAAATCTTAAAAAAAAGAAGGAATTTTTTCTCACAAGGATTTTTAGGTAGAGCTGTTGAATCAGTGCGTTTGATTTAAGAAGGGGAAACAAAATTCCTTTGCCATTTCATCAGCATGGGCAGAAAATATTTTGGCTTGGCCTCACCTGATGTTGGTTAACCTGGGAAACATTCAGTGTCTCATCGTTTATGACTAACACAGATTTTGTGTAAAAGTTTTTAGAATTGTGAACATAATAGACTTTTAAATATTTGGTATACATTAGTGAGCTTTCTCTATAGAAAGTGCTAGTCATCAATAGAAAAGATAGTTTCTTTTTCTTTAGCCTCAATAAAACTAATTTTTTTAAACAATATTTTTAGATAGGTTAGAATGTTTCAATCAAACAGTTTCCATTACCTTTTTGATTTTTATTGCCATAACAAGATTGATTCTTCTGGTTTTAAGTCTTCCTAAGAAAAAAAATGAAACAAAACAATCAAACAAACAAAACAATTACAGGAAAGGTGAATTGTAACTCTAAATTCTGGAAATAAAAAATAAAGATGGAAACCAAAATATTTTAATTAAAAAAAACCCCCAATATTCAGGGACCTTTATGAGATATTTAATAAAGAAGGAAATACAGATACAGCTGGATTTTGTTTTCATTTGTATGATACCTCTGAAAGAAACTTAATTGTTTAAGTAGAAATCTGTCCTTTGGAGCTTCCTCTGTTTTTCCTTTCATCCTCTTACTGCTTCTGGCTACCCTGAAAGCCTTAATTGCACAGACAAGCTATTTCTTTCAGCTGAGTCAGAGACACCTATAAAATCTGAGCTGTTGGAGTCAGATGGGGAAAATGTAAACAGGCTCAGTCATGCCTGGAAGCTTTCTCACAGTACACAAATACAAGATATAATTTGAGAGTTCCAGAAGTGCAAAAACTTCTACTATTCGCATGGTAAGATCAGGGTTAATAAAAGAGGAGCTGAAGCAGAAAGCCAGCTTCCACAGCAACGAGGAGCAAAGCATGAAGGTTTTTTCACTGAACAAGGATTAATCAAGCATCTATGACAGTTTAAAAATACACTACATGCAAGGAAGTGTTAGTATCTTTTCATCTGTAAGGAAAAGATGATCCACAAAATCACTAAGGCAACTTCCCTGGCTGTGTGTGCACAACTGCTCTTGATTTCATAGGAAAACAAAAGCTTGGAAGTAAAGGCAGAACTGACTTTTGTAGGTAAATTTATGGGGTGATGTTTTCCTCTCTCTCAGGTTTAAGAATCTAGTGGGCAGGTATACTAGGTGGTTTTCTGCCACATGATATTTTAAACAGTAGCCGGAACCTTTAATTAGTGTAGTGCTCATCTTGCAATGTTGGTCTTTATCTAACAGACTGGAAGATTTTCCTGAACTGAATTATTACACTTTCCTTTTTCCTTTGGCTATGGACCACATGTAATTGTAATGACAGTTAATCCTGATAGTTGTAGTGTTGGAATAGTGTGGTGAATTTCCAAACCACAACTTTTTTTCTATGGAGCTAATATACTTCCTACTTAAACTGCCAATCCTGATACTTCATTTCTGTAAGCATATGTTCTATAATTTCTTTTTAATCAGCATTTGAGTTGCAACCAGTCTGCCTAAACTGTCAGGGTTTTTTCAGATATTGTGAGAGGATATAAAGATCTCTTTATGCCTAACTTCCCCTCATTTTGTTGGATGCTTTTATCTTAAAGGTATAGGACAAATGCCCATTTTGTTAAAAAAACTCAGAACCAATTTTTGTATAATCTGTGTTTAAAGAACAGTACAGCTTTTCGCATGTCTTTTCACTTTAAAAAACAGGCAGGCAGGAAAACCTCTACTTTTTAGCATTATATTAGGAGTTGTGGCATTCAGTCTAGTTAGGTGTGACTAAACCTCAAACTAACAATGGATTTTAACACATTGTGTGTAATCTACATAAAACACCAGTGAACTCTGCTGAATCTTCTTCACACTGAGGGAAAACAAACAAACAAAAACCCAAAACAAAACAGTCCACCAAAAAGCCCCCAAACAGCTTTACTGAAAATAAAAATATAGTGTGAGTTGATAACTGTAACTTTTTTGATTTTCAGTTGGAAAAGTGATTATGAATAAGGAAATTGGCTCTTCCAAGATCTCATCTTTTTAGAAAACGGAGCAATATTATAGAGGCTTTAAGGGTTTCACACTCATACAGATGTGAAGCAGCTGATTCAAGGTACACCACAGTGAAACACCCTGATCAATAGAGAAATGCACAGTTTTTGAAAGAAACTATGACAATTAAACCTTCTTTTGCATTCAACAACACCCAGAAAACCTCAACTCTGGAGGCACTGAGACAAGAAACAGGGTACAGCAAGTCCTAGGAGACAGTGAGAACAAGGGACTGATGCCAAGAGTGCTGCAGGATTGCACTCCCTTCCCTGCATGCTGCTGGTGAGCTGTCTTCCCCAGGTTGTAATCAGGAACTTACTCTTGCCTTGCTGGAAGCAACACGCTTTTCCCATTTTAACCATGTTTATTTTTAACAAATTAATTCAATAGACCTGACAAACTGGCATGCTTTTTAATTTCCCCAGAGTCAAGGGTTTGTATAAGGCAGCATTGTAGAGAAAGAATTTTACTTTTTGAGATCCACGCAAACCTAGGACAATTAAATTAAACAGTATTCCCTGAAAATAAAACAAACCATTTCAGAACAAATACGAGGCATTGGTACTTATTTTTTAAATGTTCTTTAAGCTTCATTGATTGTTTGCTGCTACCCTTATCTACAGTCATGCTGAATAAAGCTATAGCCAAATGGAAAGTTAAATATATTCACGAGGTGTTAATGTCTACATCTTATTATTTGCGGTCTCTCAGAGAAAGCAAAAGTAACTACAAATAGCGCTACGCCAGAAACTGAAGGGATTTGAGAGCTGGTACTGTCAGCTGTTAGGATGTAGGGGTCAAACGTCCTCTCTGGAGTTCCCCGGTGTCCTTGGAAAGGAGGCTTGCAGTGATGGGAGGTCCCGTGGCTTCAGGAGCCACATTTTCTTATGCAGATGGCCCACTTAAACGGGAACACTTAAAAATAATGGTGGCAGCTTGAATTTTCCTCCAGCTCTAGTGACCTTTGGCCAGTCACTGAAGTTGTAAAGGTGATCACTGTTTAAGGATGTCTAACCCACTTCTGCACTCAGTTTTTCTTGCATAGAGCTTACTGAAAATCAACATTTTTTTTTTTTTTCCCAGAAAAC
This sequence comes from Streptopelia decaocto, assembly GCF_964273445.1. Taxonomy (NCBI): domain Eukaryota; kingdom Metazoa; phylum Chordata; class Aves; order Columbiformes; family Columbidae; genus Streptopelia; species Streptopelia decaocto. The sequence goes on along the minus strand of NC_138656.1, from coordinate 56,236,539 downwards.
CCTAAGGTGTATGCATTCATTGAACAAAAACATGGAACTGGTATTCTTTTCTTTAGTGAAGGAGATCTGAGCAGTTAATCAGAAATTAGTCTTTTGAATTATTTATGATGCAGAACTGTGCCTTACTGGTCTATTCTGAGGCAACTGACTCTGCCTTGGTCTGTCCAGCACACTGCAGCTTTCTAGAGGAAAGGAAAGCATCCTTGCAGTGGTCATCACCTGAAATGAGCCAGTGGATATGAAACTTTCATCCCAACTCCCTGACTTGAGATTGGTTGACCATTTGAGTATGGAGCTTTCTAAAACTCATACAACAGGTATAAGAATAGTTTTGCATGAGCTGCATCTTACAAACATGCAGTATGAATTTTGTTTTGGGAATATGTCTTACCATTGTATTCTCAGACTAATCATACAGTGTTTCTTGAAAATGCTCATTTTTTCAGTTTTCTAAACCAATGGGGGTCTTGAACAAAAAGCCTTTAATCACTAGCTATTTCTATATACTTTAAAGAAACATGTAATAGACAGTTTGAAACTGTATTATGGAATGTTGTATAATTCAGTGGTGGACACACTTATGAAATTTTAATCTAAAACCAATATTGACTTCAACAGACTTCATGCTGTTATCTTTTTAAGTACTTTTCATTGCAGCTCTTGTTGTAACACTTAAAAGACAGTGAAAAAATTGTTTGATTTTGGACGAAGTATAATACGAATGTATCTTTTGTATGAGGGAATAAACAATTAAATCAGAGGAATAAGTAACTGAAGTAGTGTACCAAGACAAATGTAATCAGCTGATATCGCTAAAAGTCAGAGAGAAACAGTACAGTTTCATGTCAAACAATGGTTGCACAGGCTGTCTGTTAACTGCCTATAGGAATGCATTAACGTTTTTCAGTTTAACATGCATAACCTTGGTATCAAGCCAGAAACAGTTAATTCCACTTCTCTGCTCTTCTTATTAAAAAGACAAACAAACAAGAACAGAGAGTATGTTCGTCATTTCACATACCCTAAAAAAGAAATTCTGATCTTATTACTTGTTATTGTATACCTACGTTGTTTTATCCATTTCAGGAGGGCTTCTCATGAGTCTACGCCTAAACATCTAGAAAATTAGGATTAACTCTCATACATTCTGAGGACTGCGCCTTGGGTATAAGAAGGGAAATCCTTGTTCTTTAACTTCTTTATTAAGAACACAGGTGATTTCCACTCTTCTTGATGGCAGCCTCCAAGTCCAAGAGTAAAGCAGTAAAATCATACGAGTGAAACTGCATCTGTCTTGCCTAGAATAGGAATATGTTAGGTAACATTATTTCCTGAGACCCACCAAGTTGACTTTAAAACTTTTTCAGTTTCCTGTTCCTTACAATTTTTTTAGAGGTAGCTCCTAGCTAGCTCCACTAGCTCCTGAGGAATTTCGCCTTGAGAAACCACAAAAGACAAGTCTTGAAGTTTAAAATTTGAACAGCTAAAAAAATCAAGGTATACTCACTTGTGGCAGACACTTTCCCAATACTGCTCTCACAGCAAACTCCTGCTCCTATATCATCTTGCAAGTGCAGATTCACCCTTCTTGCCCATCTATCCGTCCCCTGGGTGCTGGATTCCATGGAAATAACAAAATGAGGTTTCATTATCATTTCTGCAAGAGTCTTTGATCAAATGTCCCACTTAGGGGAAGAAAGGAAGCGTGGAAGGAGAAGGCCATATAGTTATTGCTCCTTGTTACTGCTGGCTGTTCTCTCCAGCCTTCCTGTTTCCGATGCTGACATGTCAAAAATCTCTAGAGATGTCAGTGTTTTTAAAATGAGTACACAGATTCACTTTTCATGTGTGCCTTGGTTTTTTAAAAAGGAACAAACTCCTCACTTCTATATCTGTATCTACTTCTTGCTGCAAGAGTCTAAATGACTGATAGATGTTTTGTCCTGTCATGCAAATATCTCTCCACCTATTACATGTGTGTATGAATGTGCATATGAACTTGGGTAGAGAGGTCAGTTCTGACAATGGCAATAGTTACCTCAGTCACCATCTTAGCCTCTACTGCAGCTGATGGAAGTTAGCAATAGCTGGCTACCTAAAAGGAACAAATACAATTTTTCTTAATTCTGAGGTGAAATTTTCACCTTGATCTGAATCCTTTGTTACTAGCAAAGGACCAGAGTGCTTAAAAGGAACTGAGAAAACTCTGGTTTCTGCCACTGCAGGTTCATAAAAAGAGACCCTGCACAACCATCCTGCAAAACTGTCCCCAGAGGATGTTTGCAAACAGTTGTTGGGAGTGGAGAGCGGAGGCTCTTGAAGCGCCCCCCTCAGGCTGCGCTCTGAAGGTTACAGGCACTGCTTTTGCCACAGACCTGTGATGGATCACCACCAGCAGTTACGCAGTGCTAGAGGCTGTTCTGGGTTCTCGGAAGAGCTGGGAACAAAGTTGGCTGACGGCCACTGTTGCCTGCTTTTGGTCTGCCAGTGCTATGGATTAAAGCAATGCAGTCCAGACTACAGAAAGCAACTTCTGCTTCCAGAACCTGTTGCTGTGGCAAAATGTTGGAAAAGAAAAACAAATTGGAAGAGTCTGTTGTTAGCCTTCTTTTCTCTGCCTCATCACTTCCCCTCACTTTTCTACAATGTCCACAAGCAATGTCACCTGAAGTTACTTTGAATAGCTTATCACCCCTGTTTTACCCTGGTCTTCTTCTCTGAGGATATTTTAATGTCTTATCATATGCATGCTGTGCATTTTTCAAAAAATCCATCCAATATTGTGTCCAGCATTTGATATAGGCACTTTCGTTATTTACCTTGTCCAATTTTTACAACAGTAAGTAGTGTCTTCCAGCATTGCTTTAGATCTTATTTCTGTTCTTGTATCTCAAATTCAAAAAGCCATCTGCTCTTTGTTCTAGCCTGACAAGTAAATTTTTGTATGCAGACCAACATGGCTGGAGATTTTCAGCCTTACTCTAGCTATCTGAGCATAAAAGAGACAAGGCTCATATATTCTTACAATTCCCTCTCTGCTCACATAAAATATAAATTACAGACATGACAGATTAACGTTATCCTGTTACATCAATTCTGGACGTAAAAAGTTCCTGCTACTGTACACACGACTTGTCTGTTTATCCCTTTCTCCAACTTAGCAGCTCTGTTTTCCACTTGGATAGTCTGCCCTGCAGAGCATATAGTTTTCTATGCCACTACAGTCTTTAGTTACTCCCATAATAATCTCAAAGTTTATTAATAACTTGCTGTGCTTTCAAAGTGACACAAGCAGGTGATCTTGGAAGACCTTAGAAATTACTGAAAACCACGCAGCCTTTACCTCTACAGGAAAAGTCCCCCAGTGGATCAAGAGGAGGCAGGAAGCAGGAGAGATGCTCCAACATGAAAATCTGGGACACACCCCAGGGTGAGTGCCCCTCCTGTGAGATCCTGCTAGGAGTCCCCTGTAACTTCATCATTTCGTAGGTCATGAAGTGAGAACTGCAGATATCCTGGAGACAGCAAAGTCTGTTGGGGTCTTCCAGGAGGAGCAAGATAAGAAAAAGATTCTCAGTTGAACATGAAGGGTAAAACTGGCCCTAGCACAATAGTATAGATATGGGATACAACACTACAGTGCAATGGCATTTTACATATGTGTAAGTGAAAAATGGAAGAAATACAAACACACACAAGCCTATCATATATGTTCAATAAAGTAAAAGTTATGTATAAATGCAAGAATATACATTTGTGTATAAATATGTGAAAATAAATTGTATTACTTCTATGATGTACTATGTCTCCAAAAATGCTCCTTTTTTTTCCTTAGTTTGCAAATATAAGCACTTACAAAATGTGTCTTCCTGAATGCTTGGATGCTATTTCGGAACAATAAAATTGTAGCTAAGGAAAAGAAGAGGGTCATGGTCTTGGCTTTTTAACATCATAACACTGCAACTTGTGAATTTTTTTCCCAGAGGACTCAAGCTTTCTGAAAGCAAAACAGCTCCCCTTGTGCTACCTTTCTTCTCTCAAGTTGTGCTTAAAATGACCCATAAGTAGAGTGAGACTGGATGAACATCTCTTTCTTTCACAACCCTGTGAATTTTTAATGCCTGGCATTAAGGTGAAAATCATCATTTCTCTCTGTCTGCTGGGCGATGGGCCATCAATTAAATTCTCTTTTGTCCATATGTAAAGTAGCTAATGGTTGCAGCTTCTTTCCATAATAGAGCCATTAGTGGTAATCTGCCCCTCTCTGCCAACCGATTTACTCAGATGGGTATAGATGAATTGGCAGTAATGTGCCATATAAACCTGGCTCTGTAGATGTCCTGAAAGCAGCAAAGGTCTCTCAATATGATAGTTTGCTCCATTGTATCTCTGTTTGATATGTAACATAATTATATACTAGTGTGACTGTAGCTGAATTTGCAAACGGTTTTGTATTCCAGGATTTCAGTTTACACAAATCTGATTCATGATCTGACATAAGGCATTGATAAAATGTCTTTAATTTGGTAACGTGCATCTGATTCACATTGATTATACTCAGTGCTGTTATTCAAAGCCCTAAATTATCTTCACTGCTTGCTACCTTATACATACAACAGATAACTGTTAGGGAATTTGAAACTCTTTGTAAATATACCCATTTGACTGCTGCACAATTAATATTTTATATTTTCTTTAAAATTTGTCTTCTCTAAAGAACTCCAGCTTCTCTGTTGGTGGCTAGGAGTGCAGGGGAGGACAATGCATTCCTGATAATGGTAAAGCAAGAAGGGAAAGCGAAGTGATGAACAGTCATGCACTTACCCACACTAGTGTGCAGTGGCTGAATAATCAGCAAGATAAACCACCATTTTATTTGTATTTACTGTTTGACAAATTTAATAAGCTAAGTAATTTATTCAGTAAAAAAGGGGCAATGATCTAGGGGAATGTGTTGGCTTTTTTTTTATTTTTTTCCCAGAGTTGTGGGTATTAATGTATATCCAGCTGTTACAAGATTTATCATTGTTTTGAATGTATGGGAAGATTACAGTAATATGGAAAAACTCTGTAATGGTTAAGAAATCTGTAGAGAGGATTTATAAGTGAAGTTGCCAAAAGAAGAGACACATTTCTTGCATTACTTAAATATTCAATGATTTAAAATACACTATCAAGAGAACACTTCTGTGCTGAAAGTAATTCACCTAATGGCCAATGTTCACTCTAGGTTATATGCAAAATCTTTGGGGGTTGTTTCTCTTCTCAGTGATGTGAAAGAGGGAGAAAAAAAAACTGGGAGAAGAGATACTGAGGTGTTTCAAAAGCTATCACCAGTAGTCCTACTCTACTCTCATGGAAGTCTGAAGCAGAATTGCAAAGGGTTGATATCTTTAAAAAGTTAGATCAATACTGAATGCTCTTGAAATTTTCACCATCCTGTATGTTTGTGTGCACACACTTAAGTTTATGTGTGTATGCATGCATTGTAATTAATGTATCTGTGTCCAATAAACACATACATGCTCTTTTGCTCTCTGCTTGCTTTTCTTGACTGGCTTACTCTCGGCAGAATGTTTCCAATTTGGGTCATTTCTGTCCTCCTGCCAGTTTTCCAGTCCAGTGTGATCCAAATTAAATAACCTTCTATTGTGCCATTCCTCATGAATGTCAGATTAATCTTAGCAGAATGTGGGACTTTGCCTGACAAGATGATTACTGCAATATTTAAACAACCCTTAGGGCCTTAATTCACTAACAATTTTTGGTCCACCCTATGTGTGAGTGCTGTTTCTGTCTCTTGGATGACCAGGTGCACTCTGCTGCGAAATGTACAGTATACTGGTATTTGGTGACATGCATTGACTCTCTTTGCTACACAACCGAGTGCTTTAGATGGAGTCTGAGGACAGCTTTGAAAATGCTCCCAATTCCTCTCCACCACCCCCACCCCGCCCCAACAAAACACAAATAAGGAAGAAATTCTATCCTAAAGAAAAAGGGAAAAATCTTGAGAGAAGTCAATAGGGAACGAGTAAGGGAAATCCTCTTTTGCTTGCATTTAAGCAGAGGAGCCGTGACCTGCATTGTGATGGCCATGCCATCCCCACTGCTTGTGAGGAGCCAGAGAGGAGCCAGCGAGGAGCAGAACCTCTGCTTGCTGCCAGAGCAGCTGTGAGCGCAGGCACTGGAGGAGCTGGGGCCAGCCAAGGAAAACCCTTGCTGGAGAGAAAGCCCAGTCCACTGTGCAGTCACCAGACGAGGAGGCCAGAATAGAATCTGAGAAGTTGAGAAGGAATTTAAGAACGAAGCCAACATTTAATGAGGCTTGGGAAGAAACTTCCCCTAAGGGCCTGTTATTGAATAGCTGCTGGCCGTTGGCTTTTTCATTCTCTTTTAGAGCAGCTGGTACTGGCCTTTGCTGGAGACAGAAAATCTGACAGGGTCAGAGATAGCAATTAATGTTTTTAAGGCTTATTCTAATTCTTAGCAAAGGACACATCATGAGGAGAATGTGCTTACAATGTATGAGTGAAGTAAATATCCCACTTTCGCTCTCACGCTTGTGTCCAGCCTGTCCCAGGGTAACGGGTTATGTTTCAGTTGCACAGTGTGCCTTTTTCTGTCTTATATCTGTAGAGTCATAAAGCAACTGGTAGAGTTTAGTGGCTCTCTGCACCAGTAGCTCCGTCTTGAGGGACTGAAATTGATGTAATTTATCATGGCAGGTGAATATGCAAGCTGTGCCTCTTGCCCCATCACACAATGTAGCAGGAGAAGCAACAGACAACGAGTTGGAAATAGCTCCCTCTTTTCTTTTCTTTTCTTTTTTTTTTTTTTTTTTTCCCCAGCTTTTGAAACAGCAACATTGTATGCCTGCACGGCTGGAATATCTAGGTACAGCAGCTCCTCTTAATGGAGCTGTGTACCACCACACACTGTCAGAAGCTGTTGGTGCATTATTACTGAACCATTCACGGTGCATCTATTTTGCCAGAAGTGCATTTTGTTTTGTGGCATTTCTTTTTTCCAAAATTGAGAAATCCTTTTCCTGTGTTTATAACTTGTCTTGATGCTTTTGTACTGCCACTTAAGACTGACGGACCCTTATATCTTTTATTTAATAGATATATCCCAGGCAGGATTGAGTAAATGGATGGGTCGGTCACTGCCTGGATTAGTATGTTTTCTCCATCTGCACTTAGTGTTCCCTAAACACACTGTGTCACCCCTGGCTTGATAGGTTCATTAAATATCATAGCTCCAGGCCTTTTACTACATGTGCCAGTTCTTTCAGAAATTTAGGATGAAGATTACCAGGTTGCCCTGACTTGACTGCAGTGGCCTCCTCAAGTTTTGTTTCCACCTCAGCTGTGTTACTTCGTGTTTCCACAGACTTGTTTCCATTAACCTTCTTGCCTGTACCTCCACTTTGAGCATCATTTCACTAATCCATGCCAGAATTACAGGAAACTTGGGTGTGAGTCATACCCACAGGGGGTATCCAAGGGATATATAATCCTACCCCCACTATGACCGATCCCTCAGCATGAATATTGCAACTTGAGTTCAAATACACTGCTGCTTTTATTTGGAAGAGAGGGAAGCTGCAGGACTGGGGGGAAAAGATGACAAGTGACATAGTTTTGTCTGGGTAGGGACTTGTTTCAACTACTTCTTGAATGTATTCCAATTAGCTGGGCTCCTCACAGGTGCTGGCCCCACACAGTCCCTAGGGCGGCTGGTTGGAGCTGCAGCTGCTCGGCACCTCTGCAGGCCAGGCTGCTTATGTCTGGTACTAATCAGAATGCTTCAACCATGAAAAGGTTTGTGACTTTGAGAATATTTTACATATCCCTACTAAGAAACATCAAAATAACCCTAATCCCTTTGCAAACGTTAAGTCTTAACACAATCTTTTACTTGGCACTGTATCCATGGGCAGGCATACACACATGTTAACAGGGCTAATGAGCAGAACAGTCAACAAAATAAAATGAAATAAAATAAAATAAAATGGAATAAAATAAAATAAAACCCTCCTGCTCTCAACGGTGCAGCCTTATCACAGTTGGGCTACAGTTTTCTTTTGCAGAATTCAAAGTTTTGTTTTAAATTCTGCACATCACAGCCATACTAAATATCCCCTTAGACAAGACACAAAGCTGCTGAGTAAGAACCCTGCAAATCAGGGATGCTTTTTCATAAGACCAACATGCATAATTTATACCTGCATACAATTAGCCTGTTTACATTTATACATCTTGTTTCCTTTTATGTGAAATATTCCACAGAATACTTGGTAATGCATTCAAAGTAACCTGGTTTTTGCTTTATTTTTTTAAAGGCTGCAGGACTAAACAATTTATAAAACCTCACACCTAATAAATACTTTATATGAATACAAAAGTGTTTTCTTACTAGGTAGAAATGGCTTTACATTAAAAATAGTCCTTTTTCTCAGTTTTGAAGCTCTTTCAAGTGGTAGTCTATAAATCCTTGACCCATTTAAAAATGTATTTAAATTGGGGGGGAGAGGGGTGAATACATTCAGTGTCAGAGTCATAATCATCTCTACCAAATGGGTACAGCACACCAAAAATCTTTCCATCACCCCTGATCTGGATAGTCACTCCTTTAAAACCACAAGATTCTCTAGAGCAGGGGTGTCAAACTCATTTTCACCAGTGGCCACATCAGCCTCGTGGTTGCCTTCAAAGGGCCAAATGTAGTTTTAGGATTGTATAAATGTAACTACTTCTACATTTATACATTTAAAATTACATTTGGCCTGTTGAAGGCAACCGTGAGGCTGATGTGGCCCCCAGTTAAAAATGAGTTTGACACCCCTGCCCTAGGGAGTTTGGACTTGCTTCACCAGGCATGTTGAGGTTTTCTTTAACCCTTTTGTGCCTGGCCACATTATGGCATGTCTTGACCCAAAGAGGGGATAAGACTGCACGTACATAACAGATGATAATGAAGAGGCTTGGTGTGATCATCAGAAATGCAGCTGGCCCGCAGGAGAAGCTGGGGCATGCAGTTGTAGGACACGCCTACACTGAACAGCAGGTGAGGTGGGGAGGGCTCGACTGGAACTGTTTTCACCAGGCAACAAACAGCAACTATAGGTGGGTGAGGGTGGAAAGTACCATTTGGAACTGGTAGGAACTGTAGTAGGAACTGGTCTGAACAGGAGGTGGCATGGACAAGAAGACCTCAGGGAAGGACAGGTGTCTGGGAGAGAATGATGATGGATAGAGGCTGGGAGAGGTGCTTGGGAAAAGAAACGTAAGACTTTGAACATAGAACTGTTTCTTGCTGAAGGGAAAGAAATTCTGTTGTTCCCTGGGTAGAAAAGACCACGTGCCTTTTATATGGATAATATTTAACAGTGGATACATGCAAATTAAATCCCTTTGTAAACAACTCATTACTAGATCTGTACTTGCTCACAATAGAAGAAGTCACCGCTATTGTAAAAGCGCCTACAGAGGTATAGTGGAGATGCTGCTTTGCAAGCATGTCATGCTTAGAGCAATGGAGCTTTGGGTTCCTAGCCCTACCCAGGCACATATCTCTCTGCAACTTCTGCCGTGCAATGGTGGGCTCAGTCCGTAGTATTTTAACACCAGCTACTGAACTTTGGGTTTGAGTGCTTGGGGACAGACTGGCACTACCTTCCTTAGCACACCCTGGCACTTACCCCTGCAGCATTTGTCCTTTGGAGCAGATTTCCTTTTCATCCTGCACTGTTCCACTCCCTACATCCCATTCTTTTTTTTATTATTATTTTTTTTTTATTTTATTTTATTTTATTTTCAGTATCACACTATCCCCTGATACCACAGTAGCTATTTTCTGCTCATGAGTCAATGATGAGAATGGTGAAGAATTTGGTATGAGATGATCCAAGAGGGGGAGAGTTACTTTGCACTCACTCAGCACCAACTCTCCAAAGAGCTGTTATTGTAACATAAAACACAGATGGAATATAAACTATTGATCCTTATGAGTTTTTTCTTCAATCAATATTTCTTCATGGGGAACTTCACTTAGGATACAATAAAGAGGTACATCGTAACAGCTATGTGCCACAGGATAGCAGGGTTCATTTTAGATGCTCTGAGTCCTGCTGGTATTGAAAGGAGACCGCAGTGTCACAGCAGGCCAGAAGATGACACATTTGGAGACTGGGCTCTGCAGTCCGTGATGCTGTTGGCAAGAACTAGGACCTCTCAGACAGCTCCCCAGGGCACAACCCTTGAGTCTGCTGGTGGCTGCAGCTCTTGACCCCTCCTGTGCCTCAGTCTCCAGGAGATTATTTCTCTGCTGCATTTTTAGTCATCAGCTTCGAGACTCACACTTTCCTGGCTCAGGAATGGAATGACTAAATACTGACCAGGACAAGTCCAGATTCTCTAAGTTCTTATAAAGGTTGAAGGATTGAAAACAGGCAGGGAAGAAACAGCAAAAAATAATCATTTACATAGAAACGAGTTGCCTGGCATAACAAGATAATTAAAACATCTATACCCACAGTGCATTTTTATAAAGTAGTTCTGTCAGGAGCCAAGGAAGAACTCAGAGCTACCTCACAAGGCAAAAGGAAAGAGTGTCAGATTGGAATTATTGTTCATACAACCAGGCAGATTGTACTGCTTGCCATTGTTTTGCAAACATGCCTTTTTTAATTTTATTTTTATTTTTAGGGAAGTGTTACTATTACTTGCCACTATCCTCTGCTGTTCATTGTGAAAATAATAGCAGTCAATTAATGTTACTGAAACTGAATTGAATTTTGTTGCCTGGTGTCGCTCAAAGATCCTGGTCAGTATATGATCATCACTACTCTGCTGCTTATGATTTTCTGCAAGCCAGTGACCAACAGGTATCATCCTGTCTCAAGTAGCCCAGAGATTTAGTAAAGTCTCAACAGCATATAAAAAACAGCTAGAGAGAGAGATTAGAGAGGTCAAAGCTGAAAGCAGAATGTGATAGTTGCAGATCACTTTGTTTTAAGATTAACAGATACTGGCAATTATTCTTTGACCTTCTACAGAGATGCCCTGCAAAGCAGGAGGGGTTATGCATAGGACTAAATCTCTCTGTGTTGGCTGACTTCTAGTTATCATCTAAGGGCAGGGTTGTGGTAACCTCTGCTTGCTTCCTCTGATTTTCTGATCTCCCATCAGTTTCATTCTCAACAGAGAGCAGAAGAAAAGATGCTGTCTATCCTCCCTCTTCCCATCTCTGCCCCGTCCTGTCTTTAGCCCCTCAGGTTTTAGTGCTGAGAAGATGCAGCCCAGGTGGATTCCATCATGGGTGGGAATGGCGGTCCTCACAGACTGACTAAGATCACTGTACTTGAAAGCAGACTGAGAAGAACTGAAGATCTCACTCTGTTTTGGTGAAGTAACTGGTATCTGCTACCCTATTAGAACTGTTATAAAGAAACTGATATAAAAACTTTATGAGTTTTTGAGTAGACACGAGTTAAGGAATTGCTGACCTTTAAGTAGCAGGGCTCATCCATTCCATTTTCATCTGTTTTCTCTCTAGCTGTTCTTCCTTTATTTTAGATGCACTGTGAGAGGCAAACAACTGTGATAAGGAGGAATGGTAGCTGACTTGCTGTAACTGAAAGGGGTTAATACTAATGTATTTCTGAGTTACTGAACTGTGTGATGAAAATGTTGGTCATTTCAGGAAAAAGGCAAGAGCATGCACAAAGCATACACAATGACACATATAAATATACACAAGCATATGTAAGACTTATACATACATATATACTACACACCCACACTCACATAAACAAACACCACAGAGATGCCCAATGAAACAATTGGTATTTTCTCAGACAACTGTAGATAAAAGGACTACTCGTTTGATCTACCATGTTGACTGTGAAGAGAAAACAAGATGGAAATGTAGGCAGAGGTATGAGGTGGGCAGCGAGTGTTAGAGAGTTCATGATTATATTCCTTAGTGTAAAAATGCTTGGGCACAGCACATAGGTGTAAAAATATGAAGATAAAAACAGAAGGAATTCAATGTCTTTAATTTTGAGCCTTCATTTTACTAAAGAGGTGAAAAGTTCTTAAAACATTGAGGAGAAGTGTTTATGGATTACTTGAGCTGTGAAAAACTCATTTTAGTTCACACAAACATTGCTGGTTTTCTCACTTTCTCTTGATATGTTATGCATGGAGTTATCACACCTGTGATATTTCAAGATGTTTCTTGGACCTCTGAATGGTCAGGGGATCAGTTTCCTACAAAGTTCTGCTACAAACTTTGATCAGGCCTACAGGATTCAGTGTTAGATAAGGTATGCTGAAGCATTTTCCACTTTGAAGTTCACTGAAAAGTTCAGGGAACTATTTGCTATCAAGCACACTAGAACAGGACAAGGAAAAAAATGTTCAAAATGAAGATGCTCCTCACCTCTATCCAGTATGTTATGAAGCGCCAGGTGGAAGTATTAGGAAAACCATGCCTGATGAGTAATTTGAGAATAAAGGATTTGCTACACTGTCAAAGTATTAAGATCTACTGGTCTCTGAACAAATCCATTCTGTTCTTTATACCCTAAAACTCAAAAATGAAAACAAGGTATTTGCACAAAGAAAACTGGAAGTCCTCTAAGATATGTACTGTCTACCATTTAATGAACTACATGAATAGTAATAATCACTAATATGTAAAATACAGGATTACTCACGCAACAGCAAAAAGAAAGATTCTAAGAAGAACATAAATATCCTGGAACAACAACAACAATGAAATTCAGGATAAAAGAACGGTTAGTGAGTGAAAAATGGTCAAACGAGTTCCTATTTCCAGCCTTAATAAATGACTCTGACAATTCCTACCCTTTGTTTATTTGTAGAATAGTTTAGCAGTTCAGCATGGGCTCTCTGTCAAGATCTAAGTCTATCACAGAACTGAGATACAACCATTTAGGTTTGGTGGGTTTTGTTTGTTTGTTTGTTTTGTTTTTTGTTTGTTTGATTGTTTTTGTTTGTTTGGTTGGTTGGTTTCGTTTGTTTTTTTTTTTTTCTTTCTTCTTTTCACACTCATGTGTGAATCTGAACCAGTCCTATGGTTTTGCTGCTATGATCCACAATATTTTATTGGGCACAATCAACTCTACATTTCCCTGGTGCTAAGTTTCTTCTGTAAATGATCTTCACAGAGAACACTTTAGTGTTTCTGGAAGGGGAAGGAGACCTGTGACAGGGTTTTCCCAGAGCCCCAAGTGTGCTGAGGAGGCAAAAATTAGCCTACTCACATAACTCCACTTGTATTGTTGCTGACAGAGGAGTTCACTTCACATACACAATGCAGAAGTGGGTTTGTAGTTTGCTCCATATTATTCTAATCTAAAACACTTTCTGCTATGCTTATCAACAACAACACACCATTTTAAGGAAAAGCATGTGTGCCTGAGAGATGGCCAGAGGGACAGAGACAGTGCAAACATGACATGCTGGATGTGGGTAGGCTGAGAAGCCCATTCTCCTGATTTAATGTCTAAATCACTGTCTAGGTATGCATCTGCTGCCCCGCTGAGCATGCCTCCTGGGATGGTTATGAAGTAAAGAAAGAGTTACTGACTTCTTAGACACAAGAGATCAAAGAGTCTACTGACACTGTGGTATTTGATGCCTCTCAAGTGAGTCCTGAAATTTAAGACCTAGTATTGTTAATGCCATGAAGTATCTATTTTGCACACAGACAGGGTATGAAGGTCTTGATTTTCAGCCAGCCTGCACAATACTGGCTTGATTCACAGGTTATGTGGAAGCTGGATTGGCAGATGATCTGAAAGGGGCTGAAACACCTCTATGATACCAGAAGTGAGAGAGTAGTGAGGGTAGGACTGAAGATTTTCATACCCTGCCAGGCGGCTTATAAACAAGTCTTAATGCTTTTATGATATTACTAGTCTTAATTATAATCAATAACAAACATACTTGGAAGAATCTTTTGTTAGTATATTTTGTATGAAATTTTGTTTTAATATGTATCCTTTGCTCTTCAGATATTGTTCTATTAACTGATCTCACTGCTGGCATTTGGTCACGTTTATCTGTCTAGATGAGGACCAGATGAAGGAGATTGGGGTTTTCTGATACATTTAAGAGATGCTTAGGTATTCTGAAATATGCACATGTTACAGTATATATCAATATAGTCATGCAAAACAAGCTGACTGGCCAATGTGAAAAACACAAAAGGAAGTATTAGAATAGCTGGTGAAAACCATGATTTTACACTGAAACATCTTTATGAATAAAACCATGATTTAGAATACTAAACTGCTGTTGTTTTGGTAAATAAGGATCGAGGCTTTTTATCGTGGCTTTTGTTCAAATCCATTTTTAATTCTAAGTGACATAGTTTCAAAAATACTCCTGAGTAAGGTGCAGAAACCTGTTGTTAGGATGACATCACCACCATCTAGATGCATATTTTGTTGCTGAGACTCAAAAGCAATCATAACCTAATGTGAGTGGCAGCCATGTGTGTGGGGGCAGATAGAGTATCATATTTGTATGCCAATGGGCCCTTTGTGGGTTGCTTCTCCCTCCAGTAACCATTGCCCCTATCCAGCATGCATCACTTATGGTCTTCCCAGCCCCTTCTGCTTCCTTCCCCTCTTTGAGGTGAGCCCCTTCTTCAGAAACCAAGGATAACAGGCAGTTCTTTTCCAAGTTCTCACTCGGAAAAAACCCCACTTTGAAATTTTAGCTGATGCTTTTGATCTTAACAAATATCTTAAGTGTTTCATTAGAGAAGTTGACTTGTTGACAGTTTCATTCAGACACTAGGTTGATTTTTTTCAACAAATCGGAAGAGTGACTAGAAGGACAAATTGCATTATAAGGATTCAGAAGACATGATCTCTGGTTTTGGCTCTACCACAGATATAGTCCTGTCTCATACCTGCCAGTGTTTCTGCTTCACGTTACTAATGTATAAGTGGGGACAATGTATAAATTAGTGGGTGGTCTGAGACTTAGTTTAAAAACGTTTGCAAACCCACTGGCATTTTCTAGTGATCAGTGATTGAGCAGTGACACCTATATTTTTCCTATTGATCTTTGTTGCTTACATCACTGGAGATTCAGATCCAGAAGAACTAATGAAGCTATCATAGCAATTTTTTTGTTGGGCTGATACTTCAGATGCCCAGTGCCTTAGTCTTAAAGTTGTCCCACACACCTTGAATAATGAAAAAGTCAGGCTTTCTCAATGGGCAAAACCTTACCCTCACTACATTGTTAAGAGTTGCTCCTGGATTGCAGTGATGAAGGAACTTCATACTGAAAAATTTTCCATCTAGAAAAGGTGTGATTCAACCCCAACCGCTGAATTAATCCTTTTCATTAGAAAGTAAGTGGCAATATGGAAAGAATCAGTGAACAGATCCTGTACACAGTTTAATTCTGGTTGGTTTTTGTTTGTTTTCTTACTTATCAATGACTACAGGTTTGTCTGTATTTTTACTTATCAATGAATGTGTGGTTTTGTGCTCTAGTCTGGCAGAGTTAATTCATTGTAACAGGTAAGATGATTCACATAAACTTGTGTAGCCCAGTGTAGGGTGTTTTTTTCTGCCTTTTTTGTTTTTAACAGTCTGTAGTTACTCAGGGCATTGAATTTACATTCCTTGATTCTCAAATAAAATGCTTGAGAAGCAAATGTGTGTATTTTGAATCAGCAGAATACATATCGGTGTCCTCATTTAAACTGTATATCAAAACAAGGATATGAATTCAGTGAGTGTGATCTTCAGCTGAGATATCAGTTTACAAACTGGTTAATTATGTATCTTAAATACATAATTATAGCAAGGCAAAAATCTGCTTGTATGTCAAATAACTGGGTAGTTTATCACCACAACTAAAGGAATTCTCCAATGGTTTGGGAAAGGTATTCTTTCCTCCTTTTCATTTTAAAGATCAAATGGAGCAGACCCTCCATTTGTTTGTCAGGATCAGAAGCTAGGTTAAGAAGACTTTTAGAGAAAAGGGCTATTTGCTACCTTGCTGTTAAAGTCATGTTTTGCTGTCTTTAACCACAATATTTTCAACATTATAATGCCAGGCAGGAAGTGCAAGATTACTAGTTACCGTCTCTGATTTCCCTATTTCCTGTTTCATGTCTTATCTGGCCTAAAATTTCCGTGGACAAATGCAGTTTCCAAGTTAAACACAGATGTAGTGCAGTATAATTCTGGCAGATGCTATTGTGTTTGTGCTGTAAGAGGTGTTATCTGATCCCGCATGCCTTTAAAGCTGAGAAGACAGGGGGACTGATTCTGCTTCTCCTAAAAAATGCACAGTGATATAAAAAATAAAATATGCACTAGCAGGTACTTTTCAGAGGTGAATCAGGCCCACAGTGAACAGTTTATTTTCCAGTCCTTCTTGGAGTCTCACAAATACCTATCCTCTGTTCCCTGGGAATTATGCTTTCCTTTGCAATTTCTGAATGTGCATTACAGCAGTTTGTGAAGATGCTGATACAAAAAGGATAAAGGTTAAGGGTGTTCTATCAGGTATCACACAGAGAATAAGTAGGGGAAAAGAAATAGGTACTATAATGTGGAGATTAAGAGAGTTGCAAGAAAGGGTGTAAAGATGCATGCAAATAGGAGAATTAAATAGGAAAGAATAAGATAGTAGACCATGATTGAAAATGGTTAGCATGAAAGCACGAGGCAGGCAAAAAGGGGCTAAGACAATACTTATGGAAATTTCATTCGTCAGAGGAACAAGAGAAACAGGCATCTAATTTTCATGAGACTCCTAAAGTTCAGCAGCATAAAATCGTGCAGTTAAATTACAGAATACCAACACTCTAAATCATGCATACATACATACAAACAAGATGTTTAAAAAAATAAATATAATCTTAGATTAAACAGCTTATGGTCCCCTCCAGAACAAATTTAGCCATTTTGTCTGTAATACCCTGGCATGGTTCCTGTAAAAATGGGAGCAATTTGAGATTCAGCAAGTTGGTTAGCAATTTAACTGAAAAAAAATATCAACCTGGTATATTCAAATAATGTTAAAAGGTTTTATTAAATTCACAAATCATAGAACTCGGGCATGACTAAAATGGCGCTACCTAACCCCCTCTACTTTGTGGAAGGATTACAACAGCTATCCATCGTTTGCAACCTCTTTTAACGCTTAAATCCAGCAGATTAAAGATAGGATTTTTAGAATTGAGTAATAGGTGAGAAGAATAAATGATAAAAGAACCCATTGTCATAAAATTATTCTAATTTGTTAGTCATATTTGTAGTTGTCTGCAGGAGCTGGAAATATTTTTAAATCCTTTTTAACTTTGTGACTGTCATTTTTGGTTTTGAGTCATATGTGTGTTGTGCCTATACAAAAGTTATTCAGAAACTGGAGATAATACTGAAGTTTAAAAACACATCTTTTTTGTTTTAACTTTTTCAGTATTGCCAACATGATTTTTCTGGTTATCAGAACACATTGATTTGTGAGAAGTCAGATGTTTGGCTAAAAAAAAAGTACTACAAAATCTGGAAAGCATTAATAAAATATTATGAAATGGCTGCTTCTAATAGAAAAGAAACAAAGTCTACATTCTTCTTATTCTCTGTCATAGACAAATAAGTTTAAAGAATTTAGAAAATTGTTTTGTTTTGATTTAATCATAATATTCCTTACAGAAATATTGGGATTTACTATAAAATATCTATCATATTTAGGTAAAATAAGTAGAAGATGTAATGGCTTTGTGGTAATAACTATTACAGAACTTTGGAACAAAGTGAGGCTTTATTTTTCAAAATGAGTTGCTGTAAACTTGAGTACCAATAGCTTCAATGGGATTTGATAGAGATTAATGTTGCATTTGAATTTCAGACAGTATGTGTTTTGTTGAGCTGTGAGATAGGGTATTGCTCTAGTACTTTTTCAGGTGAATGCTATTTTTGTCTCAAATAGGCACTGGATCAGCTTTTAGAGCAGCAGATTCCTGATTCTGCATCCGTCAAAGCTTAGCAAAGTCCTCTCATAACAACTGATTTCTTAAGTTTCTTATTCTGCTTTATATCAGATCTAGGCCTGAGACAATCAGGATGACAAGTAAAGATATAGCAATCTGATAGCCTATTGACAGAAGAGTTACATTACTTAGTTCTTTGTTACTAATGGTTTTGCTGATAACAATGAATACTGATTTTCACAAATTCAATTACCAGTGCACAAAAATTAAAATAAACACACTTTCTATATCTAATTGAAATGTTTTTCTTGGACTGAGATCCTTCTGTTCAGTGTTTTTTTCCTCCAAGCTACTAACCATTGTCTTGGCAGCTTGACAAGTCCATATTGGCATTACCAAAATGTTCTCACAGATTTCATCTTCCCTGACTCTTCTGTCATAAGAAAACATACGGGAGAGCTCACCTTTGAAGGCTTGATAAACCCCAGCTGAAGAGCTATAAGCAAAAATAATTTTGTCTTGCATGCCTTGCAATGGCGTTAATGTTATATTTCCCACTACAGTGGTCCATCCGTTCACACAGAAGTACTGCTGAATCCTGAATATTTCCGAAACTTTTGTTTTAAGCCGTCATAAAATTTTGGGTTGAGATCCCAAGATGGTAGGTCAGTTACACAAACACTGATAAGACTTTTCCTGCCTTGAGATACAGGCAAAGCCAGGTTGGCTACAAGATTTCAAATGCTGTAAGAACAGAGCTGGGATACTGTGACTGAAGGATGAAAAATAATATCACAGCAGAGAAGTGACCACACCTGAAAAACAAAAGTTAAAACAGTCCAGTATGTTTGTGCTGAAGGAAATGATTATTTGCAACAGGAACCAATTACTCATGTTTGTGATACTGTGCCACTTCCTCATCTGTTTATGGTATTAATTGTTGAGGTAATTTAAGACTAAACACATGAACTTTTATAGCCTTAAATTGTATGCCTTCAGAGTAAAACATTGTTTAAAATATTGTGATTAAAATATTCTGCGAATGTGCTTTTCACTTGAATTAAAAAAAAAATTAAGATAAATCCCACTGTGGATTATGTCAGTCACGTCAAAATCTATCATGTCAGCCATCAGAAAGATAAATGGAACAAAGGATAGAAACAAAGAGGTAGGTTACTGAGCAGGAGATAAATCAGGATGTATATATAGTGAGAGACAGAGAGGATTACATAAAAGGATGAATGGAGAACTGACAGTACAATATGGAGTAGAGGAGGAGAAAAAAAGTGATGTTATAATGAAAATGGAAGATATCCCTGTACAATAGTGAAAACCACCACTAATCCACCTTCACTAAACAGTCTAAAAACACCTTTAGCAACCTTAACATGCTTGATGATAGAGGTATTTAATTTGTTTTTTTTTTTTTTTAAACTTTTATTAATTGTTCCCTTCCTACCAGAAATCCCAGAGACAGGTTTCCCTGGATCATACACTGTTCAAAGGTTATGTCAAGAAAACATTAACACATTGTTAGTGTTTATACCATCCTTGTTTTTAACATTACAGAGGCCCAACTCTTTGTTTGTGATAGTATCTTTTAGTGCTTTTTCCGACCCCAAAAATATGTGTGCCATCTTGTCCCATCTATTTTGTCTTTCCAGATCTGTTGCTCATGAACTACACAGTTAGTAAGTACAAAGAGAATGATAATATAAAGTGCAGCCTCGAGTTTATGTTAAAATATCACACCGCAGTGCCACTAAGTATATATTGTGATTATGGAAAACTGAGGTTTGTAGTGTTAGAGCAGATAACTTGTTCAGTTGAGTGGGCACGAGGTGCCTGTCACTCTGGTACCCAAGCCCCCATGAAAACCATGCTGCCTGTAGTGAACTCTTACCACTACTGTTCCTCAAATAGGTGTTTTCAAATATTTCGATTGCCTTTTCCTTTGCTGACTAAGTAGCATCCCAGTGGTACTTACAGCACCTGATGAAATGCAAACATAATGTTAAAGAAGAGTATTTGATTTTTTTTTTCTTTCTCTGTCATCTAACATAATTTAACAGTCAGAAAGAGGAAAAGCGGACTCGTGATTTGCCACCCTTCTGATGACAAGCAGCACATACCATCATGGTTCACAGAAACCAATTTGGGAACCACCCTCTGGGATTGACCACTATAAAGAGAAACGTGTTGTCTACAGCTGCTCTTGGACATGAAGCTCCATGAGGAATTTAGATCTTTGCTTCAGAAGTGAAGCTGGTGGCAGAGCTCTAGCAAACACCAGTTCCTGCTTTCCCAGAGGTGAATGTCCTACACACAAATCTATAATCACATATATTTTGTACTGCTGTCTGCCAGGTGCCACAGATCTTGATCTTACAGTATCTAAACTTTTTCACTGAAGTTTTTTAAATGCAATCTGTAAATTTCAGTGTTTGCTTTAGAAAGGCAAATCTACATTTATAGCCACATGGGCAATGGTAAAGCATGCATTTTGTCCAGCAGAAGACTGAGGCATTTTTTTACTCACTGAGCAGCTAGAAGCACACGCCTCAGAAAAGCTGTTGGAGAAGGCTGTCAGAACAAAAGTCTTCTTCATGGGGCACTGCAAGGAATCCATCACTGAAGGTTAGTGAAAAAAAAATAAATACACTGCAAAGCAGATCAGAAACAATTTCAGGATGTGGCAATTTCAGAGTGTTGAAGGAAAAGTGAGGCAGGAAGAGAAGTGAAAAACAGAAACATAGTCACAGCTCTTTATCTGAGATTAATTTTTGCCTCCCACATGGGAATAAATATTATTTTCATACTTAATGGAACTTCAACATTCCTTCAAGATTTCTTTTTCAGTTGAGGGCTAATTTCAATTAACCTCATGGTTTTTAACTCTCACATGATTTTCCCCTGATAGCTGGCATTTAGATATTGAAAGGAACGATGCCATTTAGAAATCCTTTGGGGAGATGTTTCAGAAATTTATACTGCATTGATGTCAACTGTGTACAAAGCAACATTTGTAGGTTAAGAGGTCAATAACTGACCCTAGCTTAATGATAAATATATAATTTTGCTAGGAGGTCATAAAGCACCCCAGGGTAGCTACCAAACATATAAGGTGTCTGATCATCCTGCCTTGCATCTCTCCAAGCATTGAATGGTGTCACCTTTTCATCAGAAATGATGTTTTCCAAAAACCTGTTTTGTAGATTGTCATTAAGAGAAAAATCAAAAGGATCCACAGATAAAAACATAGCTTAGAAGACTGTAACATTAACTGACAAAATCTAAGAGGCTAAAAATGAGACGTAGATCACAGCCTGTGTTTTTCTTCACAGTAGCACAAGAAGAAGGCGAAGTTCTAGCCCTACCACTGAAATTCCCGGCTTTTGACATTTTTATCATGATGTTAACATTGGTAAGCATTCAGTAATGCCAAAGGTTCATGTGAAAATGACCACATAAATACAGTATTAATATGCATATAATTAATATAATAACAGAAAACATGCAGAAACTACTGCTGTACTTGACTTGTTTGACTTTCATCAGTTGAGCTAGAATCTCTACTTAGTTTCAAGTGTTAATATGAAGTGGGGATGAGGGAAATGTGCTAATTCTTGGAACCATTGCCCTTCTGAAGAGTGACAAGGTGGAATTTTCTAGGATACTTGAAATTTCAGTCCACTAGTATGATTATAGCATGTTGCAATGCAAAGTGGAATTTCCTAGTTAAGAATGTATCTCAGGTTCCTAAGCCCCAGGCCAGTGAAAGCTGAGTGTACTGTGAAGGTGAAAACGTTCAGTCTCCAAAGGAAGTGAGCCATCCACATCAATTTGCAGCAGGCTAAGTGGCATCAGCTTTGGGAGGAATGCTTACAAAGTCTAGCTTAGAGAACTGTGCTGCAGAAGTTACACAGCACAGAATGAAGCAATCTGCATAAACAAATTCAAGACTTACAGATAAAATGCTCCAACACCACTAAGTCTATAGAAGCATAGTGCAGCAGGGAGGTAGATGATGTAGGCAAAAGAATGTCCCCTGTATAGCATTAAATAATGTTGACTGTATTAAGGAAGAAACTTGATTGGTTTCTGTTCTGCAGCAGTTGGGATTTACATCAGACCATACATTAGGGCAATCTGTGAAGTAAGCTCTGAGATTTTACATTCACAAGTACATGTACAAACATACGTATCTATAGTCTGTGGGAATCTGCATACTGCTCCTCCCCCAGAGATTCACTGAGGAATGAGGACCAAATCTAAAATAAATTTTTAAAAAGCGCTCAGTCAAAGCAGCCAAAATTCTCCTGGTACCACCACTACAATGGCACTGATTAGGCACAGAAATTCAGTGCAAAGTTAAAAAGAGGCCCACACTGCCTCTTGAGTTTTACGGCCTCTGATGATTCTCTAAAAGCACATAGACTATGAATTTCATTATTATTCTGGCATCTGAAAGCAGACAGGTTTTCTGATTTCGGGTTTCACTTTGTTCTTCTGAGACAAGCAATGCAAAAAAAATGAGCTAAAATCGTCTGGCAGGAGATAATTAGGTAACATTTATGGAAGAATGATAGAAATTGTAATAATACTGCATTTTCAAGAGAATATTAGAGCCTTGAAATAACACCTGTTTGTATTAATCTCACCTTATTTTCTTTCAAATAAGGTTAATTATAGAGATGAATTCTGAAAGCAGAAATTGCAACCTCATACTTCAATGTACTGAATTTTAGGTGTCAATTTAAGTTCCTTTAAAAGGTGTACAGAAGTAAAATCTGTAAGGAATAAAAAAGGCAAACTGATGGCAGATGTTATTAATGTTATTAGCTGTATGCAGACTCAGATCCAGAGAAGTCTATATGTGGGAGAACTTAGTATCCAGACAGTGACCTAGACAAAACTTTATTGCCAACTTGATAGACAATTCTGAATTTCCACTAAGATTTTCTTCCAGCTTT
Source organism: Streptopelia decaocto (assembly GCF_964273445.1). Taxonomy (NCBI): domain Eukaryota; kingdom Metazoa; phylum Chordata; class Aves; order Columbiformes; family Columbidae; genus Streptopelia; species Streptopelia decaocto. Next base: position 56,213,563 of record NC_138656.1, on the reverse strand, counting down.
AAGGAGTTTTAAACTCCAGCTCCAAACTTAAGTGCTTCTTCTACCTCTAAAATTTTCTAATATTTGTTGTATACTTATAACAGTTTCAGCAACTGCATATCAATAGCAAATACTATAGAAAATATCTTTTTCTTTATAATGAGAACAAATAGTAACACAGATCCTTAAAAATGTAATATAAATTTTGATGTACCATGGAATGACACCTGCTGTTCTCATCATGAATATCTGCTACTGTGACAAAAAAAGCCCAACAACCCTACACTGATATAATTTAATGTGTTGTGTATATCCAAACACATAGCCCAGAACGGCTTTCACTCACAGACACAGATAGCTTTCAGTGAATGTATGGGTGATTTGTTTTGTTTTTGTTTGTTGTTGTTGTTTGTTTGGTTTTTTCCAGCTGTAGAACTGAAATGACATATACATATTTGTAAAGTAAACTTATTATTACAGGAAGAAAACACAGTGGCAGAAACTGTTAACAGAAGATCTTGATTAGCATTTGGTGTCCTCACTAGTATCCTCAGTTACTTCTTTTCTGAAGAAGCTTTCTGAGATGCTGAACACCTGAAGGTCTGCCGGGTTCATAAATTCAGATACCCACACAATATTTTTGTTTAAAAGTTAAAGTTTTCTGGCTGCAGATTTCAAGTACTTTTACTTTTTTGGAAGCTAAGCATCTTACATCGTGATCTTCTCATGAACAATTTCAATAAAATGTTACATATAACCACTTGGGAATACATGTTAAGATTGAATGTCTACAGTATTTTTCTCCTCCTAGGTGAATGTCAAATCCAGTACACACTGTTGGATGTCAAATGTAGTGGCATTCTCTGTTTAATGAGTCGCTCTCATCTCCCTTATGACTGTGAGCTCTGTGATGAAGAGGAAACAAGAGGTTCAGCGGAAGCTACATGATGGGTAAGTATTTTCGAGGAATGATTTTCTTTATGACAAGTTTGGTATCTCAGATTATCAGCTTTACATTGTGCTGTTCTGTCCTGCAGAGCAACATTTGAAAAAGATAGGAGAAAGGAATGAGTACTCGTCAAGTGATTTGTCTTGATTTTCATCAGTTCTTGAGCAATCTTCAGGCACAACATTTAAAAGGGTTTGTTGTTGTAATGCACCTGCTTCCACTGCGCTGTTGGTGGTGTCCCTGGCTCCATAGCTGGAGTGCTGAAGAGAACACAGCAAGATATTGTGATAAGCAAAAGCAGTAGAGACTTATCTGTCCAGAGATGTGTTTAAGTGGTTTTCTTCTCTCATGAGTTTTGATTATTTATGTGATCCTTTAAAAAGAAAGGAGAAAAAAATAAAGTAGTGTTGGTCCCATAAGCCTTGTGCTCTAAAACATGAGGGAGACCCTGAAAATGAGTTGGGAAGGGAAAGGCAATAATGGTAATGACAAAAATGGTAATAATACTATGAAATTATTGTTGGTACCCACTTTGGAAGCAGGAATGAACCTGAGGCAAGAATCAAACCCAGAGAAATTAGCATTATGGCAAACCATTCCTGTTGATGTGTGTGAGAGAGCATAACATTAGTTACATCCAACACCCTTCTTCCACTTCGATGGTGAAAATTGTTATTCTACAATGGGATGAAAACCAGGAAACTCTAAGCAGGTATGACTGTGACTCATGTAATTCTATTTTTTTTATTAATTACTGCATTAATTTTAAAAAGCTCTTCTTACAAAACTGTACTTCCCTTTTAACTAAAAAAAATTAATGTATTTCATCACCCAATTAAATTTTGTTAATGGAACAGAAATGGCATGGAAGTCAGGGAACAATTCAACCCCCCAGGCAGTACAGATGTGATGGTTTGACATGGTGTTACATCTGTTATGTGTACTTCAAATAAACATCAGAATTCCTTACTTTTCGTTTTACCTTTTCTGAAGTTTGACATGAATATGACTAACTGCTATGTTATTAAAAACTTCCAGGTCCAGCAACACATGAAAAGCTTTGATCAAATGTCTCTCTGTTCATACAAACACCTCTCCTTTTTGTTCCATCTTTTGAGGGAATTGAAAGGTGGCTAGGATAGTAGGACAGTGTCTTTCAATATGGAAGAGTAGATGTTTTATATAACAATTTGGGGTTGTAGAGCACAGCATTATGATTTCCCTCTGGGACAATTTCCCTGTGGTGATATGGAACTAGGGTCATAAGATTTGTGATTCACAAACTATACCCAGAATCTTATACAAAAGTAGCTTAATTAGGAGGGCTGTCTGACAGATATACTAGGCAATAGTATCGCCACTAGAGCTAGCCAGAAATTTTGTGACAAAATGGCTTTTCCTCACAGAAAAATGATTCATCCAACCTAAAGCTTGGAGTAGAAACTTTCTCTTTCATCCTACCTTTTGGAGAAAGATTTTGCACACGTAGAGTGGAAATAAAGACAAATGTTAGAAAGTTAGTCAACACTGCTATGATAAGGGAGCTCATCTAAAACACCTGGCCTGGTTTAGGCTAGACACTCAGCTTTTGACCTTCCAGATGTCCCTCACATATCCTGACTTTTCTCTAGAGGGGTCTTTTTCTCCTTCAGGGGAGTTGTTCTGTTTTGTGACAATTAAAATCCAGTGAGCCTTGGTCTTGCATGCTCCTGGTGACCTCTGCACTGCAATATACAGCAGTTTCAACCTGTGATAACACACTGGCTTCTGAGCTGCTTGAAAGGGAGCAGTTCCAGCAAGGAAGCTGGGCAATGAGGACTTGGGCATTTGTCTGCACTCAGGAGAAACAGCAGTGAGGAGCTCCCACTCCCAGGTGAACCCATCAGCTTCCTCCCTATCTTCCTCTCCTGCTGAGGAGACCGAGGTGGGAATCTTTGGCACCTGTTAGTCTTCATCATGTGCTTCTGTTTTCCAGCATTTGGCTAACACGCAGTTCTTTGCTCCCAAGCTCTACCACAACACATATTCTCTGGGAAACCTGGATGTATTGTGTTACCACGCCTGTTACAAAATGGTTCAGGTGACAAGCAACCTCTTGCTGCCTATGCCAGAAAGGAAATATTTCTTTTCTGAAAGCTGCTTTGTTCCCTTGGATGATGATGCCCTGAGAGAAAGAGCTATGCATGTGAGTGTTCCTAGGAGAGCTGAGTTCTGTTGCCAGCACCAACACTAGGAAATTGCAGCAAAGCAGTTCTAGGTCTAGATGCATTTTAATTTAAAAAATTCCTGTACTTTCTCTTATAGCTCTCCCATCACTAAACCTTTTTTTTGTTTGTTTTGTTTCTTTTGTTAGTTCTCTTTGGAAAATCTTCCCCTGTTTGTCTAGATCCCTGCTGCTTCTTTCTGTTCAATAAGGGTCTTACGAATATGACCAAAAAAAACAGAATTTAAAAAGCCTTTTCAAATGTGGTTGAATTTTGAGCATTGTGTTAGGTCTCATATGTATTTAAATGAATGTTGCTGCCCTTGCAGTCTCAGCTATCCTTCGGTCTGTTTGGAAAAGAGAACTGTAACACAAAATTTCTCAATCACAACAATTCAGGATAAGGAGGAGGAAAGTGTGTTTGATACTGAACTTCGTCTGTCTTGAGGGTCAAATAGGTTTGACTACATCCATGTCTAACTATACATTCTATTGTGAACAAGGCCTTTTTGTCACCTGTTTCATAATTTTTCCCCAAGATTGGACCACATAACAAAACAGGCAAAATATATAACTAGAGAATAGATCATATTATTTATACTCAGGTAGCAACATGAACAGTTTTGCCAGTGCATGCAAATATCAAAACCTGTATCTAATAAGAAAGAATGTTATAGAAACTAGTATGACTTCCCCTTCCCACAAGTTCTTCCTGTAATTTGAGTCCAGTTATCAATCACAAGAAGTTCTCTAAGTAAGAATTTTTATAACACGCTGAGGGAAGGAACGCATGATGCCAAAAATAGCCAATCAGCATTATTATTACTTAGTTCCCACAAAATCATAACATTATCTTAAAAAGAGTATATATGGATTTTTAAAGTATTTGTCTCTGCTTTTTGTATATTAAGATTTGTGCTTAAAGCTTTTTATATCATAATAAAGACAAGACATTTTTTAAAAGGATAAAAAAAAACAGATTTTCACATAATGCCTTCAGTTCAGGAGCTGAGATCTAGGAAAATCACCACACAACACAAAGCTCTCAATAAAAATCCCAAGAGATGACAACACAGCCTCCAAATTATCTTTTTTTTTCACTGAGGGTTTCTGTCCTGATAGAAGAACATCCAGAGTTCAAGCCTAGCATACAGAATAGCCCATCTTGAATGTGTGAGTTATTTTCTAACTAGGACAAGAAAACTATTTATTGTCACTTCCATTTACACTGCAGCAAAATATGACACTTTAATTCATTGTAAGGATTGCACAAAACAGTCCCACAATGTCTCTATTTGGCCTACAACAGTAACTTTTGCTTAACAAAAACAATTGCTATTTGGAATAAGTTCAGCTGCTCCACAGACTTTTTACAATCTAGCTGTCAGAGGAAGATTCATGGAGGGGCCATTAAAATCTAATATTTCAAAAGTGAACTCTATTGTATGCTTAGCAGGTATTTTTAGCTTCCCAAACTATTTTTATTGTTTCTCAATGACTAAATAATATATACTCAATTGGAGAAATTCTTTTTCTTACCACTGAGTGTATCAAGAATAACTCAATTTTTTTGAACTGTATCACTTCAGCATATAGGAAAGGATTTGCTTCTGTATGTGTTTCAGTTCATTGTGTTTCTGTATGTGTACTACCATATTTAACAATTTTCCTAGTGTTAGTTAATAAAGTTTATGCTTTTTTTCCCAGTTCAGGCAATTTTGTTTCTCTTTCTGCTGTAGGTATTTCATAGAATACTCTCTAAGCACATATTTACCAGTCTCTGTAATGTTTCTAGATACGGTACAGAGGTATTTTATTGTCTTCCTAATGTTAGTTGATAAAGTAAGTATTTCTCAGTTATTGCATTACTGTATCTCTTTATATATATATAAAAGAGGTATTTCACACTTCCATGGTTGGGAGTGTTCTTCCATGTGTCTGCAATATTTTGTTACAGTGTATTTGAAAGTTCCAAAATTGATTTTTCAGCCTATAATGTGTTTTGTACAGAACTTTCTTAGTCTTAATATTGATTTCACTGTATCTTTGTGTCTAAATTTTCTGTACTTCCCAATTTTCTTTAATATTTGCTTTGGGTATAAAAGATAATGTTAAGTCTTGCTCTTTGATGCTACTTGGACTTTCTGAGTCTTCTTGCCTCATAATGCTAACTTTTGTCTTAAATTGACTTAAAAGCTAGGAGTCCCTCTGGCTGTCAAAAACCCCACAACCAACATTAAAAAAAACCTACCCACAAGCTTCTCTGTGGTAAATTTAGGAGCCGATATTTTTGCCTTGCCCCTGCTTATCCTTCTGTATTCTGGTTTTCATCTCGTGTCTTCCTTGCTTCTCTGTTTTCTGTTTCTTAGTAATTCACTACATCCTTCGTTATCCTTCAGTTCCTTCTCCATGTGCTGTCCTCCTCTTTTTTTCCCATGGCACCTTACCCAATTACACTATTCCCTGCTTCTTCTCTTCTAGCCTGCTTTTCTGCTCTATTTCCCCATTTTCTGCCACAGCCACATTGAAGGAATGCAGAAAAAAAAGTTAATCTTTTTTTTGCTAGGGGCAATTTAATATTTGCCTGCAAAGACTTCAGAGAGGTAGTGACCATATTTGTAGAAAGTATTCTAGCTACAGCTGTATTCAGAGTGGTGGGACAAAATAACATTTTGGTAAAAACTTGCGGATTGCTTCAGGAGGTAAATTTCAAGGAAACAAGGAGAGTCGTCAAACTTGTGGTAATCCTGTAAGCACTGGGGACTCAGCTCATAATCTCCTGCACTGCAAAATGTCCTTTATCTCCTGCTCTCTGTTTTTGATCACAATGAGGTAAAAGGGGAAAAAGAAATGGCCAGCAAGGAGGGGAAAGCATGTATGAATTACAGAGGGAGATGGAAACTGTTTTTTTTCTTACGGAGGAGATATTTTTCTGGTGGTTTATTCTACTTTTTTTTTTTTTTTTTTTTTTTTTTTTTCTGTGCAGCTAATCTGACATTATGCTACAGCAAATGTAATAAATACTGAAATATTTTCCATATAAGGAAAATGTTTTAAAATGCTAGAAACAGTCTTTGTTTTTAGAATGTTGCTTTCCATAACAGTATTTACCTTTTCTCTCTGTTATGACACACTGTAGTGAATATAGAAGGAAGCACATAATAAAGAAAACTGGAAAATTAGTGGTATTTGGAGTTGCAAATGAGGGGTACGGAACTGCAATGCAATGGACCTAGAATTATCAAAATTATTTTGTCTACTTCTATACTGGGCCTTAACATATATGGGCATGTTTGTTTTACTTCTTACAGAAATTTATGACCAAATTGTCATGTATTTCTTATGGTAGCTAACAGTTATTTATACCAGTATTTCTAGATTTCCTTTTGCAGGTCACTGAGCCTGAAACAGTGACTAGATGCAAGTGATGGGTGGACTGAACAACTACATGATTTTTTTCCATTGTAACACAATTTAAACCCATTGCACTAAATTTACTATGAGGTTTCATTTCCTGAGTCTGATGGTATGTAAATGCCACACTTATAAGGTGTAGGTCATACAGTATGGCACTGAATTTTAATTGTTCAGGGCAAGTTTTAAATAAACCCACTGAGAATATTTATTAATTTAGAATATATTTAGTTGAACCCCCAAACTGCGAAGACCAAGGCATCTACTTATTTTGTTCTAGGTCACTGCATGGAGTTCAGAGGAATTACCTGCAGCTTATGCATGTATTTTTGCTAGATCAGGGTCTTCATTAATATTTTGCAGCAATTGGTTTAAAGGAGTTTTTCTAGTTTTCATAAGTATCTGAGAAATTGCTTGGTATACAGGACAGGTAAAAAAGGAAACTTAAAATTGCTTAACTATGGTTGTCAACACATTTTAACAAATATGCAGTTGAAGGTAATGAAGGAAGATTATTTACGCACCTCTGATTATGATTAGAATAAAAGATTTTAGCTACAACTCAAAAAATAGAAAATAATATAATTCCAAGTAGCTTTAGCATGCACTGAAATTACGGAAAGACACAGAGCAGTGTCACTATAATTGACACTGCATGAAGTGGAGAACAAAACTTACATGCAATATATTTGGCTAGGTGAAATAGGTATCAACAAATGTAAGCCTTGACTGACAATGTGCAAAAAAAAAAGATTTAAGTGAGTCAATCCAATTATTAATTATGATGCAGCATCTTAGTCTGGAGTTACCTCGTAATGATGTTATACAGAGGAAAGGTATCAGTATGACAAATTATTATATTTCATCAACTCTGAGATAGCATTCTTGCAGCAGAAGATCCCATTTTATGCCAGAAAATTAGAATATGAGGTATCATTATTAACAACTTAATTGAGGGAAAAGAGCTTAAAGTGCTGCAGGATTTTTTTGACAAAGTACCAGCCAGGCTTTTAAAAAGAACTATTCAACACTGCATAGATAACCCTTTGAACATTGATAGAGGGTAGACTTAAATGTAAGATTTCCCTGACTGGTTTGGTTCTGCAGGCTTTCATGGGCCACATGGACACAATGGACTAAACACAAGTCTGTGGAAGTTTGTTCTAATTCTGACCTGTGTATATGCATACATAAGTGCATAAACCTGACAACACATGTGAAATCCAGAAAAGAGAGGTAGAGGATTCTCTGGAAAAGGGTGTGGTTGTCTTCTGTTCAATGGTACTTCTGGGAAAACTAATAAATAATCTTTTATAGAAAAGCTTGGGTTTAGACAGAAATAATTTTGATTTACTAATTCTGTCTTTTAACAGGGTGCATTCATCATAACTATATTGTAATTAACTTAAGTCATTCAGGGTTATTTTTGCCTAATCATTTGACTGAAAAGGGGAACCTCTGAGGGATTGAGGACATTTTGCTGCAACATGAATGCTTTCCTTAGGTCAAATGTTTGCATGTTTCATTGTTCCTCCCTGTGGTACGTTACTTTGTTTTACACTCAGAAGAAGATAGAGATAATTCCTAAAGCAGAGCCGTCATTCAGCAATGTAGTATTTTAGATGGCATCTTTAGTGTATCTGAAATCATAAACTGCCTTAAAGTGAACTGCAGAGTAGTGAAATGGAGCCCATAGTACTGTGGGATCTTTAATGTCCATAAGTGAGATGACTTGGTTTTGCAGCTCATCCAGCACAAAAGGTACCGCTGTCCTTGTCAAAGGCACGTGGAGACCTTGGCTCTGGACTCCCCAGAGCACTGACAGGACTCACACATGTGCTGCAGGAACACGCCTGTTTGGGCACTGACCAGGCAAGATCCTGTGTAGCTCGTCATGCCTGGCAAAACCACAGCACAAGTTGGTGCTGCCTCGCCCTATAAACCACAGAGAGGTGAGAGGGTCTTTCAAATTTGCTCATCATCACCCTTCACGGAGATGCCATTATTTCTTCTTGGAATAGTTAAGTCCTTTTTGCTCTAATTCAAGAGTTAAAAAACAACAACGACAACAACAAACAACAACAAAAAAATCTCCACGAACAAAACAACAAAAAACAAACAAAAACCACAGCAAACAAAAAAACCACACACACACACAAAACCACCCACAGAAAAAAAAAAAAAAAAAAAAAAAAAAAAAACCCCAACAACAAAAACAAAAAACAAAACCAAAACTGACCAAATAATGAAGAATTGTATCAGTGATTTGTATCATCATACAAACTAAAGAAAATGGGAGAAGTCAATGCAAGAATTTACAGGCAGAAAAATTCAGAACAAAATACAGCGTTTTTTTTGAGTTGTTAAATTGTTAATATAGAAAAACATTAGGAAAAAGCTAGGTTTGCATACGAGTATTCAAATTTATGATCAGAGGAACGTCGGTTCAGACGGCAAAATATTTTTCCCTGCCAGCTTTTTTTTTTCCATTTAAACACTAGGAAAAAAAAAAGCTTAATTGTAAAATATGTTTGAATGAGATGTGCTTTACACAAAAAAAACTGAAGGGGAGGTGACACCAAAGTACTGTGCTTTAGCCTACTGAAAGCTGAGTATCAGAGTTTGACTCACTTAAAACTTTCCCACCTATGTCAGCATTCTCTTTGCCATTATTTTTATTTTAGTTTGCATCCTACTGTAAGTCTAGATCAGGGTGTCAAACTCATTTTCACTGAAGGCAACTGTGAGACTGATGTGGCCCTGGTGAAAATAAGGCTGATGACTCTGGTCTAGATGATACTTTACAAATATGGGAGAAGGAAAAATCAACATTGAAGCTCGCACTCTTCATTGGGACACAAATAAGTGCAACCCTGATATAACACAGGTAGGAGGTTTGAAAGTCAAAGTGGAGACAAATGTTATAAAAACTGTACATTTATAGTGCATTATATGGAAGGAAAGGAATTTAACAAATGCTGAGAGTGGAGCTGTTTCAAACAGTGAGAGAGAATGACTTTAAAATTGAAAGAGGAAATTCTGTCTAAAGCAAAATAAATGTTAAAGCTACCATTCTCTTACAAAAGGCATGACATGATCTTGTAAATAAGAGATGAAAACACCTGGAACCTGATAAAGACCATATAGGATGTAGCACATATTGAAACATGCAAAATCTGAGATGGAGGCTTTATCTTACAGGTGCCTATTAGACTGACAAGACAGAAGCTGTGAAATACACAGTTCTAGCACAGGGAAGGTTTGTGGGGAGGAATAATAGATTTTATTCCCTTATGATATGAGGAAAAAAGAAATAGCCTCTCTCAAGCACATAAGTACTTCATCTGGGTTGAAATAGAAGCTTAAAACAATAACTTGTAGTAACAAATCGGTGGCTTGTGTTTAAAAATGTCAAGCTCCAAAAAGGCACATTGGCTGAGGTTTACTTTGGAAGTGGCTGAAATTTAGCTAAATTTTGGCATGGCTGCCACAGAGCAGGTACTTCTGCTTTTAGAAATAAAACAGAAGCAACAGAATACATTTCATTGCAAACTATCAGACTTTTTTTCTTTATGCTTTCTGTTTCAGCTTTGGGTTATTTTATTTTGGATAATTTTCCTTATTTTAAGAAAGGTTAAAAGCTTTAGACTTCATGGCCAAAAAAGTTTTTATTTCCTTATGAAATAATAAAGTTGGGAGACCTTTTCAAAATGGCTCATATTACTTTTGTGGTCTTTCTTGTAAATTATCCAAAGTGGTGGATAATCTTAATGCATCTACTTTGACTACAGTTGTCTGGCAGATGCTTTTATGGTGCTCGTGCTCCACTGAGGTTACTGGGCTTTCAGTTTTCTACTCAGATTCTGTGGAGAATTAGAAAAATGTTACATATATTGTTTCATAGCTGTACTCACAACGTGCAACACAGAACATCACTTACAATTTAAGGGTCCATAAAACAGAAAGCTTATTTAACTCCTTTGCTTCAGTGGGTACTGAACTTGCAGCACCCTGTGATATTGGTTTTTATGATTCTTCAGACTAAAATACGACAAACCTCAATATATGCCCTGAGACAGTATAATTTTTTTTTTTTTCTTTTGATGAGGATGTTGGACTTCGGGCAGCAATGTTCAGTTGGTTTCTCAGTACTCAATTACAAAACCATATAAAACCCTGGAAGTAAAAGCAGAACTGCTTTTCTGCTATTATTATTTTTTTAACAAACAAACAATGAAAAACCCCTCAGTACAGATGAATTAAAAACCTGCATTTTTGCCAGAATCACTGTGCAATATGTTGCCAAAAATGCTGGGAATTCAGCCTAATTTTCAAATATGGACATCTTAATTAGATACCCAAATTGCACATTTGGGTACTTACATGGACACTTAGTTGTGTAAATGCCTACTCTGTGGGTCTAAGTGCTGATTTGAGCATTCATGTCTGAGATTTAGACATCCCATTAAAACATCCATATTTGATGTTGGACCCACAGCGTGCATGTGTATGATTAATGTTTAAATAGAAAAAGAGCATATGAGCCATTTTATAGAATACTGGATAGCCGAATGTATTTCTGCTGCATAAACATTGGATATGACAAAACAACAACCATCAGGTCCCCAGTAAATGCACAGACAATACCTTGAACATATCTTGGATAGAGAGACCATGAAATGTCTGCACTGTAAAATAAAAAGTATTTTCAGGATATGCCTTTACTTCTAAATGTATGCATTGTAATAATATTAGGAACATAAATATAGAAATAAACATTGATCCTACTGGAATCTGGAGAAAGGTCTCTTTTTGTAATAAAGATGTTCACAATTTAAGATGATTCCATAAACAGCAGTTGTACAGTGTATTGGATATCAAGCATTCCAGGCATACCAGACACATAGGTTCATTTGGTCAGGAATTCATGCCTCTAACAAACTTTCCTCTCTCACTCATTGAACAATCTTCTTTTATTTTTCTGTGGGGCTTTCCAAACTTTCTTCCGTGTACTCAAGCTTAAACATAACCTTCTGTGTTAGAATCACTTCAGGCATAAAAAAAGCCCAATGTTTAGGCAGGAAAAAAATTGCAAACAACTCAACCTGCTGTGGAACTCCTCTGAGAGCATTGTGAAAATCTTTGGCTTTTACTTCCAATGTGCAGAAGTGTTTCGTGTTAAGCTTGGAGGGGTAGTGAAAGTACCAGAATACTGTGACAGACTTGAATGGGCTTTTTAAAAAAAAATTCAAATGAAAAAAAAACAAAACACAAACCCCTATTTGCAGAAAGACTGGTCTCAATGAAGCAGGAACCTGAAAGCTATAGCACAGACATTCAGGACCTTTGTTTCTAAGGAAATCCCGCAGCATGCAGACCCTTGAGTGATGTGGCTCATTGACTCTTTGCATGGTGGCCCTACCTGGGGATGGAAAAAAGTGTTGTCTCCTCCTCAGCTGCTGGGTCCCAAGAGTGAAGCTGAGAAGAATCACATCAGCTTTGCTCAGAGAGGGTGCAGGCATCCTCCAAAAGGCTTTATTTATTTATTTATTCTGGAACAGAAAGGAGAAGGGGTAACCTCCATGATCAATGGGCTCCAGTTTTTGCAGAGTTGGAGTATGATCTAAAGTATGCATCAGGTATGAAAAAGCAGATAGTAGCTTATGAAAACAAGCTTGGAGAATTAAAGGATAAGGGAGTGTGTAGGAAAACACATGGGTCTTGGCGTTAGGGAAAGGGAAAAATGGCAGTCTTAAGCAGACTGGGAGCAAACATACAAGATAAGTAACCCAAAAAACTTTCCACTACTAAAAGATCTTATTTTAGTCAATCTCAGCTTATATTACGACAGAGGGAAATAATTTTAACAGATTCTAGTTACAATTATCTTAAACAATTTTGCAAGTATAAATTGAGTTAACGCTCCAGCATTTGAATTAAAGAACTCTAACTATGGGTGATTTTTAGACCATTTAGTTTGCGGTAACTGGGAATAAACAGCAATTTTTGATATTTTCAAATACACAAGAGGTTTCCTAAAACACACTACAACTAATTTCAGGTTTTGGTTGTTTGGTTTGGTTTGGTTTTTTTGTGTGTCTGTATTTTTTTTTTTTATGTTACCTTTTCTGTTCTGCATAGCTTGCAGGATATTTTAATGCCATTAGTTGCCATGGTATTGCAAAGCCATAGTCAGTTCTGGTGCAAACGAATACAAGTTTCGAGTTGTTTTGCTTATATAAGGCCTGACAGGTTAGGTCTGTTTTCTTCCTTGTACTTAAAGATAATAAACATTCATTTTGTCACTGAAGAAATTGTCATCACTCATTGCGCATAAGGGCGTAAGGGAACTCAATAGTGAGCAACATTCTTGATTAACAAAAATTTTAAATTTCCTTGAGAAACACTGACTTAATAAGTAACAGTTTTTGCTGAAGAAACATATTACACCAATAAAAACAGGTTACCTTTACATTACAATATTATGAATTTAAAGTTAAGCATCTATGTTTTGGCTAGGACAAGTCCCCAGAAGGTAATTTCAAATATAAATTAAGAATCACCACAGTTCATAAATAAATAAGAAAGTATTTACACAACTACATGCATATGAAAGCAGTTCTTCAATAATAAAAATGTTACATAGTAAAAAAGAATAGTAAGCAAATTAATCTTGCTTATTATCATATCATATCATATCATATCATATCATATCATATCATATCATATCATATCATATTTTTGGGGACTTTTACTAATTTTAATTTTTTCAGGCCTTTTGAGATTACTTGGTGCTACTGTAATTTTAATAAGGCTGCCAAAGGTTACCCATCCTACCTAACTTCAGTAAACCAAAATTTAACACTTGAGTACAACTGTTACCATATTTCCCATATTCACACATGGTGCAAACCCACAAATGTTTGATTTTTGGCTCCTGGAAGTTGGTATATCAGCCTAACACTACATTTTTTCACCAGCACACAATGGGGAAAGTCAATATCACATTATCAAGCAGACCTAAAATTTGAAGTATGCAGTTCCACACTTATAGGTTATTTTTTATTTGAGTGGTAAAACAACAACACAACCAACCAAACAAAAGCCCAACCAGCCAACCAAACACCAAAACAAACCAAAAAACCCTAATGTGTCATTGAGTAGTGGGGAAGGTATAAAGCTTCTGTGCAGGTCACTTGCACCTAGAATTGTAAAAATTCTCTGTCAGTTTTGAATTTTCAGTTTTTTAAAATGTTGTAATTTTGAACCATTTACACAAACTGAAAATCCAAACAACCTGATTTCCAAATAGCATAGCATAGAATAGAATATTTCAATTGGAAGGGCCCTACAAGTCATCCAGTCCAACTGCCTGGCCACTCCAGGGTTGACCAGAAATTACAGCATGTTATTAAGGGCATTGTCAAAATGCCTCTTAAACACCGACTGACTAGGGGCATCAACCACCTCTCTAGGAAGCTTGTTCCAGTGTTTGACTACCCTCTCAGTAAAGAAATATATTTCCTAAGACCTAGTCTGAAAAGAAAATATTTCATTATGATTTTTGTAGGTTTTGCTACTTTGGGGGAGGATGAAAGGATTTTGACACAAAAAGTTTACCTGAATGCTATCTGGAAGATGAAAGAGATTGTAGCTGTGAACTCAGGCATCTTATAAACCACCTGAGATGGAGCGGACCTATATTGAGCACTGTCTGAAAGTTTTCTGCTTTGAATATCTTGTGAAATAGCCAATGGCTTCAAAAGACAATAACAGGCTGGCTTTAAAACTTCTGGGCAAAAGTGAAGCACCTATGTCCCTGTCCCTAAAACAATGTATTCATTTATTTAGTGGGGTGAGAAGTAAATATCCTTTCGGTTTCCTGCTTGGTACCAAAATATACAACCAGTTCTTAGCCCCTGAATCCAAAGGTTTTAAAAATTTAAGAAATGTCGAGGTGAATTGTTCTGATATAGGAATGTGGTGTTCTGTTTGCTTTTGCTAGAAACTACTAACTAAATATGACTCACGTTTGTGTGTGACTCAGATCCAGAAAAAGAATAAATTCCATTGTTCCCAAATATAAATAAATTACCCTGTTCTATTTGTATCTTACAGGTTGGGAATTGCCAATATCTTCTCTAAATGTGCTAAACTGGATAATAGTAGAATTCTGTTAAATACATTTCATTCTTCCTGATAAACTGGATAATAGTAGAATTCTGTTAAATACATTTTATTCTTCCTGTGCCTGTCTTTCTTGAAATAGAGAGTGATCCCTGTTTCCTGACTGCTGAAGATGGGCTGTTGTGACTACAAGCCTTGCATTCCCTGAAGTAGGATTACTGCAGTTCTAAAACGCAAATGGTGTAAAACAAAATATATTGCAATCAGGTTTCAATCTGAAAAAGTTCAATGCATTAGGCATTTTTTAAACCAATCCCAGTATTATGAGGATTTTTTGTTGTTTTGGTCCTTGGCATTTGAAGATATAGAAGATTACTTGTCTCATCTACTACATTAGATGCTTGGGTTCTGTGTTCAACTCTGAAAGAAACAGATTGTGAACAGTTTCCTTTGAACAGAAAAAATGTTTGTGGGCCTTGATCACCCATATATCACTCTTCTGCATCATCCACTTCAACTGAAATTGTAGTGCAACTAGCAAACAATGTAATCTGATTCTACCAAAAATCTTATAGGATATTAAACACAGTTAAAGAGAAGAAAACAGCTTCTTTAAACTTCTAGTCAGTTTCTAAAAACTTGGCAAATCTTTTGAAATGTCAGTAGTCCAGCTTAATGCTGCGTGAACAACCAAGGTTGCATAAGTGATAAAACTCAATGAATATTAATCTGAGTCAAGCACTATGCATGGAAGCCTCTTTTTTCCACCTGAGACTTTTTTTCAGAGAAATACTTCATTATAATGAAAAATTAATGATTTTAAATATGAATCTGAGGGAACAGAGAAGTGAAGATATATTTTTATTGCAAACTGGTCTGTTTATAAAGCATATTGTTAGTGAGACAATAGCTTGATTGTACAGCATAGTCAGACACAATCAATCAGCTAATAAATTGCTAGGCACATTTCACCTTACCTTTCAGATTTTTTTTCTTTTACCTTCTTTTTGGTCATAAAATTGGCAGACCATTTTGTTTATTCACATTTAAGCAACAGATTTGGATTCAGAAGGAAAGTTTTCATATCTATTTTTATCTTTCACAGTGATTTGGTTCCTTCTGGGGGATGGGATCCAAAGCTTCTTCCAATTGAAATCTTTCCTGGATGGTTGTGCTCCTGTTCTTCTGTGGCTGACCTTCAGCACCATATGAAAAAATAATATTTATACACCTTGTGAAAATAGCTATTTTTTTTTCTTTTCCCCAAGCATCTTAGACGTATTACCTTTGGCTGAAATCTAAATTGTGATTACGTTTTGACAAGATAAGATTACTTGATTGCAGTCTATTTAATAAGCTAGCAGATACAATGTTAATCCTTCAATTAATTTCACTATTGCATGAATTATTTAATAGAAGCTACATCTTCTGTTGGTTTACAACAATAATACTACCATATGGACATTTTCTGATTCTTAAATGCTCTGTTTTGTTACTCAGTGTTCTTTGAAGAGAGTGTATTTGTATGGAACATACCATGTAAACCTGTGTGAAGATACAGGTGATTGTTACCTTCAGATCTTTTCAATCTGAGATTGAGGTTATGACAGAATCATTTCTATGTTCAGGGAACTTTGATCATTCCTTCACCTAGCTCAAAGAGTGGGGTTTTTTCATGCTTTTATCTATAGTTGAAAGTTTTGAAGCCCTCACATTGGTGAAGTATATGATCTTTTCATATTTTGGGGGGGAATTGCTGTAGGTTACACTGCCACCGGAATGGTATAAGTGGTCTTTCACAAGCATAATATGTGTTTCCACACTGTGAAGTTTTCTTGCAACAGCTACATAGGCAGACAGGTCCAAAAATTCAGTCAGTTGCAGAGGATATCAAGAGCAGGTAATATGCTGCTATGTCAAGTCTTTACAGAGCTGAAAGCCTGTGCAAGGCAGGGGAAGATGATACTTTAGATATAATTGCTGATTTTTCTGAGATATGACCCACGATCTCCCATAACATTTTGACTTTATGCATATTTGACAATATTACTTCATTTCATGCCTGAAAATGATACACTCTTAACTACACCTCTGTTGTATTTCCCATTGCACTTGTTGCATCTAATTTAGCTTCTCTTTTCTTTGCCATAATTATAAGCAGGTGGAAAGTGCATTTGCCTCTGTGGATTTGAAACAACATTGTCTGTCTTGCTTAACACAGGGAAAAAGCTAAAGCAAGAAAGAGAGAGTAGTACACACTGAGTGAAAGGGCATGAAATCAAAACCGACAATTGGGTGTCTCTGGCTGATTGAAAGGTCTCAGGGAATGACCTGTCATCTTGGATTACATCAGACCTGGAGAAGGAGTCAGGATTGTCCTGAGTTAAAATCCATAAAAATGCTGTTTCTTTGTTTTTCCTTCTCTCCTTTTTCAAAACTCTTGTCTATGGTCCTTTCCACTGGGAAGGACTGTGTGTGGCTCTGACAGAAAAGACTCAGGGACCTGGCGGGTCATCTCACTAACTGAGGGCCCAGTTACTCTGATTTCCAAGGCTGTCTCTATTGCTGACCTTACTGATTACACCACACTTACTTGCTGACTTACTGTTGTGTCCTAACTGCCTCACCCAAAGGAATGAGTAACAGGCTGTCAGGTGGCAGAGTGGAAAATATGAGGAAAAAATTGGGGAAAAAAAAAATTTGAAGGAAAAAGGAGAAAATCAAAAGGAGAAGCAAAAGTTTCACATAAAAGCCAGAGGTATTTAACTGAGAGATGGAACATCAATGGAATGGGACTGTGAGTGGATACACTGTTAGGTGACTGAGCAGTCTGTGCGTGTTTTAAACATAACATTTGTCAATGAGAGAACTGTAGTCAGTGAGGGGTGTGGAGAAAGGAGAAAATATGGCTGGGGAACTTCAGGTTGCCTTGAAACACTTCACCAGCAAATAGGAACTCTTAGTTTTTCTATCTTATTTCATCAAGCTACAGCACTTCAGATGTGATTTGGATGAGTGCACAGCATGACTAAGTTATATCAGGGCATGGGAGTGAAAATTATACCTTCTTGTGCAAAAAGGAGGTATAATTTGACTGTTGAAGGGAAATTTCTCAAAGCTGAATTGCAGGAGGTAGTAGCTTTAAAATCTGCTAGAACTGTTTGGAGAAGCCAGTGGTATATTTTAGTAGTATAAAGTAGCAGTAGAAGAGATGTTTTTTTGCTGCTTTGGAGACATTTCCTTTGCACTCTACATTTCTATTTCATACTCTTTGCTAGACAGAACTTGAAAAGAATTGTGAGTACTTCTTCATAGTAGAGCTGCCCTTTGAGACCAAAAAGCAAAAAAAAAAAAAAAAAAAGGGCAAGCTTATGAGGTTAAAGCTTGAACCTGGGAAAAATTGCTTTTTAGAAGAGATGCTCTTGATTCTGATCTGTATTGCACCACACATATATGGCAAATTTATTTATATGTCAGTTCAAGGTGTTTAAAATGGAAGTAGTTTCTTCCATAAAGCAGAAAACTACATAGTTTTGTTCCCAGAAAGAAGGTAATAGAATGGTGGAAGAAATGGGATTGCTCATGGGAGGCTTGTTACCTAGAATAACCCTATGATGGTTGGTAGAAAGAGTAACATGACATTCAAGACAGAACTTTTGTTTTAAGTAAAAAAGGGACAGAAGGCTATTTAGTGTTTTAAACAGGTCTGTAATTTCATCATCTTCTAAGAAAAAAATATCTCATTTTGCTGGATTTTCAGCTGTCCAAATGAAGCACTGGAATTTAAAATGAGCAGAAAATTATCAAAAGTTTTAATAATCAATATTATGGGAAAATCTGAGTTTGATGGATGTGGCTGATATCTTGTTATTCTTTTGCACCTGTTAACCTTAGAATGCTTCACAGAGCACTGAATTAACATTCTCACTAAAAAAACAGTTCCGTTTTAGCCTTGATATTTTATTTTTTTACTCTGTCTCTATTCTCTGTGAGCTGAGGCGCTCTCAGCACAGCTGATCATACTCTTAAAATGTCATCTTTCTTGACTTCTTGAACCTCTCATGATTGCTCTCCTACCTCTCTAAGATCTATGTCCCAAAGATCTGCCCAAAGCAATTCGTATTCATCTCTTGATTGGTTCTTCCCTCTCATTTACAGAAAATGAAGGTGATTATCTTCTTTGTCATCTTTTTCTGTCCTTGCACTGGTTCTGCCTTAAATTCAGATAGTAAGTCTTCTGGGTGAAAGTCTATCTTTTCACCTGCTCTTTGTCAGGGCCTCACTGACTGGGATACTGGTCCTTCCTTCGCTCAGTTTCCTAGGCACTTCGGGAATGCAATGAATTAACAACAAACATAAGTTCTTTTTCCAGTCCATAGGCAAGGGAAATGAACAGAAATGAGTAAATGATCAGCTGAAAATAAGACAACCCTCCCTAGTAACAAGGAAGTGACAAAAAAATGTATTGACTTTGTAATTATGAGTAGAACCAGGTGAAAATACTGCCTTTGGAATATATTGTAGAATATAACTTTCTATTGAATTCATCTTTATATACGCCTTAGAAGGCTTTAACTGCTTACAACTCAGCTAAATTTTTATGATAAAGATGATGATGTGATTTACAGAAATCCTTCCAAAAATCCTGTTACTTTTTAGTTGAAATATTTTCAGCTCTACTGAAAAGTAGAATGCAGAGATATCTCAATGTTTTTCCAAAGCTGTACCTTCCCTTCTTTTTTTCTTTTTTTTTTTTCTTTTCTTTACATTTGCTTCTTTCCTTTCTCCAAGGAGATACAAAAGGCTGTATCTGAGGAGTTATGATTATAGGGAGAGGCATTCTGCTTTGTGGATTTTGCTCTTCAGGACTTTTTCTGGATCAATGGCTTGTTCAAGACAGTTTGTGTGCGTATTTACGAAGTCATGTCCTGTCTGCTGCAGTGACCCAGATGCTGAACATACCCTACAAATGAACTGGTGAATCCTTGCTTGACAGAAAAAAGTACGAGCCAAGACAATTAATTAAGTAGTCAATAGCAAACTCATTCCAAATGTTTGCAATAAGCAGTGTAACCGAGAGTGTAGAAGAAGCATTGCATTTAAACCCCAGATACTTATCAATACTGGTAGAAAGTACTCCAAGAAATTGGATGTTGTTTGTAGTGGATCATTTCAGCAGTGATTCATGGAATGCTATCACATATATCTGACAGAACCCAAAACTGGCAAATATTCTAATGAAATGTAACAACAACGATAAGTCGTACATTTGTAGCATTTACTAAAAAGAATTCCGGGATTGACAAATTGGAGTGGAAATGTTGGCAGACTTAAAAGGAAACATTTGTACAGTATATACAGTACTTGAAGATGTGGAATAGATTCCAATATGAAATGTAGAGAGGTTTCTTAACATCTTTCTGAAGCTTCATGCCAAGATGGTGCCTGCTTTTTATTCTGTCACTCATAAACCCCTTTGCATCTGTTGTTTCAACATGTGAACAGTGACCCGGTTCAAGCTGCTGCTAAAACTTGAGCATTAATTAATAAGAGGGAAGCTGGCTGATGGGTAATTAAGAGCATTGTAGTAAATTCTGGACAATTTATTTGCAAAATTGCACTTGGAAGAAAATAATGCCATTTTGAAATGAGATATTCAGGGAGAAGACATTGCAGAGAACATCACATATTTCAATCAGCATGGAAGGTTCCAACCTTTCACCTTCTGGGAAGCTGTAATTATCCCAGTTGTTGGACTGGCCTTGTACTTGATGCAGTGTTGCATCACCTCTCTCAATAGCACATAATCAAAAAGTAAGTTTTAAAGGGCTTTAGCTCATCGGTGCTACTTATATGAATAGTTGCTGGTCTACGACAGGTATAACTGCTAATCTGTCTCTTCATGTGGACACCCTTATTGTGGAATTAACAGAAGATTTCCCTTACACCAATATACCTGAATCCCTCAGCTGAATATTATGCCTGTACTGCAGGAAACTCCACTTTTATCACCAAGAGTTGCTTGAGGCACAAGTTCTGTACCATTTCTATGGGGAATTTCTGTCTGGAACTTGTCTTAAATCTGTTTATCCAATACATTTCGGATTTATTTCTCTGTGATATCTTCTTAGAAGACGCTTATGTTGTGCTAATCCATTGTCCTTTGTCATCTTGCATCTATTAAAATTCTTTGAAATTGTTATCTATTTTTTACCTTCTCTTTTCTTATTTCTCTATGGCTGAACACAGTAGGGCAATAATCCAGATCAGAGCTTTCCACAAAATATACACAGTCACATATGTGACTCTACAGAAGACATTTTGTAATTTTGAATGTCCCTGGAGATTCTTTTTATCTACTGTTTATTTCACTTTAAAATACAATTTCACCAATAGGATTATCCAATTTTTTTTTTAACAGTTGAAGGTGACCAAGTTAAGCGGAAAATCTGTAACTATACACAACACAAATTAGTTTACACTCATTCAGGTTTTGATTGACATGTAAAATCATGTTAAGTAATTATTTTATCCAAAGGTACTCACTGCAGATGAACTAGCAGTTATCTCTAGGAAATAATCCCAAGCATTTTTTGTGTAATAACCACCAGTTTACACTGCTACACAGTAGCTGAAACACATGAAGGCACAATTATCAGAAGGCGTGAGAAGGGCTCTGCGATTATGAACAAATCAGACATATTTACTTTTCCATGTGATACCAGGACAGTCATGGTGCTGAAAAGCAGGATTTTCTGGGAAACAGCCCTGTGTACTGCAACAACTGCTTCTTAAACCATTGCTGCTGCTTCTTTCATAGGTGTCAAGTCTTAAAGTAGGAGGAAGACAAGATCTGGTCACGTTCATTAAAATCCTCCAATTAAACTCAGCAAGTCCATTTATGGCATATGCCTTGATCAGTGTCACACACAAATGTCCACACACAGAGTTATATACATAAGATAAAAATGCATTTTAGGAGCGAAAGAAATAAAGATGTTGTCAGAAATAAAGATGTTATGTATGTGAACAGAATGACTAGCTATGTACTTCTATTTCCTGACTTTCTTCTAGCACTCCATTTTAAACTTCACTTTCAACAAATATGCCTTGGTGGTCATTAAATATTGATTACATTCTGCAAAGAGGATGGCTCCTCCT
Source organism: Streptopelia decaocto (assembly GCF_964273445.1). Lineage (NCBI taxonomy): Eukaryota > Metazoa > Chordata > Aves > Columbiformes > Columbidae > Streptopelia > Streptopelia decaocto. The sequence goes on along the minus strand of NC_138656.1, from coordinate 56,191,730 downwards.
TCTGCAGAGGATGAGATCTGGCAGAGCTAATTCTGCTGGTCATATCAACGTGATCTTCCTCAGACATTGCTGCAATCTCCACCATGCAATTACATAATATGGCATTTGAGTGCCTTATTCCCCATTTTTTTATTCTGCTTATCTGAGGTGAATATAAGTGTTATTCCACCTCAACATTTTTTCCATGTAAGTATAGCTTTCTTTTGTGCAGCCTAGTTCCTGCTGTTGGATTGAGACAGCTGGGCAATATTTTGGCTGGGTGCTGAGTGCCTGCTGAACTCAACAGAAGCAAGGAGACAGGAGCAGCTGCCTTCTCAGAGGAATAAAAAACCCCACCTGAGAGGCAGAGACTTTTGTTTGCAGAAGGGGCTGAAGTTTCCCTCTGGCAAAAGGTGGAGGCTCTGGAGTCACCAGACCCTCCATAACATGGACAGGGCAGCAGGGGCTTGGCAGCATGCTGCTGAACTCAGCAAGGTGCGATGGGCCCTAAAGTCAGGCTGGGAGAGGAGCAGACCTGGAGCCCACTGCTTTGCACAACCTCCAGAAACACAGCAGGAGGAGGGGTTCCTGCTGACCCCCTCTGGGCACCCTGCATGAAGTCCCCCTGCAAGTGGAGGCAGAATCATGGCAGCATAGTGGTTGCCCATCCTGCCTCGTTGCTAGCAGCTTTGGCCAATGATGGCTTTTATATATCAAAACAAATCAATTCTTCCAAGGTTTAAGTAGACACACAGCACGTAAGCATCACCTTCTGGGAGCTGGGGGGGTTTCCATTTTCTTCTCCTTTCCTTGAGCAACAAGGTTAGAGCCCAAAAACATCATTCATTTTATTTATGCCTCTGTAACTCAGGAGTAGCTCCTTCACAGCCAATAGAGGATGAAAACTGTGAGTACCAATTCCTGAGGCAATTCAAAGGCTGGGAAAAAAAAATCTACAAATAGTACTGTCTCTGAGCAGAATAGGTTTTTCTCATAATGGACATTAATGGAAAATTTAATTATTTGCATGAATCTTGTAAAAAATCCTTTTGAAACAAAGATCACTCAGAATTTATAAGATTGACAGATACATGAAATGGCTTATTTTGGTCCAAGCTTCAAAATTATATTTTTATTTTGTAATTCAGTTTAGAAACTAGAGTGCTTGTGTGAAAAATTATGTTCTTTTTCAAAATAATTTATAACCTAAAAAGACAGATAATATTTGATAATATTTTTTGAGAACTCTTTTTTTTTTTTCTAACATTTTAATTTCTGGACTGCCTAAGCACTACAGCACTAGTCCCAAATTCTGTATATATTTAACTGAAAGATAGAGCAGCAAACCTTAAAAGGCTTGGAAAAAAATCTTTGGAGCAGTTCTCTTCTAGCAGCCTAAAACAGGATGGGCTGGAGGGCTTAGGTAAAAACAAAATATATTGAAAAATATATGCTTGTGTTCATTTCAAATAACCATAATTACCCTAGTTTATAATGACATGTAATCAAAATATGATTTGTGAGAGGTGTCTTTGCCACTGTAAAATCTTTTTCTTGCTGAAAAACATAATAATAAGCACATTTAATGACAATCAAGATGCAGCTGGTTAATGATTTGATGTGCTCTTTCATAACTATTTCAAGGTGTCAAGATCATACTTTCCATGGGAAGTTATTCTGCTTAAACAGCACTGATGTCAAGGTGAAGGGTTTAACCTATTGCACTGGGCTAAGAACAAAGGAGCATGTTTGTGTCCAGCATCTGCTGGAAATGAAAGGACTGTGAACTGCTGACAGGTACTGCTGATGACATGGTGAGAGGTAAGAGGTTAGAAGGAAGGACTGTAGACGTCTGTCCCCTTAATGCCAGGGTAATGGAGAGAAGAAGCACTATGTAGCTGGTGCTGTTTTCTGTCAGAGTCCTGATTGCTCCTCAGAACAGGTTTTGTTTGCTTATTTTCTAGGATCTGGGGGACTGGGGAACTTTATAGGCTTTGACATATCTCTGGATATCACTCACTCTTGAACTACTGCCTCCCAGAGAAAAACCTTCTGTTTAAAGCTGATCTGGTCTTCATTCTTGAGGACCACAAGCAACTCTGGAGTGTCTCATTAAATCCTCCATCCAGAATTTTTCATTGTCATTTGAAATTTTGTGGAATGCAGAGCAGTCCTCCAAATGCAAAAGCTCAATACCAGCCAGGAGAATCAGGAGGAAATTGGGTTAAAGAGGTTGTGTGATCACTCAGTTAGCAAAACTCCTATTAATATCTGAAATCTGCTTGTTTTCTCCCATTAAGTTTTACTATGCTTCTCCTTCCTAGTGCCTCCATTCTGAAGCATCTCCCTGAGCCTCAGCTCCCTCACAGGAGTTTGGAGATGGCCTCTCTGTCTTGAACCAATTGGGAAATTTCCGTTTCTATGCAGAAGAGATAATAGTTTTGTGTACTCTTCATTGACTAGGGAGTAGAAACACACCATTTTTCAGGTTTGTCCTGATAGATGGAACAGTTTCTACTTAGGCATTTGTATATCACCAAGAGCTTGGAGTGAGAAACCCTTCATCCATTTGTTTCCATACGACTCTCTCAACAACTCAGATCTCAGCCTAATATCGCATGAGCTCAAGCATGATGGTAGCCAGACAAGCCACAATAAACCAGAACCACTTTGTGTTTTCCAAAGTCTGAGCACTGAAGATGGATTCTTCTCCGTATGACTGGTGCAAGCTGTCACAGACAAAACCTGTAGTTAGTATTTGTTGTATAATGAGGAATTCTTTGTTTAAAGCCAGGAAAGTGTTAGCCATTATAAATAGAGGAAAAGACTCAAAACATCCTTTAGGCAGCTGCATTCAGAGCCATGAAAAAAGAGAGAAATGGATGTCTGGGAGCTGTGCATGTCTGTTGAGAACCAGCAGGCATTTCTCACCTTGTACCTCCCTGTGAGGGGCAGAGATGCAGAGAGAGCTCCTGCAGATCAGTGCTAAAAAATGCCTATACAAATATTAAGCAGCATGCCATCCTCCTACCCAGGCAGTGTCATTTGCACATGGAACGAACTGGACCCACAGCTGAGGTCTGCCAGGATAAAGATGTTGAGGAGGTAATCAGTGACAGCAACTCTTTCCTCAGCAGACACATCCAGCACTTCTTGTTATAAAACGGCAGAGCTGTGCTTTTCCCGCTTGCTCCATTCAGCAGTGGGCCGTTCCCTGGAGATTCGATCTGCCAGAGTACCTGCTGACAGTACCTGGCCTTTCAAGCCTTACATGCTCTCAAAAGTGTGTGTGCATGCTGTTAAAGTTTAAGTACAGAGTCTGTATTTTTGTACTCTTGCTTAGTCTTCCATACAGTCGTATAGCTCCATACTATAATCACCAGAGTATAAAAACAAAGTACTTACTCAGCAGTATTAAAATATAGTAACTTCTGAATATTTTATGGCAACGCTTTAGGTATAAAATTTTACCAGAGGCTACTACTAAATAATTGTGTTAAGGAAATGAAAAGAACAAGTGGAATATAGCAGGAGAATAGTATTAATTCAGTCATCCCTCCTTTTATATTTTCTTTGTACCACAGAACTCTGTTAACATTTAGAGCCAAATAACATCAGTGTCCCATCAAAAGATAATTTTTATAACCTATAAATATATTTTAAAAGTAAGCTTTCTCTTTACAGGATACATTAAATAATTTGCCACAGGAGGCTGTGTGAAGCAGAAGACATAGAACATGACACAGTATGTGGTTGGGTAGACAAAGAAAAATTTATTTTCCCCTTAAGCTTAAAAAAGAGTCAGTTCCCAGACTTCAGTGGCACGTTCTCCATAGCTGGTACAGGATTGCACAGCATTAATAGCATTTATGGCAAATTATTCCATGTTTCTATATGTATTTATCTTGACTTTCTGCAGTGTTCACTTGGACCATTGGAAATTTTACAGAATATAGTTGCTCAACTCAATTTTCCAACACGTTCTTCAAGCTTATTTGGAAAGCATGCACTCAAAATACATGTAATAAATTTAAAATAGAATAATGCAAAACCAAACCAGAAAAATATACAGTGAACTGTAAGTATGAATAGTTGCCTTTCAAAATTCTCCCTATCTACTAGGAAAGTAATTTTTTGTTAAAAGTTTCCTTTACTTTCCTGCTCTTCTGACATGTTTTTGGTTGTCTTCTCTTTTTGTGATTCAGCTTTTCTGCTCTGGTCCCAAAAGATCTTTTCAATTCTTGGATCTCTGTTTCTCTGATTTCATGAAGATATGGGGAAAAAAAGCCTCAAACTTCAATAAGTTTGGCAAGATATTCACATTGAATACTCTTTATCAACTTGATTGGATAGATGATTTTTTTTGTGCAGAAAAAAACCTCACAGTGGTATGATCCTCTGTATGTAGGCAGGTATTGGATGGTCTGGTTTTGAGGTGAAAATATTAAAAGTGTGTGGTAGATTTCAGAGTTATTCCAGAGTCCAGAAGGTATGGGGTGAGCAGATCCGTGGCAGTCCAACAGCTAAGTTGCTCCCCTCTTTCCTTAGTCTTCTTTTGTGGAGGTAAAATTTTTGCTTTCCACAGTCACACTCATTTCTTCAAGTGTAGAAATAGCTTGTTTTAAGCTGCCTTATGGAATGGTACTTTATATAGTACATCCCAAAATCTTTTCATAGAAAAATGGCTCTAGTTAGAACATACCTTTATTGCCTAAATCATGAAGTTTATCTCAATCTGCTAAAACCTACTAACTGCATCTGCCTAGTCAGCATGTCATATTACCCGCATTTGCAACTACACAGTTAAAAAAGCCCACAACTAAATATCTTCTTCCTTCTGCTGATGGCAACACACGTAGGAGCTGTGCTTGACTTGTGGTTTTTGCTGTTTTCTGCCTCTTGCCTGCATTGCTCAGCCCTACAATGCACTCTTGTTAGGGGCTGGCTACACTAATGCTACTTCTCTCTGTCCCACTGCTGCTGGCCCCACAGCATGTCACCCAGCCACACCATCAGGGCCTCATCCATATGCCACTGAGAAGTAGTATTGTGAAGGATAGTGTCATAACTTTGAAGAAGCCTTTGATGGCACCTTTGATTTCCTTACCCACCCTTGGGGGTCCTTAAGGACAGGACTCTCTGAGGGTACAGCTGTGCTCTTGGATAACTCCACAGTTGGTTTGGCATGTGATAAAAGTCAATTTAATTTCTACTTCAGGCTTCACAGCCTGCTGGCTAATCTGCTAATTGGGTTGGAGAAAAGGGGAAGGAAGTGGAAGAAAAGGGACGTAGTGATGGGAGAGGGTGAAAACACATTGCTGTCGGGATTAGTAACAGGCCCACGGAGGAAGAGGTCTTTCAAAAGGTTTCTGAAATATCGAGGTTTGCTCAGACTTGTTTTAATCACATAAGAAATGGCAGCTTTTCCTAATAAATTGTGGTCACTCTCTGAACTTTAAAATAGCCAAAGGAAAACTTCCCATGCACTAAGAAAACATTGCCCATCTGTCAGAAGTTATGTAGTCAGATAGATCAGTTGTCTAGTTGCTACTGTTTCCAAATCACCATTTTATGATAATTAATGTGCTATTGTACTTTTAAATATCATTTATAAATATGCATAAACCACAATAATCTGTAGCAGAAAGGAACTAGGAGTAAAAACATTATGAAACCTATGCCTCTCCAATATAAAATATTATAATGTAAACATATTGCACATAATTACATATAATGACAAATGTGTCTCTATGCAGTATGATTAGTACTGCTGTAACAAAAGAAGAAAGAAGTAGAAGATATCACTCTAGCTGTCAGCTATGTCAGAAAATAAACAGAGATGAAGCATCTCACTGTTATTCTATTTACTCGTTAAATAGTCTCTACAAACTAACCAACAGCTTGTATTTTACTATAAAGTTTCATAAATCCAAGAAGAGTATATAAAAAATGATCACCCTTCCCCTTTACTGGGGACAACAAGCTGGATTCAGATTAATATATCTCATTTAGACAAAGAACATGTGTAAAATGACATGTTGGCTTCCCAAAGAGCAGAGGAGCTTCACTGGAGTTATTTAGAAACCAGATGACAAATTATGCTCTGAGCATGCCTTCAAAAGATTATTCTGTTGGGTGTCCTAAAAAAGGTTGGGCAAGAATCAAATCTGGACTCTATTAAGTAGAAACAAGATCTTGAGTGGTTCTAGGAAACTTTAATCAGATGTTTCATAAGAGACTCTTTCTGAGAACATACACATATGAAATACCTTTGTGAGGATGTCTATGGAAGACTCCCCAAAAAATCAGAGCAATAAGCCTGGAACAAATAATGTAGAGTTGGTCAGGACATTTTAACAAACTAAAACCTCTGTAAAGTTTCTCAAATCCTACTTGGGAGGAGAGTATCCACCAGTCTGAGAACAAACAATGAGTTCCCCTTCAGTGGTAGAGGGGTGATAGAGGGCAAAAATAAGATCAATGCTCTAAGTAGGTGTGTGCGTTAACTGTTGAACTGTTGGCAACTGGGTGATGGCCTGGTCTTGCCATCTCGTTTTTGTCAGAGATTTCAGAAAACTTCATTTTTATGAAGCATTTATATGTAACAAAACTAACTTCAAAAGCTTGGCTTTTTCATAAAGCTTTTTTTTTTTTTTTTTTTTTTTTTCTGGACAGCTTGGACACAGAGCAACTAACACCTAATACTAAGATGAGTCTAAATGTCCTGGAAACAGGATGATAAAAAATTGTATCTTGGAGTAGGCATGGAGCAAATATGAAGTACATTTTAAGAAATATAAGCAATCACACATGTGTCTAGTTCTAATGCTGTATTACACTTCTGGGCTTGCAGTCTGTTCAGGAGTGCTTATGAAGCACATGCACTAAAGCTGTGGCCAACTACACATACAGAGTGGAACAGGAAAAAATACTCCATGTTCCCTTCCACATAAAACAAATGCTGTGACAGTATAAACCAGTAAATGGCAAACAGAAATATAAAGGTAAGCCATATTTGTCTTGGCACACATAAAAGTAATTCAAGTAAATGTAGAACCTGTGAATAAGTCTAAGTCTATTGCTGTCTAAATGTCCACAATAATTTTCTTCAGACATGAAAAATGCACACTGTCTTTTTGAAACTGTAGACTGAAGTAGAGTGATTCTGTAATTGCTTACACAGTAATAGACATTTTCTTGCTGTTCACACCACTGAATTGTGAAAAAAATACCCCTCTATGAAATATTTTGTGGGAATTATACAATATATTTCCCCTCTTCCTCTATCTTCCTTTTATTTTTTTGAAGAAAATTAAGTAACTCATGAAAGACCAAATGAATATCAATGAAGAACACACACACTTCTAGAGGTTTTTTTTTCTGCATACAAAAGATAAATGATCAGAAAGCAGTATTTACTACAGTGCTTTCTTTCTATAAGAGCCCTTGATTCTGTCAGAAGTGAAAAATACTTATCATCTACCTACAAAATCACATTTTTTAGTGAAAGCAAATATCATGGGAGTGACAGCTCCTGCAAACAGCTCAACCAAGCAACAGTGAGGCCAAAGAGGGGAGAGGAGGATTTCAGATGTGTAGAAGGACCTTCCAAATGAAGGAGCATCTCTTTACCCCCAGATGGTGGGGACTGTCCCCTGCCTCCTGTTAGCTTTTTCACTGCTCCCTGCTTCCCAAAACGACTTTTTCCTTTGCTCCCCCTGAGGGACATATAGCAAGAAGACTTGTAAGGAGGGAGGTTGAGCCTCGTGTGCTTTTGTGGCACAATTCATTGGACCGGGGTGACAGCCCACTCAGCCCAGGACAGGATGCTGGCTGGATCTAGCTTTCATATCTGAAGACTTACATGATACCTATGACAAATAGGATTTGTTCGCTCTTTTCATGGCACCCTTTCTTCCCTTTTTCTGTTGAGTGCTTTTCCTCTCCAAGCAGTACCCGAACCTACAGCAAACTAGTTCACTGAGCTATGGCAGCAGCTAATAGGGAAACCACTGACCATTGTCTTTAATCCTGACAAGCAAACTTCCCTGGCAATTCAATTGCTGTTGTTGGGGAAGGAGTGGAGAATATTGGACAACTGAAACCTGTTCTGCAACATTATTTCTTTTTTTTTTCTTTTTTTTTTTTTTTTAACAATAAGGAAGAATGATCTGGAAGTGGGCATAGGTCCTTTTTCAAATAATAACCTGAAGTAGCCTCAACCAACCAAAAAACAAAACAAAACACAAAACAAAAAAACCCCACAAAAATAGCAAGTGTCAGAAGAGGTTGAATCAGCCCAACTGATTTTTGGCCAGTCTGATACTGCTCTAAAGCCAGAGCTGGCTGGAGCTCCACACCCTTGTTTATAGCCTGGGCTTCAGAATTACTCTGCAAGCATGAAAGAACACTTCCATAGGGAGCATCAGAAACCTTACGTTCCAAGGAGTACCACGGGTTCATCCCCTGAATGCGCAGGTGGAAGGACAGTTGCAATGACAGTCAGTTTTTCCATTGCTTTGTGATAAACTGTTGGCTTCTGATAACAGCTGCAGCATCTCAGCGCACATTCATCTTGCGATTACATACACTCGTAGGAGAACAAGGGTTGTATTCTACAAAGATCTTGTTTCTTGTAAGTTACACTCAGCTCTAAAGCCTAGAGCAATCTCAGACCTCTGGGATCCTTTGTTTATTCTTAATCTGCTTTTAAGATCTGAGAGAACAATTTCAGAATGTCACTTTTAGTCAACCCAAGGCTAACATTTCTCAGTCTGTTTTGTAAGTGCCGAGATCTTCTGAGTTTTTTAGTAATTTCCATTTTGGATTACAGGCATGAAGTGGTCATTTTGGAAAATTCTATTTCAACATTTTGTTTAGAATGTACTGTGAAGAAAAGTATGCTTTCAAAGGCATTTTTGTAGCCAGCTTTTCCTGAAGCAAAGTTTCTGGGCAGAGATTTCAAACATGTAGTGTTACTACCGGCTTAAAATTTTATCTTAAGTTAGATCTGGTTTAGATTCTTCTGAAAATCAAATTTGAGCCCCAGCAAAGCCACCTTTGAGGAGCTCTGGAGCAGGAAGCACTGGAGCATGCAAGTCTCCATTTAGCCCAGTTTTCCATCTCAGTTGCAATTGAGCTTCACTGTCTGAGTGGGAGAGGCTGGAAACACTGCAATAGGCAGGTGTACAAGTTAAGCTTTTCCTCCCAACCCCTTTGCTGGAGGCTGCCAAATCCTACCAGCCATGAGAATTTTATCACATTCAAAATTATTAGCTTTAAGTCTTTTACTAGCATAACACTGGGTTATTTTGTCACTTGTTAATGTCATTTGCTTGTGGCTTGTTATGTTTGGTGTTTGCAGAGCTTTCATAATTTATTGCCTGATTATGCTGCTGAATAGCATATACAACTCTTATTGACTTCAAGGGGGGTTTCACAAAGAGAACATGGCAATATAATGCAACACTTCTAAAGTACTTCCTATAACTATTCATGACTTTGTCTACATTGGTGTTAAGATGTAAACTGAAGAATGGGAAATTATTCCCAGTAATTCCTTTTGTCATACTCTGCTTTTGTGTGTTAGGAAGACAATAAGAATTTACAACATTATGGTTCCTACCAGAACAGAAGAAAGCAAATAATTGCTAGTTAAGTCCACTACAGAAGCAGACCAGATAGAAATCTATATACAGAGTTTTTGGCACACATAAAATTCAGCAATAACTGACCTCAGCTGGTCTATAAATGGGAAGTAACAAGTTTTGGTAAATCTCCAGGAAGAATAAGTGATTGTAAAGCAATTTTCTGATAGTGTGTTGCAAGCAGACATGTAAATTCATAGTCAAATATCCCCAGCTCCCCGCCGAACGTAGGATGATGTCTACAATTAGATCATAGGAAAGTAGTTTCAATGGTTGAGTCACTCGCTGTTCACAAAGGCAAATGCTGCTCATTTGCTGCATGTGGGAATAGATATGTTAGATCATTGAACTAGCTTCAAGGAGGGCTGTCCACCAGCATATGAACATATAAGTCCTGAAGAGAATCAACTTCAGGGCTCAAAAGATGTCCTGGTTGAATTCAGCAGCCTGGCAAGCTCAAATCTTTACTGACAAAGAGGGGACCAGGAGGAAGATAGAAGATTATTCCCAAAATAATGCAAGATGAATGACATCTCCAGATCAGAGGCTTTTGAATTATCTTCCAATACTTTTTGATAGCATATTTCCCTGAAGGACAAGAGGTAATTTACAAAGGTATCTGTTGAAGGATGAAGAGGTACTGACTTGTCCCCAAAAACAGATCATGAGGAGTCATTAAAAATGACCTTTTCCCAGTAGAGTGAAAGAAGTAGAGCTTAATATATATGAACTGTAAGTGATACAGACTGATGTTTTCTTTCCATTGATGAGAAACTAACTGCATTATATTGGGAGAATAAGCTAACATCTAAATTATTCCAAAGTTATTGTTTTCATATGTTGTAATATTTGGTTTCAGGAATCTCAGATATTCAATTGGAATCAAGAAGAAGCAATTTAGAAAAAAATTAGCTGAAGGGCAAAAACTCCTCCTTACCCCAGGTGATGATCATGAGAATGATGAATCAAAACCACCACACTCAAAACCAAAGCAATTCTAACTTGGGAATGTCTTCAAATGGAGGCTTTTGCAAATCCTCTTGCTGAAGTGTATTGAGAATAGGCAATACACCTATCTTTGCAAGGAAAAAATAAAATACTGGACTTGCAAATTCTTTTTGGGAACATAAAAAATAGATTTTTAATTCAGGAGATCTTTGATTCTATGTGCAGACAAAGTGAATTTCAGCACAGATTAGGAACTCATTGCATGAGGTGTCAAGTTAGGAAAATCTTAGAATAGAATCTTAGAATCATAGAATCATTTAGGTTGGAAGAGACCCTAACCCATGTCACTAAGAACTTCATCTGTACATCTTTTAAACACTCTAGGGACGGTGACTCAACCACTTCCCTGGGCAGCCTGTTCCAACACCTGACAACCCTTTCCATGAAGAACTTTTTCCTAATATCTGATCAAAACCTCCCCTGGCACAACCTGAGGCCTTTTGCTCTTGTCCTGTCACTTGTTACTTGGAAGAAGAGACCAACACCCTCCATGCTACAACCTCCTTTCAGGTAGTTGTAGAGAGCGATAAGGTCTCCCCTCAGTCTTCTTTTCTTCAGGCTACACAGCCTGAATTTCACTTCTTAATTTTAACTCAGATGTGAAACAGACATGTCATATATATTTTGCCTTTGTTTTACCAACAATGCATTGGAACTTGATCAGTTGAATGATAAGGTAGAAGGAATAATTACAATTAAAACTCTAATAGTAGCTTTTGTGGGCTGAAAGAATTATTGGATTATTCTAATGTTCAGTATATACTATAGCACCAAGAACTTTTGTAAATGAAGAACAATCGTTAGGGTCTTTCAAATTATGGGTGTTAAAAAGATCATTTCCAAACCAAAAACTCTGTACATTCAAACATACACAGCTATAGCCTGATAAACCTTCTCAAGCAAGGCAGACAATCAGGAAACAATTCTCTTGCTTTACTTAACAAATTATTTTCATTATACTACCTGCAATATACAATATCATGTACTTCAAAAGCAAAATAAATACACTGATGTTTTCTTTAACCTCCAGACCCTTCTTTGCCATGTTGCCTTTTGTTATAGCAAACTGGAGAGCAAAATTAAACAGCTAAAAATGGCAGCAATCTCTTTATTAAACAAGAGCTTTAAAAAATAAAAAGAAAAAAAATCTGCTGTCTCACTTTGTATTGCTGGGTTCTTTATTTGCATTCCAGAAAGGCTGTGCCAAAGAGGTCCCCAAAATCTGAGAGTTAACTATTTCACTAAACTTAAAGCTGCCACCTCTGGTGATTAATCAAATTTTGCTCTAAATAGGATTAATTCGGGTGTATCTGTGAAGAAGGTTGTCAGAGTGCACGTCCCTCTTCTCATCTGTCCTCGGGTGTTTTTTCTTTCTGAATTTAAAATGAAGCTTGAGCTATAATCTTGCATGGCAGATACTGGATCGTTCCTTTGATAAACATCTAAAATGCTAATGAATATGGGCTGCAGTTCTGAAACAGCAAAGCAAATGATTTGACAGGAATCTGGAGGGTAAAAAAAAAAAACAAAAACCCAAAACCCAGGAACTTTCTGACTTAAAAGAAAAACTCTTTTTGTTCACATAGAGTATTGTTTCCTCAAGAAAAATTTTTCTGCTGTGCAGAAAACAGAAAAAATCCTACTACATCAAAATGCGGAAGCATGAAAAACTGATGAGCTTTCAGATTGTCCTCTTTTGCATGCAAATCATACCAGAAGTTCTCATTAGCATAAATGCATGAGCAACTCTAAATGCTTTTAATTTCCAATCTCAGCCAGCAGAGGAGTAATTTGTCACTGTCAGGGTGAAAATCTAAAAAGAAAAAAAAAAAAAGAGAGAAGGACTCCATGCTAAATTGGAATCATATAAATTTTTGATTTGCTAATTGACTGATGCTGCAGTTCAATCAGCTGCCTTGAAGGTGTAAATAATTCAGTGTACAGTCAGAAATAAAAGCATAATGTGCTTCTACTGAAGGCATATTAGCATTCACTGCATCAGAACACACCTGACCATGTCTTTTTCATAGATACCCTTTAGTCATGTTCTAACTCTATGCTGGCAAGAGCACTACACAAAAAACCAAAACTACCTCTGAAAATATTTAGGCTTTCACATTATGAAATATGCTTCAAGAGATAGTTTAAAATATTTTCACTCCAAATGATCTCATAAGTCAGTTCTAATATGTGCAGGAATGGTGGAATACATTTGTATAATACTAATGCAACTATAAAATATAGAAAGTGCATAAATGGAAATCCAAGAGTTCTATCAAGTTTTAATTATCTCTTTCCCTTAATCAACTGCTTTAAATGTCATATGCAAAGTGTATTATTGCAAAAATGCTTCTCATCACTGTGAATACACTAAGAGTGTGTTACAATCTGTATAGGTAGTTGCAATAGTTTGTAATTTACAATAGAGGAACAACATTCAGATGCTTTGTGCCATTTGTGTTAATCAAAAATTATTTATTTCAGAGCTATTGCTTAAGTAAAATCTATTTTCTACTGACTAGCCATTTCCTCTTTACCTAAACCAAATAAGATGTATAGTCATCTTGTATTTTTGTAATGTAATTACACTTCCAAGAACATAAATGAATAATTAACAGAAATACCTTGAATATACAAAAACCCTTCTATGGAACATGTGTGAGTAAAATATTCAGTTTACAGTTTAACAGAAGCATTAAATCAATCATTAATGTCTCATGGACTGTTAGATGTGAAAATCAAATATGGCTATACTGACTCGCGAAATTACTAGTTGCCTTAGTTGTGAGTCATATTTTGCACGAATTCCAGCTGTACTATTTTGTTGACATTGCACAAATATGTATCATATATACCCTATCTGGTCTTTAGATGTACCATCAAGCCTTTTTTCCCTGTCTTCTTCCCTCCAAGCATATATTTTAAACAGGTTGAGTTTAAATAATTTGTATTAAGACTTTATCCCAGGCAAAGAGCAGATTTAATTTCCAGTAACAGTCTTACAATGTTTTTTGCAATGGAAATATAGGTTTCTGACAATTAAAGCTTACGCCAAATTCCCCAGTGCTTTCAATGGGGATTTAATCTGAAAGAAGTCTGAAGGATTAGGTTCCAAGGTGTTCACTTTGATTGAACATTTGATTCTGCTTTCAGTGAAATCAATGATGGCATTGATTCAGTCATTCATACCTTTTTCTTGTCATAACTTGCACATTTCCATTTAAAATAGCGTTAAAATATGAACAACAATAGCCAAGTAGTGGGAATATATGAAATATAATGGGTTGGATACAAGCTGTAAGGGTTCAGTTTCCAAACTGCCAGTTCCCGCTTACTCTGGTAGTTGACTAAGGAAGAAGAGTAAGTCCATTCAGTCTATAATAACCTAGGGAAAAAAGAAACAACCAAACCAACAAGCAAAAAAAAAATCCCAAACCACCTAAAAATCAGTTTTATGAGTATATTTGTTTACACCCAGGGTTGTGGAAAAACCAACTGGAAGGCCAATCTCCGAGTTCCTTACTAGAGCCCAGGGAAAGCTAGGTTGATAAAAATCTTGTGATAGTGACCCGAGTAACCCCACCATGTTGAGTGTAGCCCAAACATCTGCAGATCACACCCTGGCCCAAAGAACTTGCAGTGCAAGCAGAAGAGGTAGAGGAGAGGAGGCAGAGCAGGTACCCACAGAAGTCATTTCAGATTACAAAAGGCTGGTGGCAGAACTGGCAGTAAAATTGAAGACAGCCCATTCAGTCCCCACATCTGCTGAAGCAGCGTTGTCGTGCCTGCCCTGGGCTGCTGATGGTCCAGGGTGCTGGTGAAGGGACACTGATCCTGGGTGGAGCTCACGGGGCTGCTCTGCCCTCTGTTCCACGCCTGGGAAGCCAGGAAAGGCACATGAAGGGGCTTTTCTCAGACAGAAATGATTTCTGGAGGCCCCGCTCCTCCTTTCTACAGGCTCTTTCATGTTCTGGGATTCCAATAAAATGGGAGTCTGTGGGGAAAGTCTTATTAAAATAGGGACATCTCACCACTGCTTGATTTGCCATGAAAGACAAGTTGCTTTGTTCTGCTGGTCAGGGTGAGTTACAGCCCTAGTCCCAAGTGGAAAGAGAAAGGGCTCAGCAAAAGGAAAACGATCTGGATCACAGGATTAAACAGTGGGGAAATGTCCTGGAGTCCCATTCAGATTGTAAGTAGGCAATTAAAATTTTGCTCTAAATGATGAAAGCATGAAGTACAGAAATTTCAAGGATTTTTTTTAATAGCTTTTCCAATTCCGTTTAAATATTTGTATCTTGCTCTTTTTAATCTCTTCTTATGTAGCTGCCTCCAGATCTCCTGTGATTTGTGCATTATTCTGGCAACAATTATGTCAGCCTTTTAGATGCAGTGGGAGATTAGTAAAATGAGTGAAATTCAGTTTTGCCCTACCCAATAGTTTGTATCTATATTTTAGACATTCATATGGAGTAAACTATCATATCTGACAAAAGCATTTGAAATAATACAATATAATAGTTTAAGGCCCACATTAATTCATCCACTTATCTTTTTTACATAAACATTGTGAGGAATACAAGAAAGAAGGGCAAATTTGGAAACACCTTTAGTGAGCAGAATCCCTTTACTAGTTGGAGAGCAGAAAGGCTCAGACTCTTCAGCCATAAAACCCTGACCAAGTTACTGCCTGGCCACTGGTACAGGCCCAAGGGTTGAGCAGATTTTGCAGCCCTGGATCTCCTATGCCAGGCAATCCTGGATGGGCGCAGAAGCAGTTATGCTATGTCAGTGTTAGAACACATCAGGACAGGGGTCCTCAGTGGAAATACTGCACTCCTGTCACCTCTTCCAAATCACATCAGGGAGAACTTGCTCTCCCAGTACCCCATTTCTCAAATGAACAGGCAGAAGTTGGTATCTCCATTATCTTGCCAAAATCCCCTGCCACTGATAGATGTAAATATCTTAACTTTATTGAGGCTGCCAAGCCCATTCTTCTCCCTTCCTCCCTTTACTCCAACCCATTGCATTTGCCTTTAGATTAAAAATAAACAGGCAAATAACAAATAAATAAATAAATAAATCAGCAGCAATCCCTTTGAGCCCAGGTTATATCCTTCCGAATGTCCAGAAACAAAGATATGGCTCTGACCCTGGTAGGAAATGGAGATTACAGTGACCAGGCTCATGACTCCTACAATCTTGTCAGTCCAGCATCAGGAGGGACTGATGCTGCCAATGCCACTGCCTCCCATAGTTTGTGTGGCAATGATGTGGTCTGATTCACTCCAGGGCCAGGAGGGTGGCTGCTCCTAGCCTAGGGTTTGAAATTACTATTTTTGGAAGAGAGGGATCTAAGCACTCTTTTCAATATTCGCTGCTGCATTGCTTATCTGACCTCAGTAAATCCCTGGGTCAGGTTGTGCTGGACATGAAACTTGTGGACCACACTGGGGACATTACCAGCCATGGAGAGTATGTGTTCAGAGCTCAGAACTGATCCTAGCTCATCTAAGTGGATTTAGCTCCTAGACGACATTGTGATGGCCAGACAGACAAAACAGGACCAGGATTCACCATCAGAGGAAAGAAAAATCTTTTTTCAGCCTGAAGGCTCAGGCCTGAAATGTTATATAATTTTATTCATCTTTTTGTCCTTTTTTTTTTTCCTAAACTTAAGGTAAATTCTCTCTGTTTCAGATGAATCTTAGAGCTTTTTTCCCATAGTAACATGGTTCACTCTTGCAGAAATGTATGCAAATTAACTTTTTATGAAAAATGGGGGTAGAAATAAAATATTATGCTGCTCTTGCAAAATAAAAAAATCATTAGTGATTGCCAAAAGCAACAAAGTTGATCTCTTGGCAGCATATTGTATATAATTACAATTTCTCTATTCCATTTCAGCCCTGTGAACAGTAGAAAAATGGCCCTATCACAGGACACAGAGTAGTTCTGACACCATGGTGACTCACTCGTCTACCTCACTCTGACCAACTTCACATGAGCATTGTTACAGACAAGCCACATTTTCAGTGGAGCTTTGAGAAGGAGGGAGAGAGCAGACACTTTTTCATTACTTGAAAAGTGCCAAGGATGCTGTAAGCATACCTCAGGCAGATTTAATTGTAATATTAATTAACTGGTTCACTTACTCACTAATTAATCTGCTGCCCCCTCTTTTTCACACTAATGTATTTCAGAAATAGATTCAGGAGAAATGTTAGGAAAGTTTCTTTTGACAATCTCTGAACTAAAGTTTGCAGAAGGACGTGTACAAAAATTGCATTAGGATCAAACTGGAAATGCTTCATCTACTACCTTCATTTGATCTAGTCATTTAAAAATAGGAAGAGGCAGCTGCTTATTGAGTAGACAGCATGACTAAAAGACAATCAAAATTTCTCTTCAGAAACAATCCGTAGAGTTGCTATACACTAATGAATATATGTACTACTGATACCTGTGTAACAGGTAATTTAGTCATGTTTTCAAGTACAAGCATTTCTCAACCACAGAGAAATGCACAACAGATTTAAATATTCAATTAGTCGTATAAAATATATAGAAAACTCCACATATCTTGCACACTCTGCCTCATTTTTCTCTTCTTCAATTTTTTCCAACTGTTCCATGCAAATAACTGCTCCCACATCTACAAAAGCCAATCTGTAAGAAAAGTGTTCCCCCACTAGTAGCATTCCCATCTTGTTGATTTGGAAAGAAGACATTTCTGTCATCAGGAAGAGGAGACTGCACCTGCTGATGAGATGCACAACACTGTTACTTGTTCAGTAAAGGCTGATAACACTGGAGTTTAATCTCAGGTACTCTATGCATAGACGAGGTTTAGAAGCATTTGCAATATATTGGTTACGATTTCTCTTCCATTTTGACAGAAAGGCTTTCCCAAGAGAGCTTCAATTTATAAGCAAATGGACAAAAAAAAAAAAAAAAAATCATATTTTTTTTCTGCTTTGCTGGTGCAAAGATGTAGAGCTTCTAAAGTGAGAGCAGGTAGAGAAGAGCATATTCAAATTTCATGCTTTAGGCTATGGCAAGCATATCACTTCAATGCCAGCTAAAGGGCCAAGACAAGGTATAAACACACCACAGCATGACAAAAGTGCCACCAGTTGCAATTCTGAGCAGTAAGTGCAAACATCTTCTATCACCTCTTGGATCCTAGGACCTGTTAAAAAGGAAGACCAAACCACAGAGCCTAAGTGACTTTCCCAAGATCAAACAGCAAACCTGGGACAAGAAAGGAAGCAAGTCACTGTCTTCAAGTATAGGGAGACACTTAGCACTGAGCCACATTTTCTGCCTTTAAGATGTTTTTAGACATAAGCAGAATAAGTATCATGCATAGAAGAGATGATGGCACAACATAATGTAATGGTTTACTGGTAATGTCTTGGGACAGGCGTCAGCACACTAGGGGTAAATTATTTCCCCAGACATGATGCATTTTTCCCTCACTAGTATTACTTAGATAAAGAGACGAAATGGATCCTACTAACAAGCATTGTTAAACTATTTCACATGGAGAGTCCAGTGTTTTGGCTCAGCTCCTACTCTAAGGGTTCTTATATCTCCAGCAGTGGTGATGAAATCTGTGTTTATTCAAGTTAACTGCCTCTGAGACTGCAATTAAGTTAAAGTACTTAACACTATTTGTTGGAAAAATTTGCCCTATTAAAATTGAAGAACAGTTTTTTGTTTTACAGCTAAAGGTGTTAATTTTATTAAACTTAAGGTACCAAGCTTCTTTCAGTGGGTAACATGAAACAGCCAATGATCCAATTTATATTTGTAAATTGGAGAAATTACCAGAGAACAGCACTTCAAAGGGAATGAGTTCAAAATGGTCTAAAATATATCAGTGTATAAATGTTTAATACTTTTTGGGCAGACGATGACCCGATCCCACTTATTCACACATTTTCAGAAAAGTTATGGCTGTGCAAGACATGCAGTCCCTATCACATATATCCTTACAATCACATGTTGATAAAAAGGAGAGTAATTCTTAAATTTGACAAATTATTGAACCAAAGAGACACAAGAAAAGCATTGCAACAGTAAGTTGCTCATAAGTTATATTTCCCCCAATTCTTTCTTTGTATACTGACTCAGAATTCTTTGGTGTCATCAGCCTGCCAAAAATGATATAGTTCGTCCAAAGCTTGGCCAAGTGCAACATTTCACTTTCCATTAAAAATCTGCCTGGGAACATTACATGTTTTCTATCTGAATTCTTAATATGCATTGAAAGTAAACGCTCCAGTTATCAGAGCAGTAAAACAATGCACATTTAAAGGTAAAAAACTGCTTAAGAAAAAGCTACAGGTTGATAGTTGAAACTGCATTTAAAATTAAATGCATTTACACCATTTTTTTCTAGAAGTCCCTTCCAAATTGTGACTTATTTTCTTGCAAACATTAACAAAGAAGCTGGAGGGGACTTCTGCTTTGTTTGTAGTAGCCTTTCAGGAAGGTCTGCAACAGTATGTGATCGAGGTAATTTGGTGTTTTGCTCTGTCTCATCAGTTGCACCCTTTCAATAAAGTAAGTTTTTCATTCAGTATAAAATTACTTTTTTTCTAAGTAAAATGGAAGGTTTCTATTTGTATCACTTTTGATGCCAGACCCTATGTACAGAGGAACAATTTTGTGTCAATTTCTAAATCTGTCAGATTGAGATTTTCAGTAATTTTTGTAGCTTGTGAATCCTGCATTGTCTCGTGTTCACTAGGAAAAAAAAACAAAAACAAGAAGGAAGTTAACCTACAGAACTGAGAGTTCTGCACCAGCAGAGAGCATGCACCAGCATATCACTCTCTCTTTAAGATGTGTTCCTCAGTATAAAAAGTAAATTTTTCAGAGCACACAAGTCTGACAAAATATGATTATCTGAAAATTGCTGGAAATCTTCCTTG
This sequence comes from Streptopelia decaocto, assembly GCF_964273445.1. Taxonomy (NCBI): domain Eukaryota; kingdom Metazoa; phylum Chordata; class Aves; order Columbiformes; family Columbidae; genus Streptopelia; species Streptopelia decaocto. The sequence goes on along the minus strand of NC_138656.1, from coordinate 56,172,151 downwards.
CTTTCTGAATTCAGATTTCGCCCTGCATTTCTTCACTTAATAACTGCCTAATTTTAAAGATGGTCTACTTTTATTTTCCTAACTTTAGAAAAGGTAGTGGCAGGTTTTCTTGCGAGGCAATAGCAACTCCCTTTCAAATTGCTAGTGAAAGCTTGCTTTAACTCAGTGAAATGCAAAATACAGTGTGTGTGAGACATAGTTGTCGTAAGAATTGTATCTGGCCAGGTACACATTTTTACTGCTTTGTGGGTAGGAGAGTCTTGAACATCAAAAAATAGCCCTTTGATTCAGCCAGGGCATCTAAATCTCTTTTCAGTCATACTGTGAACATCTTTTGCTCACTGAAAAACGAATCCTGAGGCTTATGAAACAGACTAGCTATTGAAGTCTGAGTGAAGTGGGGTATTTGCCACCATCTGTTTGTGAACCTTGTAAAGGAACTGCTGATGGGGCTGTTTGTTATTTAAGTAGTAACCATATCCACACTGGTGTCCCAATTAGGGAAAGAAAAAAAAAAATTATTTCATTAGAAAGACAGGTTCACACATTTCCAAATTTTATGGCAGGTCCAGATGAGGCCAAAAAACCAGCTCCCCCCCCAAAACAAAAACAAAACACCCTCCCCCCCCCAAAAAAAAAATAAAAACAAAAAACCACACACACACAAAGACTCCACCGCCAACAAAACCACATGGTTATAGCAAAACTGGATTTTTATCAAATTGGAACAGAAGTTACCATATTTTACTCAACAAAATTCTGAACTATCCTGGATGAAATGGAGGAGGAAAGAAAAATATTTAATTATTTTTCTGTTATAAAGAGGGAAGAGAAAGCATGTGGACTCCAAAATGGCACCTTTCCAGGAACCTGATGAAAAATCTGTCATCTTTTGAGAAAGAAATTAAGTTTTGTGCGTTTCTAATCTGCATGATGGAAAGCTTATATGCTGCTAGCATTTTTAGGATTTTTTTCTCCATGTTTTGGAGGAGCTCCTGTTGTCCTAGTTTAAAAGGTAGCCTACATTTACTAGATCTGAATGTATCACCTGCAGCAAAGGCATAACTTCTTTTCAATCTGATTCAGAGATCACTGGCTGGTTCAATCCTATTGCATATAAATACCTTTCTCTAAAGTAAGTAACATACAGCTACTTACAACTCTTTAGCGTGTACAAACCAGATGCAACTGAATTTTTAATAACTTTATTTTTAGCCATTTTCCTACAAAAGTGTGTGTTACCTTAATTCACATGAGCATTAGGTCCAAAGTTACTTGAAGTCTTAATACTCTAGCAAACTGTTAGGACGGTGTTATGACTACAGGAATCAGTACTTAACACATTTGAATAATTTCATTTTAAAAATATTCCATTTGTTTTAACCTAAAACAACAACAACAAAAACTCCCTTATTTCCCAGTAATATTATAAATAGGAAAGAGATTAAAATGTCATCAGAGCTTCAGCTTGAGCTTCATTCCACCAGCGCAAGATAATGTCCTTTGAACTCTAAAAATAATAATGACATTTCAATTAATATCTTTCATGTGTGTTGGAATGACCCATTCTGTTTGCCCTCAAAACTGAAGCCACTTTATTTCCACATATATCAGTGGTGAATCAGTAGCTTTTAAGTATTAAAAGGTGGGCTGGCATTGCCATATTTTTGCTATAGATAGATGAGATTACACTGAAAACAAACAACCATGCTTTATTTATTAATGTGGGAAATAATGGAAGATGCTTTAATATCTACAGCAATGAATGGTAAAATGCTGAAAAATGGGACCAAAATCCTTATTTCCTTGAATATACCAAGTAGCTATTTTTCCCAAGGAAACCATCTAAAATTTCTGGCATTGACTTAACAACAAAACTATACCTAGGCCAACAAATGAAGAGCAGGACTCTTGTTCAGCTGAAAAAAGGAAAACATTAAAGGGAAGTGTAAAGAATATATGACATATTCTGAAATAGTAAGTTACTCTATAGATATGTACATATTATAGAAATGTTCTCATAATTCTATGTCTTTCAAGGATCTTGTCCTAGGAAAATGGGCAGTACTTCAGACAAAAAGCAGAATTCCCAAAGAAGGTTTTTTTTTTCCCTAACGGCTTTATCTGAAGACATATAGCATATATGTGTTAAACAAGCATGGGGTACAAACCCACAATCAGACTCCTACAGTTAGATCTGTAGCAGCATGTGCCAGAGTCAATATATCTCTAAACAAATACAAGATAGCAATGGGTGGTGTTTGGAAACTTACCAATACTGGTGTCATACCCTGGAGATACATTGGTATCCGTCTCCAGCAGCCAGGCAACTCATTACACTGTCACGTTAGAGAGTCCACCTTCCCAGACTGCTAAAGCAAATATGCCAGAAGGCAAAGGGTCAGGGAAGTGGCTGAGGGTTGCTGTAAATGCACCGTCACATTACAACACGTGAAGGATGCCCTGCAATGGGTAAGAGCTCCGGGAAAAGCCCTACTTCACTCTCTGTACACCAGCCAACAGAGCTGACACTGAAAGGAGATTAGGAATAAAACTAGCATGTAAATGTGACTCTGAAATACAGTCTCTTTTCTGTGCATGGGATGTTATGTGCTACTTACAAAAATTGGACCAAAAATTGTAGGCTATAGACTAGATCACACATTTGCAATCTAATAACCTAGTACATAACCTGTAATTTTTCATCCATTTTTGTATTCATACGTGTAGTATCTGTTACCAATGCATATTGGAACATCAGGCAAAATCCATTAAAGTTTTATATCCATAACTTCAGTGTGAATTTCGGTAAACTGTCTCCTGTGAACATGAGCAAAATGCATGTGTGATATTTGTATTCTTAGTGAGACTGATGAAACTACTTGAAATATCACAGAATCACAGAAAGTTAGGGATTGGAACGGACCTGGAAAGATCATCTAGTCCAATATCCCCACCAGATACCACAAATGTCACCATGAGGATTGGTAAAATTCAATAAGATGTGTTTTTAAAGATCTGTATATTTTTTTAAGTAGACGTGATCTGCGAAAGAACTAACTGAGAAAGGAAGAAAAAAACAAAGAGTCTCCAAACCTGCAATCAGTGTCTGCTGAGCATTAGAAGGTCTCAATCCCAAGGAAGTAAATTTCTAGTGTTGATCCTTCTCAGTTCACTCAAAGACCAGAAGATTTGACCTCAAGAGAGTTCATGAACAAGAGCTGACTACCTACCAGAAGGTATCTGACAGATCAGCCCTTAAACATAGCAAAGGAAAAGAGAGGAAGCCTGGGATCAGAGTCACACAGATTTATATCCTTCCCTATGTTGATTTACAACACCTAACTCCTAGAAGCACATTCTGATGCACTACAGTGTAATCACTCTCAAATTTTCTCATAAAAGCTGTTTTACTGTATGTAGGAGACACAATTTTTTTTACTACAGAAGGATCTATAAGTTTGGCCTCACAAAAAAATAAAGCACGCTATCTAGCAACCAAGCCATTTTTCCTTCTCTCTAGCCAAAGGAAGAAGATATATTGCAATGAGTCTGACATGGAAGGAGAAGATTCTGTTTGCCAGGAGGGCAGCATCTACTTTCTTGACATTTCCTAGCAGCTAGCTTACGTGGCCCCCTAATTGAAGGTCTGGCATTTTTATACCTTGTGTTTAAGTGTCACACCAGGGTCTGCAGGTGCTGTAATACTAGGCACAATTTTATATTTGGAGGTACATGGTGATAACAATTTGGTTAAATCCAGACAGCATACTATTTGCCTGCCAAGGCAGCTGCAGCCTCAATAGTCCATTGCAAAACAAAAACGTAACCTATAACTACAAGGAACCTAAACCTCACCTTGACAGAAAAATATGCAACTTGTGCCCATAGAAAGAATCCCTGTATCAGTCACATGTAAACTAATATCACCAATGTAAATATTTTCTAAAAGACAACTGCCTAGGAATATTACACATTCTAGAAGCTATATTATTTTCTTCATTAGGCTCAAATTCACAGATAGTGTTACTATGTCACACAATCGCAGCGTTTGTCTCAGAAGAGTAAGGTAAATTCATTGCTCTACCTTAAACAAATGGGTGTGATCTACAGGATATTGGTTTCAATAGTTTCTAAGTAATCATACATGCAAAGACATACATATCGTGAGAGTTCAGAATTTGCATAAATTTAAATTAACTCTGAATGGGTCTTTAATAATTTCTCAAACTAAAAGACTGCAGAAATGGAATTACTAAACAGATTGAAATGTCTCATATTTGAACTTTGTGTTTTCGGTCATTGGTCATCAGTGTCTTGTGTCATATTAGTTGTTCACATTTTGTTTGTCACAATATTTCTGCAAAAACTGAGAGGTTTTCCAAAATAAAAAAGCTAAGAAACAGTTAATAAAAAACCCAAACCAAGCCAAAGTTTGCATGGGAAAAATCAAAGAATGTCTTTTTGGCAGAAGTTTTTCTGTCTCAGCTGGGCTTTCTGGTCAAGAGCATACAGATATAAAAATCCCATAAGAACAAACAATGCTACAATGAACAATGTTATACCATACTATATGAGAATAACAACTAAGGACCTTCATCCTGAGTGTCAGCATCTCAACTGAGTGCCATAAACACAAGTCTACCAGCCATCCTATGGTTGATGTCTCCCTCTAAGTCTGAAAAAAAAACTTCTATGGGTCTGAGGTCTGACAAGCACAGAGCATGAGAAGTCCTGAAATACCACAATTCAATAGGACAAACACATTTTTTTCTGCCTAGTTCTATTCATCAACTGTTGGTCACTGAATATAGAAAAAGAAAATGAAATCTGATGCTCTGACATAGTTTCTTAAAGCTTATTTGGCTAAACAATTTAGAAAAATTAAATTATTCATAATACAATCATTCGACATTAAATTTCCAATGAACTTCATGTGCAAAACACACAGACCACTGATCTGATCTAGGACAGCATTCCCTATTTAATACTGTATCCTATTTCTAACGGTACTCAGAGGACCAGTTGCAGAGGCAGCTATGAAACTGGAAAACAAAGAATCAAACCATAATTCCTGCAGACATGCATATACCTGTAGCATTCTCTATCTAATATTAAATAAAACAGATTTTCTTTTTTAAAGCAGCACATTGTTTCCCTGTTGGAGTCTAAGCAGTATTCGCTTTAAACATCACAGGCTCATACTTTATACATGCACAATTTTTTCACAAAAAATGAAGAGTCATCCAAAAGTTTTATTCTTGCAGAATGTGCTTTTATTTCAACACAGCACAATATGCCTAGTGCTATTTCACTCGATCTGTGCGCTCACAGCTCCCAATAGCCGTCCATGTGATTACTCCTTCCAGACAAATAGGGTTGTTTCTCCTGTAATTGATTCTGATGTGCAGGTCTGGACATTGTTTCTATGTTGTGCCACTTTGATTCACCTATTTAATTGAAAATGTGTTGTGTTTACAAAACATCAGAGAGAGTATATAATCCGTTGGTAAAAGTCTGTTGAAGCAACTTTAAGCCACAAGATGGCAATGGTGTTTACATTTTTTATTAGCACTTAGATTCTGTTCTGTCAAATAACTTGCATTTTTGTTTATGTTAAAAAATAATTGAGATATCACTCCGGACTGGCATCTTTAAATCTCTAATCATATATCTAAGACTTTAGCCACGGCTTTAACACCACCAGGGAACATGCAGGGGGTTGCACTACAGAAGCCATTCTGCTACCTCTGTCAGTCACCTTTCCGAAGCCAAAGGAAAGCAGAGTGACAGTGTCGTGCAGAGAGGTATCAGCTGGTTCATCACAAGACAGCTTGAGAACAAGACCCACAATTCATTCGCTTTGGACTATATCCAAGCTACCACAGATCTACTGGTCTGCTTGGTACTATGTGACTTTCTGTCCTGGGTCCACTTGCTAAGCACATCTATACCTCATTGCTTTATGTTGGATAAACACACACTGGGTGCCTTGCAGAAAGTGAAGCCCAAGAAACCCCTGGTATAAATGCTGTGATGGCATGTCGAGCTTCCATGTGTCCAGAGCTGCTCACTGGTCCTCTTGCTGGGTCCATAACCCCTTCCACTCCTTCTCCCAAGCCCAAGCAAGGCAACTCTGACTGCCTCACACACACACCTATGGTTCATGATGTAGGCTACCTCAGATCCAAACATTTTATTCCTAGAGACACTAATTTCCTAGCATGGATTTCATTTCTTCATTAGCATCCTAATATCTATACTAAGCCAACTCTGAAAACTTAATTCTCCACATTCTTTACATTTGCTGGCAAACTGGCTGGTGTGGTTGGTTAGTCATCTCTCTGTCTCAAAGTGCTTGCCTCACTCACTTGTGACACAATGTAAGGCTTACTGAAGGGAGCAGAAGCACTCCCTGATTTCAGAAGAGTTTGAAACTCCTGATATTTTTCCTCCCTATACCATTACTTCCAACTCATCCTTATTCTACCATTATATATATATATATATATATAAAACCATATTAAAACCCACAAGAAAAAAAAATCAGCAGAGCAAGTACAGGATGATCAAAGCAGACTCCTAACCCTGTGATTGTAACAGCATTACACCCCTCAGTGTGGAGCTTAGGAGTTAGTTTACTTAATTACATGCTTCAATTTGGAGTTTAAGATTTTAAGCGAGGGAATATATATATTTTTTTTCTAAAATATGCCTACAGTACAGCACTAGACAGAAATAATCAATACAATACAGAAACACTAGAACATGATAAACAGCCTCATGATAATCAACATTGATGAACATCATCTTGTCTGTTTTATTATAATCTCCATTATAGTAAGTAATGATTTCAGACTAAGAATGCAGCCACAGGGTGACTTAGGAACATGAAAACACTCTTCACAAAGGAAAACAAAGGGGACAAAATGGGGTCTTACGGAATAAGGCCCAGTTCAATTTTGGCCATTAGAAAATTAAATTGACGACGAGAACTTACAAAGATGAACAAGTGAGTCTATGTCTGACACTTGCATTGGGCAGAAGGAAGCAGGATGGGAGTGGAGAGGGGCATTTTTTAAAGATAAAATACTGAGAGGTATCGTGCAGAGCAATGGATTATTGATCCCAAAGGAAAGAGTGGCAAATGGGAACATGCAAACAGCTGCTTGGGCTCTGGATCAGAAAGGCATCTTTATTCAGTACATTATTTAAACATGTAAGCATATGATTCATTATTGCCCTGAACAGAAATGCACTTAATCCATTTTCTGAATAGAGACCTAAATAAATGTTGAGAGGTAGAAGACGAGACAGCAGAGGACTGAGCTGTGAAAACAAAGAGAAGGTAATATTTCGAAGCAGTTACCACGATGTTGAAATTCAAAAAGGATGAAGGTGGTATTCGACTACAAGGACAGCATTAGTTACTTAAGTATAACCAGTTTTAGTGTTATGAAACAGGTCTCAAGAAGGACTTTGAAGAGCAAGAGAAGAACAAAGGGCAGCAACAGCTCAAGGGCAGGTCAGTAATGGAAATCTGACCCATTAAGTGTTTCGGTCTCGTTCATCAGTTTTCCCAAGGAAGAGGAAAAGGAAGGTTCTATACTGTGCTCATACACCTGCAAAACTCAATGCTTTCTCCTGTGCCCGCTGCCATCAAAACTGGTGATGCTGAGAGACAGCAATCACAGGTGCAGACTGGGCTTCCAGACAGCTGTTGCCTCGTCTTGCTTCCTATGAAACAGCCTTGCTCCATACGTAGGGTATCAGCTTCCTCTCTTGCTGCCCTCTTTCATGTTCTCTAGTACGCTCCAGCAGGGCAATAGATCCAGTGAGGTCTGGAGTAAGTTGTCTTATAGCTTAAGCATGATTATGCATTAAGACTCTTTATCAGAAACCTTCTTGTGTCATCCAAAGATGGGAAGCAATGGATGTGCTCTGCAGTGCCTGCCTGTGTATACTCTGTCAAAGGCAGCTGGCATTTTGTCTCAATACAAATTGCAGAATCCATCTACATGAAAGAATGATTTCAGAATCTCGCTCTAAGCCTGAAGAATCAAGGCTGGATTTTCAATCCTATTTCTCACCCCAGCTACTTTCATGACCTAGGGTAGCACATTTTATACTCAGCTTTCAAAATGACTGGCAATTTTGGTGCCATGCAGCCTGATCTTCAGACATGCTCTGCTCCAATTTCCAGATTAAAAATTAAAGACTATATTTGGAAGCGTTGCTATTGCCTCTGGCCCAGTATCCCTGTTTGTAATAAAGAGTTAGCTTATTTCTCAAGAATGCTGAGAATTTAATTACATAATGTCTGTAAAGCAATTGGAAGAAAAGCACTATATAAGTGTTAAGCATTATAATCGTATTAAATGTGTATGCCCAGTATTGGGAGGAAGGGATGTGATTATCTAATAAGAAATGACCTCTCATCACCAGCAATAAAAGACTTTGTGAAGACCACAATGTTGTGCTGGCATAGGCTGAATTAAATGTCAAGAATATCAAGCAGTGCTTTTAAGTTTTCATTGCACAGAAGGTTAAAAGTATTCCTGTTAAAACATGCACTGCCCAATCAGAATATTCTCAGTACTAATGGCTTTACAAATACTGGTACAGATATTAACTGGAAGAGCTAATTTGAGGCTATCTACTGTCACCAGTGCAGCTTTAGATGAATGAATTTTAATCTGACCCTCAAGAGTCAGTCTAGACGAATAATAACAATGAAAAATGCATGAGAACAGCAATTTCAACATGGCTATTTCACAGACAAGCTTATTTTATGCATCAATAGCAAATAAATCAAGAAATTGGATGGACTTTCTGAATGTCTTTCACTGTTCTAAGTAAATCCATCTAGCCAGTGCAACCATCAGTTCTAAAGATTGGAGAGTAAACAGAGGAGGAATATTGATTGATTGCTTGATTTGGAATGGAATTCCTATCTTCACCTTTGCCAGGAATTTAGCTTATAGAGGTGACACTTTTTATCTTGTTGCTATAAACTGAACTGTAAGATATCCTAATTGCTAACGGTTGGACTTCACTGATTATGTAAAAAGAAACTGCATCTTTAAAAAACACTTGTGCAAACTTTATATAAATACCATGGAACAACAACATTGTTTGCAACAAGTTGTAATACAGCTCTGGTAGAAGAGGTTAACGAAGTACTTTTAAAAGACTTCTACAAAATTTAAAATAACGTATGTCCTAATTAATAACAATGGGAATTACATGTTGTCTCAGAAACACAGACTAGTTAGTTCAAATGTAGGTGCCTAAAGAAATAATTCAGCCTATTCTGGCACAATGTTGTGGTCTATCATGTTTTGCTCTAAAACCAGTGAGTACATACAGTGTGTCACTATCAGGCAAACCAACAAAAATACTGGATTTGGTGTGCCATTTATCTGTTCCTAATATTAGGTGCTCAGGTTCAAATTTTGGGCCCAGTTCCCAGGACTTACTTCATTTAATTTGGAAGATGGCCCAGATCTTTGTACTAACACAAATCAGAAAAGCTTTTTATATTACTGCTTACTGGTGGATTCAAGTGGAGTTCACAGTCAAAGTTTCATTAAAACCATCAAGCCCTAAACAGTAGCCTATAAAAACAAAAGATCATACTTTGTTTTTAAAAGGAAGTTTGACATATTTTACTTGCTGTGCATTCAGTTTTGCTATATGAGAACCAATGGAGCCTCAGAATAATACTCCTTACTATGAATCATTGTATATACTTCAGTATCTGAAAATACATAAAATCAGATTTTTTAAAAATATTATTTTCAATTAAATCCTCAAGCATGCACATATGCATTCAGCTTCATGAAGATTCCCCTTCCATTGAACAAAATACTGTAACTGTTCTATCAAACACAGGCAAGTTAGATAATTGATGTATTATTATACCTTAACAGATGCACAGGAAATGACTCTTGGATGTTCCGACTTCTCATCAATGTGTATCTGCACACATGTGGCACTGAACAGCTGGGACTGAAGATTACGTTCGAGAAATCTTAAACAAAAGGTTTGTTCCATTTACCCTGTCATGTATGGATGTTCATTCATGTGGGCAGTTTAAACACAATATAAGAATTAAAAAGGAAATAACTTACTGCCCATGGACTTTGGATTGCATTGCGGAGAACAAAACTAAGCAAATGTTAATAAAACTGTTATTTTCCAAGTCCTTAGCAGAAAACTATATGAAGCCCTTCTGGGCTTTCATTTCCAGTATATGTTTCTCCTGGCATGACATATGATACAGATGAGAAATAAATCCTCATGGTCCATTTAAGATAACTGAGACCATTGTTTTCTGAGCAACTTCCTCCATGAAATTAAAATTGTGTATGATAAACCAAGAACCTATCTGGAGACTGGTTCTACCAGGAGAATGGTTGGAGGAATGACCTAATGAGTTTCAACAATAACAAAGCATGATGTCAAGGACAACAATAACATACATACAGAGAGGTTTGTCCTTAACGGACAAAACTAATGCTAAATATGTAGTGTTTCTGTTGCAATACAGACATTCAAGAAAGCCTCATTTCTTTAATTCAGAAAACCAGAATAAAATTCCATGAATCCATCATCTTGTTCATGCCATTAAGATGCATTTCATAGAAAAGTTCTATGACACATGTTCATACCAGATCATTAACATCACTTTAATCAGAGAGACTAGAAGGCAATAGAAGATCTCCACTTCACAGAGTGGAGAAAAGAAATATTAAGTATGAGTACAAAAATCATCTATGAAAATCCCTCTCACAGTGCATTAAGCAAAAATAACATAATGAATTAAAATAATGAAATTTATAGAAAATCTGTCATTTGTGTATGTCTGACATGATTCAAAAGCATGCCTGGGTTTTGTCTAGGTGAACATATATTTTCAAACACAGTACCATGGCATGTGCACCAGGATGACTGCCATCAACAGTAAGATACACAGCATTGGAAAAGATCTCTTGGAAGGTCATGCAGAAGATGAATATAGAGATGCAACACGGGATTCTGGTCCAAGGTAGCTGGCGCTCGAGCCTCCCCACTTTCAGTGGTATCACTGACAAGATTTTCACAGCAACTACATCAGTCCTACATCAGCAAATCAGCTGGAATGATTGCAATGGGTTATCCTTTCAATATTTTCAATGTTTGGAAAATGTGCGGAAAGTATGATAATTATGTAAAAAGCATCTCAATAAGAAACTGCAAGCATATAAAAACAAACAAACAAAAAGGGATCTCTAACAGATATTTTCCTGCAAGTTTCATGGCAGGACAAGTTTTTTTGAAAAGTGGAGGAGGACTTTGGGAGGAAGAGGGTCACATGATATTACAAAATATTTGTGTTCCTCTACATAAACCTGAAACATAAATGATGGTATCAGACAGAAATATAAAATCAGGAAGAAAGAAAAGAAAAAACCTTCAACAACCATGCTTCTCTGACCCAAACCAGGTTGTCTTGGTATTTAAAACACATTGAAATGAAAAACATATTTACTGTGTAAAAGTGACTATTATTCGTGCAAGTTTAAACAGTGAACCCAAAGAAAATGCCTTTGAATCCCTGTGCATGCTCCTAGGGAAAAGATGGACAAGACAAACATTTTACTGGCAGCATGAATGCACAGTCAGAACTAGAAACAGACTATTTAATTTGTGCAAAATATCAGGACAAAGCTGCAAGGGACCTTAGATGGTTTGTAATGAATCTAGCAGAGCCTGGCAACAACTGACCAGAGATTGACCTGTCTGAACAAAGGGAAACTACTGTTACTGCTAGTTAGTTACTGAAAAGTCATTCTTGAAGTAATTCAACCATGTTATTCAGCACTAGGATTAATTAAACCATGGGGATGTGCATCAGATTTTCTCTTCATGATGAGCTTGTTTCAGCTAATGGCTCACTATACATAATCAAGGGCTGTAAAGAATTGAAATGTCATGCCTATGACTGGCAGGCTGGACAGTAGAAGCCAAAGCAAATGTGAATAGTTAAGAGGCTCATCTGAGCTTCCTGGCCTACAGAAAGACATCTACAGAACCACAGGCTTCACCTACACAGATATATAAGCAGAAGACCTAAATCAGCAAACCCCATTAAACAGCATTGCCTAATGCTCTAAGCTGTGCAAACCATGACAAAACACATGAAAAACAAAAACAAAACAAGCCCTTGAATACACAGAAAATTATAGATATACCACAAGTCATAAAAGCCTAAACATTGAAGTTCTCCACAAGACGCTCCAACATAGCAATTAGACTTGTAGCTTAACAAATTCTTCTATTACTAACAATGCAACAGATGACACAAGCTTTGGTTTAAAAATGGTGTATGATAGGACAACTGTGATCTCAACAGCCTTTGACAGCAATTTACCAAGAGCAAGGAGAAAGAGCTCTTAAACTCAGTACAGGCAGAAGCTTTGATGCCACCAGGACTGTACCTAGGAAAGTATAATGAGCCATGGTAACCCCAAGTATGGGGAAAGTTTCAACCCCAAATGTGGAAGGACAAAGGGATATTCTAACGCTGGAGTAAGAAGACCATTAGCATCAGCCCTGTTCAGTCTTTATTTAGAGGAAACAGTGACATATATTTGAAGGATGTCTGGTCAATAATAGCCAGATCCTTCTGCTTTCTTTGTATGTGTGTGCACATGTGCATATGCACACACAGAGAAAAGTATGCTATGGTGAAAGCAGAGACCAAATTTTTTTAAAAAATCATTAATAGATGGTTTGTTTAGCTTGTTGATCCTGAGTGAATCTTCATTCCACTGAGCTGCTTAAACCAGGACACTAGCAAATCATGAGGTCCTCACTTGATCCAAACTCTTTTCAGTCAGTGGGATTTTTTATTAAGAAGGACTCAAATATTTAAGCTAGAATCAGTGCACTTCCTGGCAAGATAAAGATCTTGGTATTAAAATCCTTCATCTTCCAAGTAATGACACTTTTTTTTTTTTTTTTTTTTCCTGTGCCTCTGACAAAGGTGAGCTCTTGAAAAATGGGCAATTTGCTTTGGTTTAGCTTGCATATACTTGGTGTATGACTATCAGTTAAAAAGTTTCTCTCTAATGTTTGTCCATCTGGACAGGAAACAGTAAGAAGCTAAAAGAGGGGGAGTGGGGTAAGAGAAAGGAGAAAGGAAATATAAACATTGATGGAAATACTACCAACACTTTTTAGAATATCAGGTATGTGGAAAGGAGATAACAGAATACTTTTTCAAACAGATCTTTGGCTTCCCTGATTTAGGGAGAAGATCATTCTGTTATCTGGGGCAAGACATAGGGCAGAATTGCTCTTTGGCTTTCCCTTGGTGAGCCAGGTTCGCTGGCTAACTTTATTTAAAGTTGCCGTAAACACTTTATTTAAAGTTGCTGTAAACACTCCGCCAGTACATTTATGAAGGATGTCTGAATTCCCAGTGGAAAGAGTGCACTGGGCGGTTCATAGAAACACTGGTGCGGTACTTTGAAGGAATGTAAGGTGGTGCCTACACACATGCATTCACCAGTACTGTAATTTCTCCTCTTCCTTTAGGGCACGCACAAAAGAAACTGCCTTATTCAGTGCAGATGGTTTATTATCCAGCAACATCCTTTGTTAAACTGCAACAGTACTGGAAAATAATAAATATGGAACAGTTATTTCCCACTTATTACTGAATCTTTAAATTGAAGGCAAATTTATCTCACCAAATTTACAAGTCTACAGCATCATGAGCTAATCACCATTCACTCTCTTTAGAGTTGATGGAGAGAAATAAGTGCTGTAAAGAACAGTTCATTTGACCTAATTTGGAAGCCCACTTTAGAAGGGTCATAGTTTAGAAGTGCCTTTTTATCTGCTAACTATAAAAGTTATATATATAAAAACCCCATATATAAAAAAACCCATATATATATATATATATATAAAAATATAAAACTATCTAGATGATCTGCTTAAAAGTAGACCTACATTGCTACATATGTAAGAATTCACTGAAGTTGTTTGGTTTTTTTTGGTGATTATTGACACATGGCCTACATCTTGTTTCTGTCAAGTCAGAATTGTGAGGAAAATCTGAGTGATTTGTTGCATTTTGATTTTAATGATAAAGTTTTTTTAACTACCAGTTTTCTTTTTTGCTGTGCAATTTTTGCACTTTACATCCTTTTCAAATACATCTAACAAATCTAGGATGGAGGTCAGATATTAGCATGTCAACTCTGGAAATATTTCAAAGTATTATTTTTATCTCCAAATCAGCCAAATAATCTATTCATTAGTTAAGTATATAACATATGCATGACTCCATTATAAACTGAGTTACAGTATAGTATTGAAAAAGGACATCTTCATTATGCACTTTCAACACTGAATTACTAAAATCATAGTATCTTTATTGAGCGTTGTATGTATATAACAGCCATATTAGATTCAAAATAGTTGACATCATATCTTATCACTGTCAAAACAATATCTCTCTTGACTTAGTCCAAGCACATTCTAGTCCTAACAAATCAACACATCGTAAGTTTCACTACTCTAATTAACAAGAGAAGACAGCTTTTATGTCAACGGTAAATCATCTGTATTCTATTTATCATACAGTCCTTAAACATTTTAGTTTGGTAAAAAACAATTACATCTTTGTCTCCCTGAAGTCCAGTCTTCTCTTACTAACTTTCATAAAAAAACTAAAATCAAAACCTTTACAGAGAAATGAAACCCACCCAAGAAGAAAGGCATCATTCAGAAACAATAGCATGTGTTCCTGCATATAAATACGCCAGCGGAGTTAAGACTGTGTGGAGCATCTTATATTTTCACAGTCTTCAATGCTTTGATCTACTACCTTTTAATGTAGGTGTTTTCTAATGTAATTAGGGAAAAGCCATAAACTATTTAACCAAACTCAGAAGCTCAAAGGTTTCAGGATCCTACAGCAAACCTATCACTGTGGTAGCTTATACAATGAAATGTGCAACAGAGATTTAACTCAGACAGGAAAATTATTTGCTTGTCTGGATCTGATTTATCTTTGCAGACCCAGGTCATTCTTATTTAACTTTCTGCCAGCCCTCCCACCACATATGCTGTAGTGGAAACTTAAGAAAGATTATTGGAATTAATTAAAGCAGAGTAAAGATGTTCAATTTTGACTATACCAGTTGTAGCTTGCTTTTTCCAACACTGTCCTGACCTGAGCAATAAAATAATGCATTTTTAGGTAGTGGATGAACCTCATTGGAAAAGGAACCTGATTATCTACAGCCTGTCATATTGTGTTGCTATTTATACAGGGCAAAGAAGGAATAAATCAAAAGCCTCCACTCAATCTGCAAACAATGCTGTAAAATGTTAAAATATAACAGAAGACAAAACCCAGAGGACAAGTAGTCTTATATTGTTTAGTAATGGAGAAGTAGAGAAGGCATTCAACAGAGGAGTGGACACACAGACTGCCTGTACTATAGTAAACCGAAGTGTAGGACTAAAGCTAGCACACTGCCATGTAATTGCTCAGTGCTTAATTTTTAGCAGGCTCTGTAACATGGTTGTGGCTGAGCCAGCTACCATTTTCCCAGGCAGTTTCCTGACACGAACTGCTGGATAGCTTGGACTAGGAAGTGATCCAGTAAGCAGTATGGATGGGAACACCTAGTTTGGGGCATGAAGGAGGGATTTAGCTGGACAGATGTAAGCCAGGACCTGCACTAGCTTGAGGGCCAGGGAGCAGACTCTGGTCACTGTTGTGCACCAGTTAGTCTAGATACAACCACAAATGTACATAGTGGAATCACCTTTTGTTTTCCTTTAGAAAAACATTTTTTTACCCTACTAGTCATAGGTACCCTATGGTGAAGGACTTAGTTGCTGGGATGGGGAGGTGATGGAAAATGTCCCATCTTTTATGGAAATGTTCATACCCAGTAAAATTATTATTGCCATCTCACCGAATAAACTGGACTTTAAAGTTTATCTACAGAAGACAGAGAGAGAAGAAAGAAGAAACCATCCTCCTTGTTATCAAAATTTTTCTGTGGCCAATAACAAGTAATTTTGCTGTGTTTCCTTATATGAATAAAGATTCTCTGTAGTCTAAGCAGTGAAGATCTGATTAGCAAACCTCATGAAGATGTTCGCAGTTTAATACAAGTGACACTTATTTGCCTACAGTCACCTTTCTAGTAAGTGGAATAACTTAATGAATAATTGAAATATTGCTATTTGATATCTGCTCAATTATTCAATGTTAAAAGAGAGAATATAAATTTTTCGGCAAACATTGCTATCCTGAATTTGTTTAGCTGTGGTGTTAAGATCACAGTGGCAGCTTTACCCGCAGTGACAGTGAAGAAGTCAAGGCTATTTTCTGATGGTTATTCTATATTCTAACAGTCTAGAAGCATTATTTTCAGAGGTGTTAACACTGGGGGCTTTCACAATGTTTGTGAACTTGGGGTGTGTTCAACAACTCAGAAAGGAAGTCAGAGATTTTTGCGTTGTGCAGTAAAATTTATTTTCCTTTTAGCTTTGCCTATTGTATCTTACAGAAAATTCCTAATTCATTGCAGAGCACTGGTGCTGAGCATCCTGCTCAGTCATTGGCAACTGGATTAAATTTCCTGGGGGGGGTAAAAGTAAGAAAGGTAAGATACAACATTTAGATTGAGGATTTGAAGCAATGATCAAATAAAAGGTTTTTTTTTTTTTAAAAACAAAAAGGTTTGTAGTCTCTAGGTTACACAACTAAACTCATGACCTACAAGATAGAGTATATATGAGTACATACAGTACATGTATTTAGATAAAGGCACAAAGGGCTTCCAGCTAAAATTGAGCAGTCAGCATTTCACACCAGATTTTTTTAATCAGACTAGCAAATTATATCTACCAAAGAAATCTGGATTTCATCAGCCAAAAGTTGAGATATGCCCAGAGAGACGCATTATTATTTGTATAGGGGCTTGCAAGAATGTCTGAAGGCGTGTCTTGGAAGTGGGCAGCCTGACTGAGTTTTGGAGTGGTTGTGGTTATCACCTGCAACAAGCTGACTTCCTCAGAGACACTCAGAGCAAAATGTGAAAAACCATGAGCTAAAGAGATGAAAACCAAACTTAGCACTGCAACAGTTACATTATCACAAGGAACGTTACAACTCACCATGTGACTTTTTTAAAAATAATGAAACCCATTTTTTTTCAAAGACAAATATTTTAAATGCTCTGTCTAGACTTTTGGAATGATATTTTCTTACTCCACCAGGAATCAGCCAGGACTTCAAACTTTTGTAGCACGTCAGTTAAATGTTCTGAACTTTATTTCATGTATAGAAATCAGGCTCTAAGGTTGAAGTCCCAATTGCTTTGTTTCTAAAACTCTTTTTGAGAAGTTTCCAATTCTGACTTGACTAAGTACTCCCCTCTGAGCAAAGTTTTCTGGTAACATTTGCTCTAGAATAGGTGGATGTTAGATTATTTACAGGTTATTAGAAATGCATCCCTAAAATGTACTTAATAGACACTAAATTTTCATGTCATTATCCTCTATTCCTATAGGTGTAACTTCTGGGTTAGCTTCAAAAGCCTGAGGTCCTAGCAAAAATTTGCTCACATAGAAGATACAGTTTGAATTTCTAGATTTCTTGCAAAGTGTACTGACTAGTCCTTTCATTGCTTATTGTAAAAAGGACAAAACATTGCAAGGAGAAGTATAATGGCATGATTTCCTAAAGTAATTTAATTGTCTCTGATGCTTTCCCAAGTTTGACAGCAGTATCAGAAAAAACAAGGTACTGCTTCCACAACTTAATGATAATGCCTTCATCCAGGACAACAATAATTGAGTTTTAATGTCTTGCACTGTTGCATGTAATAAATCCTCTCTATGTGAAACTCTAACCTCTGCTAGGCAAGATTAATGGTTAACAGTGTATATAATATTTATTAAACCTCCTTTTATATTGCTTGGCAATCTGTGCTGCCATCAAACAACTTGAAATAATTGACATTTAGCACATCAACCTTCTTTTGACTAAGAAGCATGACATTCATGTAGATAGTAAACATTTGGCAATTGCTGTAAATGTCTCCAAATTTAACGTCATGACCTTTTCTCAGGTAAATGTTTTGGGATAAAATGTAAATAGTGATTTGCTGTATGTCAAATATCATGCAACATCAAGTTTACTGTCTTATTATTCTTGAGAGGTTTGCAACTTGATTTTGACCTGTGGCTTCATCTTTTAAACTTTTGTACAAAATACTTGTGTGCGGGTTTTTTCAGTCTATTTTTATGATTTTTATATATTTTCAGTATATTTTTATGGAAGAAGTTCATTGGATTTTTTTCTCTTTGGTAGCTTTAGAGTTTTATTGACAAGGATCCAGTAAAATTACCACTAAAATAAATTAGATACTTAGACTTTAGCAAGGTGACTTTAGTGATGTTGTATATGTCAGAGTGTTTTTTAAAGAGGGTTTTTTATTGTTCTTTGCTTGGCCTGTCATGTACTCTGAAGACAGTGCTCCAGAAACAAACAAACCAAACAAAATTCACACTACAAAAAGCAGCTGAAAAAAAACAAATGTTGGATTCATTCTGGTCAAAAAGGCATTACCACGTTGCGATTGAATTTGGTCCAAAATAAATACAGTAGGTGTCTAACTGAAAATGAGGCCAACAGGTATTTATTTATATTTAATGACTTTGGAGTACAGTTAATTTGAAAGAAAATCTGGAATAATACCATGTATACTCCTGTGATTTAGACATGGAGGCATTTGGTCACTAACATGGTTCCTACCAGTGAAGATACATGCAAGTGAGAAAATATGTTCCTGGAGTGAGAGGAGCATAGGGAGCTCCTAGCGGTCTGCTTTGGTCAATGGGGAGCTGAGGCAGTATGTTGTGAGAGTTAAAACAAGAAACATGCATGTCTGAGTCCCATGACTTGTCTTCCTGTTATTGTACTCCATTGCCATATGGTTCAGACACACACACTGCTACCAACCCTTGATCACTTTGTGAGGCCTATAGAAGTGGAAGTGGCAATTCCTGTGCCAGGAGAAATATCAGGTGTTGTCTGAAGGCAAACTGAAATCCTTCTCATACTGCTGTTAAGTGTCATTTTAGCCATGAATTTGGAAATGGTTTCTGATATGGAGGTCTCTTAAGGAGAGCCATAGAGCAGAGCACATACTTGCTGTGATCTGGCTGCCATTGCTATCACTATCGTCATTGATCTGTTGTCATCACCTTTCTCTTCTGCAGGATGGTCCTGCTCCTCTGACTCATTTAACCTGCTGCTTTCAGAATCTCAGTCTACAAAGGAAATTCCAAATAAGGTACATAAAGCCTCAGCAAGAACTGCTCATGTAAAACTCTTTCTCAGCATTGCCACAATGATCCTCTTCAGTTCCTTCCTTCCATACCTCCACAAAGAGTTATAGGACGCATGAGGGACTTGGGTTGCCGTTGAACAGCAAGCCCTTCTCCAGAAAAGTCCAGGCAAGACCCAATAAAGATATTTTCTGCTCACCCTAGCTTTGAACTGTTAAACTTGTGGCTCTTACATTTACTGTTGAAAATAAACCAACAGTTTCTGTTCCTAATCCTTCATCATACTGAACATCATATGTGCTAGGAACAGACTCTTCCTTAAACAATGTATTTCCCTACCAGTAGTGAGTAAAGCTACCTGCTCTGTCTCTATAGGCCAGCAAAATCCTCTGGGTAGCCAGCAGTAGCCTTCCTTGTTTATAGATGTGTTTGCTGTGATAATTAAGCTTTCAGGCATCTATTCACCCTTTTATGCCAAAATAGTGTTAATGGACATTCTTACAAATAAGTATACTGCATAAAATTAAAAAAAAAAAAAAAAAAAAAAAAAGAAAAAGTCACAGCTGAAGTGAATAGCTGAAATAAAACAAAGAGAATGGGCTACTAAGACTTGCTGAGCTGGGGATGTATTTGGATTTGTGTTGATGAAAAGGGAATGATAAAAATGCCATCAGAGTGGGAGGAGCACACAGCAGAAACCATTCAAACTAGATGTCACAACAAACATTTCAAATATTTGGCAAAGCAGTGGACGTGTGACAGAGGAAATCTTTAGTGTGGTCAAGAATCAGAGCATAACCTGAGAAGAATAACAGTAATCCAGAAAAAAAGTCAAACATAGTAACAAGGAGCAAAATCCCCATCCTAAAACACCCACAACTCAAAAGACAGAGCACAGGATGCTATTATTGCTTGGCTTACATGACCACTGATAGAGCAATAAGTGTGAAACATATTCTGCCAGTTTGTCGCTATCTGTAGACTATCAAATAATAACTGTGGATATGTTTTTTTTTAAATAGTAAGAAATTAGCTTTGTATTCACAGTGACATATTCAGTGACTGAAGATGTCTAGCCATTAACTACATATTTGCAGAACAGGCAGTATAAAACTCATTATCTATGGACTCAAACAACAATCAAAGGCATTGATGAGCAAAAGAGCTAAGTCCATCAACTCATCAGTAGCCACAATCAATAACCAGAGCCACAAGTTTGTCCATCAAACTGTAAGTAGCAAGAGAAGATAAAGGCAGCACTTTGTTACAGTAATAATGATGCTTATAGTCAATAATAACATCTCAAACACATAAAAGTTTAGTTGGATTTCACCAGCCTGTAACTTCCTTAAATTCTTTGTTTCTGGATCACATTTAGAGTTTTTGACCTTCCCTATTGATTAAATGGCAATTTCATATAGCCAATGATTAGATAATCCAATCTTATCTGCCAAAAGTGATCAACTGTATATGAAATAAAGGGCAGAAGTTGTATAATTTACAATACAAATGAGCTGGTTCCTGTGGCTCTGATTAAATAAAATAAAAAATCAAATTAAACAGTGATCAAATTATAGGGGTGGCACTGTAACAATTTTAATTTTTCATGATTAATTTAAGACAGCACTTAGCTAAAAAATAAATAAAAAAACCCTTTTTACTCCTTCCTTCTTTGAAGTTAATTAGCCTTACTTAAAACTATTTCTTTAAATGCCAAGGTGCAAAACATTGAGAGCTATTTTCAAAGTCATCCAAGTATTATTTCTACACTACACATAAAAATGCTGACAACATCCTCAGGGATAAATTTAACTTGGGAATCATGCTTCCACTTTAAAAAAAGATTTTTCCCAAGCTGTTTCTGTCCATTCAAGAGAAGTTGCTTCCTTTACAATACTGAAAAGACATCTTTGAAGCATCAGCTCAGTTTATTGTGTCCTAAAATTCACCAGGCAATTCAGCTCGGAGAACTAAGGCAACTTTTCCTGAACATTCACTTGATCTCCGTGCCAACATGCAGGAGAAGGAGGGGATGTCAGTGTCTCCCCCAGGACACCCTCCTTCTGCGGGGAGGAGAAGGAAATGTGTCTGTGGTCACTGATCTGTGTCAGGCAATAGAGGCAGCAGACACAGGTACAGGTGGCTATGTCAAGCATCAGGAAAGTTATGCTTGTACTGACAGAGCTATTTCTGCAGATGGACAGACTACAGCTGTGCCTGTCAAAGCATGGGAGGGAAATACCATGAAGCTATCTCTGAGGAGCATGCATCATTAGACAGCTTTGTGTGATATAGCTGTTTTCCACTAATATGGGAATTAAGTTCTTTGACTGAAGAATTCATATTAGGCTCCTGCCCAAAATGACATGTGGAGTAGACTGTCCATTTTTAATAAAGAACTCAATGGCAAAAAAGTAATAAGATCACTGCACCTCTGATATCCAGATCAATAGGTCAAATGTACACAAGGATGCACAAGTGGTGATTTTTTGACAATATATTTTCAGAAATAAAACAATTACTGTAAGTATGGCATTGAAGGTATGCTGTGGACAAACTAGAAGACAAGTTATTTCTGAAAATATTATAAGCAAAAGTTTGAAAGTGAAAGTTGTGATAAGATAAAATAAAATGAGACTGGTTGAGATATATTTGGTGCCTTGTTTATTGACATTATGTTAGAGATAAAAAAAAAAAAGGTAGAGCTAAACAGTGGTTTAAAAGCAGCTCATTTCAAAAGAAAAGAGCTAAATGGAGGTGATGAAAGTATGACAACCTGTTTCAACAACTGGTTTCCATTTATAAGAAACATGCTGATTAGATATAAAGAATGCAAGATTTTGAGAGGTTGCTTCATAGCTTTGTTGGTTTACTAACACTGCTGTTCTGTATACCTCCATGTCAGCTTGAAGTCTGAATAATTCAATATTTTAAACTCTAACTTATTGTTAGAAGTCTTCCTGATACCTGGATTCGGGATTTTATCCCCTCTTAATACTGAAACTTGTTTTTAGTTGGTTGGGAAAACTATTTCTTGAAGACTTATGACTGCAGTGAAGAGGAGACACCTCATTGACCATTTCTTGTTCTGCACGTATTTGTTTTGGCAATGAAAAAGAAACGATGATTCATATGAGAACAGCATAATATCACTTTCACCTATTAAACAAATTCTCCTTTCCTCCTCTTCATTCCCCTCCACCCACTTTTTTGAGTTATTTGTTTTAAAGTAATAACTATAAAGTAAATAATTTTAAAAAGCCATCCTTATGCATGATGGCCAAGGTCCAACACAAGATTAGCAGACCTCACTTTAAGCTGCTCTGCAGGTTAGAGTAGGATGCACCTGGCCCCCATGCCCATGTGTGTGCCGTTTCAGCATTGAAATAGTTCCCTGATTGTCCATACACTATCTTCAAGGCAACCTCCCAGCAGGAAAGTATGCTTCTACCAGTGTCAAAATCTGCCCATCATTCTAGTTAAGCTTCTTTTCTCCTTAGGGTAACTAAGAAATTGGTGCTGTTGACTCAAACATCATGAGCAATTTGATATTGCATTGGTATCATTGTTTATCTTGGATTGTTACCTCAGAAATAACCATATTTTAAAAAGGCTGACACCAAGTTATCAAAAAAATACTGCTGGTAAATCTAGAGAGATGCTCACCCTGTGTGTGTGCCTGGACAGTGGAAACTTCAGGACCTGTGTTTTTCCTGAGTTCTTTCTCTGTATTAACTCATTGACCTCCAAATAAATTTGGGTGCTTCAATAGTTTTAGCGCTTTGACATGTTCTCAGTTATGGGGTGCTGGCTCCCTGGCACTAGGAGAGAGCCAACAAGGTGAATACAGATTAATGATTAAAATAATTACTTAACACTAAAGAGAAAACTGTAACTTTGCCATATTTATAACTATTACTTACTTGATGAGCTATACAATTTCTGAGCTTTTAAGCACACAGTTGAAATTCAGTAAGGGGATAATACTCAGGTGACAGGAGGGATTTTTTGGGGTGATACCTGTAAGAAGCTATGCCAAGTTAACCAACTCACAAACCTGTGAAATTCCAAAGGCTCTGAAAATCCATGAAAGCAGATGACCTGAGTAAATCAGGTAGTGATTTATGTGTTTTCAATATAGCTGTGTATAACAGATTTTATTTTTATGATAATTGTAAATAATATACAAAAAGAAGAAAATTACAGTTGCAAATTCAAGCACATCAAAGGTGATGTTCTTTTAAATCAGCTCCCATTTATTATATAAGATGATACAGTCTTTAATGACATGATAGCATACCCCCATCTCATTAACTGTGCAGAATGTACTGTGATTAAAGGAAGAATGTTTTACAGTAGGGGAAAAAGCACCTTCTGTTACAGTACAGGATGAAAGCCCAGGAAAGCTGGATGTACCCATGGTTCTATCACAGACTGCATATGTGATGGTTATCAGAAGGCAGATAAAAAAAGGATTTGGGATATGACTGTGTGACTGAGCTTGTACTTGCTAATTTCTAAATACTTTATATTTTCAGAAGTATTTTTCTCTTAGCACCATTCTCTGTATGAAATATTAATTACAAGCTAGTAAACCACAGCAAAGTTATGAGATACTCACGTAGTCTTCTACTGGTGACAAATGCTTTTTTTTATAGCAATTACATTAAATAACATAGCAGTTCTTAGGAACAGTAAGAAAGAGCCATATTCACCACAAATTTTAATAAAGGAGTGAAAACCAGTGAGTAAATTAAAACATTCCCACCATTTTAGCTCGCCTGATACAGACTTACACATTGAGTCACAAAATAATGGAAGCTTACAGTATTCAAAATACAAATGCACTTAAACATTTGATCTGTCAAACAAAGCATTTTGTTGGCAGACAGTCCCACTCTACACAAACCAATTCTAATTCTAGACTTAAAAATCCCTCAGTACAAAGTAAATGGTGCCTTCCATAGCTAAGCTGTTGTAGATATTCTCCAACCATTTTTTCATTAAAACACTTCCTTTCATGTTTGTTTTCGAAGTATTGCAGAAACTGTTTTCCTGAAAACCAAGCAGGAGAACACACTGTTTGAGTTATAAAAGATACTACTTCTACATAAGAGGTAAGATAAATAAGATGTTAAAGAGTAATTACTACAGTGAATAATTCACTGTCATATGTTACAAAGTATAGAAACTTACAGATTTATATTCTCTGACTCACTACTATCTCGTTTTATACAGGAACACTTTATACATTTTTCAAAATGTTAGCTGAATTGTAATTGGTGCTTGAAACAAAAGCTTAGTGATAGTAAAAAATTTTCATCAACTACTAGTGCAGCTTAAATGAGAGTTAGTACAACAAGTATTTTAAAACAGAAATTATAAACCAGAAAAAATAGTTTGATAAGAATTAAGTTTCTCTAAAAGACTCTTATTGCTTTCTGAAACTTATTGCTAGCTCTTGAAGTCTCCTCTATTTTTTCTGCAAGCCAATATGTACAGAAGTACACACAAACACTGTTTATAAATCTGAAAAATAGATGCTTTCAAAACTGTAATACCAAGGCTTTTGAATGCTGATTAAATCTTTTCAGTAATACTGCAAAAAGCAAAAATTCATCACAGAAGAAAATCAGAAAAACATATATGAACTTATTTCTGACTTGTCAACTATTTTG
Source organism: Streptopelia decaocto (assembly GCF_964273445.1). Taxonomy (NCBI): domain Eukaryota; kingdom Metazoa; phylum Chordata; class Aves; order Columbiformes; family Columbidae; genus Streptopelia; species Streptopelia decaocto. Next base: position 56,147,099 of record NC_138656.1, on the reverse strand, counting down.
GAGTAACATGATATACAATCTGTGATCTGCAATTATTAATGCCTAAATAAATTGATCTACCAGTAGGTACCTTCTGTTCCACTTAAAATATCCTGGCTTTTATTGAGTTCAATATCAGGTTATAAAATTCATTTTAGAACACTGCTGTATATATAATTTATTTCAGAACTATATCCCTAAATACCTCTGATATTCTTATGATTGAAATTCTACATAAATTAATAATTTCAGTCAACAGAAAGGCATGATTGCTTTGAAAAGCAGAAAAGAATATAAAGGTAGTACTCAACAAATACATTAACTGTACACTGTCAATCATTAATCTTGGTTAATGTGGACTTAACAAGGTTAGTGATTGTAACTTGGAAGTTGAATTTTTCGTGTCACTGCAAAATGCAAAAAAGATTTAATGCATCTTGGAATACGGACTTTAATAGAAAAAGTGCAGAGAGCTATTCAGTCCCAATTTATAGAAGATCTTAAGGTAAAAAAAAAAAGGGGGGGGGGGGGGACTAACCCAGGTTATTATTTCCACAAAACAGGTTGTTTTCCCACTATAAAATGTTAGCTGGAACTGCCCAGATTCTCTGTTGTTGCCTTAAAAGCACATTGAACACAATCTCCTTTTTCTTGGTTTATAGCAAGTTTGAATCGGACTTCATCAGTTATACCATCCTAATGTGAATCAAGCTCATTGATTTTATATTTCCTGTGAAATTTGTTCTCAGGACACTTTCAGAGTTGAAGGCTGTCTATTAGAAGACAAAAGCTTTTCACTTTCTGAGGGTGGCTGAAAATGAACGAGATTCTGCAAACATTTTGTAAATTATACCTGAGGGGTGAGTTCATATTAAGTGTTTTTAATTTATGGATCAGCAATTGGACTCTATGGAACTATTCCTGGCACTTGTTCTAGCTCCTTGACCTGTTCATACAGAAAGAAGAAAGCAGCCAGGCGTAGATAGCAACTGCACAGGCTCCTTTCACAGCCCCCTACAGTGGATGTTTCCAGAAGAAAGCTCTGCATCTGGACAAAGTAATGCAGTGACGGCTTGTTTCAGGGTTGTGGGCACAGCAGGGAAGGGATATTTGCATCCTCCACTCTCCACTGTGCACTGAACGCAGCCGAACCAAGTCGTAGAATGCAAATCTACGCTGTGCCTGCATGCATCCTGGACATCAGCAATGTTGTAACACAGGGTGCAAAAATAGCACAGATAAATATTGCGGATTTAAATGTAACAAAATGAGAGTTTGGGAACTCTGTTGGCATTAAAAATGCTTCCAATAAGGGGTTGTTAATAGCACATATTTTTTACTTAGAGAATCCAAACAACTTATTAAACGATGGGGGGCCCACCATTTCTGTCCCAACCCCTGGGAGACACTGTCTGCCTCTAAGAGCCTATATCCTGAGCAAGTTATACAGTAAAAACTATGCAGTATTTTGTAGGTGGGTGGGATCTTGATATTCTTTCCCTCTCATGCTTCCTCTGGTACTGAATTGAATGTTTGCCGACCTTTGGATGAGCACCTGCATGACAGGATGTTTCTACCCAAGTGCTGAAGATATTCTTAGACAATGTTTGTTTAAATCTTCCCTTTTTAGTAGACTTGCTTGTTGCTCTAGATTGCTAAATATGTCTGTATATTGAATCACCACACATCTTATGTACAGGTATTCCAAATCTTAATATTTGAGCTGTATGGCTTTGGGGATAGATCATTATTTTTTTTACCAAATTTGTATAAATTGAATTTGAGCAAAAAGCACTGTCCTTAAACTCATGCATCTGTTCAACCTAAACTGAAGAGCTACAGAAGTCTTGATATCCAGAAGCTAACCCATTTTATTCCCTGGAGAAATGTCAAAACACACAGCAATCCTTTCATTAAACAAGGTGGAGCCAGGAAACTTTCACACCACCTTTCCTTTTAAGTCATAAAAGTTTTTGTTCATATCCACAGTCTCTGTAATTACTAGAATACATGTAGAAATTTGCAATCAGAAGCTGTCCAGGTATAAAGTAAACCCTAGATATTCGAAGATATTAAGTTCCTGAACTTCCATGGACTCCTGCATGTTTCAGTGACCTAAACAGATTTGAGGATATGGTTAGAGACTTTTTTTCCCCAGTTTTCACAAGAAAGTAACTATTCAAGTGTGCCTATCCACCCTCAGCTACTACTTCTCAATAAAAAAAAAAAAAGAAAAAAGAAAAAAGATACTTTCGGGTGTAAAATTTAATCTCTTCAGAAACCAATGGAAGAAGAACCCAGCAGGATGGGTGTCCCAAGCCCAAACTTGTCACCAAACCCTCACAGACAGCAGTGGAGAGTGGATGCAGGGAAGCCAGATTTAAGCCGAAGTTAGATCTTTTCTGTGCAACTGAATCTAGATTCCTCTTGCCCATCCTTGTGCAAGTGACACAGGGGGCCTTTAGTGTATACAGAAGATGCGAAGTTTTTGAAGTCTCAGTGTTTCCTTATTATAGTAAAAATTTCCACAATAGGCAATGGACATGGTTTCTTGATAGACAGCCGTATTTAACCAAACAAATCCACTTTTCACTAATATTCTGTTCTAACATAAATTCTCTGTGTAACAGGAAAAATTAGAGGAATAAATCAATTTTTATACCAAAGGTAGAATGTTCTGTGTAGAGATGCCACAATAAATCTTTAAAATAAAATAAATAGCAGAAGGAATCAATAGAACCATGCATACATTTAAGATAATTATACTAAAATAATTGCTTATCATCAGCTTACTAGCAAAGGTAAAAGATTAATTATATTTTTCCATGTACTGTAGGTACATGCATGGAACTACCTCACTCTGAGGTACTAGGGACTTTTGGGGACTGTTTAGCACCAGAACACACACAAAGTCCCTATCTGAACACTCAGAAGAAAAAAAAAAAAAAAAGCATATTTCAAAACCTACTAGGAAAAATGTTTAGTGAATAAATAAAAAAGTTATGAAGCTGCAACTATAAATAGAGCTTAGAACATTTCACATTTAGCTCCTTCTCAGCCATCAAGCAAAGCAGTTATTAAGTGTAAAGAAATTACCAGTTTCCAAATGTGGTTATTTTGAGTACACTTACCCATAATAGCTGTACTATTCAAGTTAAAATGCATGCAAGTAAAATGACTATGAATTGCTAATAATTAACAGGAAAATATAGAAGTAATCTATTACCTTTGTTAGTGAGCTGATGATAACTAGTTTTCATGACATTCCAAACACATGTATTTAGAAACAATTGTGAAGCAAATATTAGAGAAACAGGATTATAGCAATATGTCAACAATCAGAAATAGGCACCAGTTTAATCATTTACTTTTTCCTTGGACCAACACAAGAATTTTTTTTTTTCACATGAAACACTTTACAATGTACTGCACACCAGAATATATAAAATTAAATGCTGAAAACTGATGGCTAACAATTTAATTTCTAGGATGTGATCTGCATTTGATAAAATTGACAGCATCACCAGACTGCTAGCTATCAGAATCAGATTTCTTCCGGCTGTCAGGAAAACTAAGGCCTTAGAAACTCACATCAAAGTTGGCTGAAATTTGCATAGCACAAGTCCTAACCATGTAGTGTCTCTATAGACAGATGCACAAAACTTGGTTGCAAGGATATAATTATCTCCCAGGTCTCCAAGATTACTTCTTTTTGCTGCAGTAGAATTAGGAATGGACAAATGTGGAAGCTCTAAAAATCTAAACTGACAATGCTGTTTTGGAGTAGAAGAGTCACTATCATATCTCATCTTCCTTGAAACACAAAGAAAGCAGAAACAATGGGAAAGACAGATTTCCTTTCCATCAACAAAAGCAACATGCAAGGCATTTAGCAGTAGGTTTCAGTGAAATCAGAACATCTTTCCAGTGTAAGAAAATACATGTTATTATTTCAAAGACATCTCAAGGATGCTTCTCTCCTTAAAGACTCTAGTAGCTTTTCTGCCAATGGACTGACTTTCTTATCTTTACTAATCCCCCAATAGATTTGCTTAGTAAACAAAAGGATTTCGCCCTTCTTTGTATGCTTATATACCTCATGGCTACATTAATCAAGTACTTGAATTATTTTCCCAATTAGAGCAACAACATGGAGTTAAATTACTACTTTTCATCTACTTCAGTGGTCTGTTTCTGGGGCTGATCCTCTGCTCTCTTCTCTGTGCAGTCTTGGTCTAGAAGCACCAAGATTTTTGATAGAACTGATTTGTCTTTTTTAGCACATCTTTCCACACAGAATATTTACAGAAATGTAGGATTCCAGCTTGCAATTCTTGCACCTAAATGTCTGGCTGTGAATGCACGGTCAATAGATGAATTTGACCTATGACTGAAAGCATCTGAAATGATGGCATGACAATGTTGTTATGGAAATGCCTAACATACAACGCCATATGACACAGTAATTTTAAACATACCTTGTCTGAGAACTAAGGATGAATTCTCAGTTTCATCACCAACAGACATATGGTCTGAAATCTGTTCTGTGAATATGAAAATTTTGCCAATGGAATTTGTAATTATTTTACAGATTGGATTAGTTGATAAGGCATTACATGTGATTTGCTCACATTGATTTTAAATCCTAGCAAAGAAAACAGCACCGTTTAGACCATAAAGAAATTGTGACATTTTCACAAATCAGACAAATGTACACTGCAATTCTAGTTCAAGTGAAGAAATGAGCTGTTATTAATGGGAGGCTGTGAATGCACTTGCTGGTAACAACAGATATATGGGATATAGAATGGTCTTTACTGAAGCATAAGTCACCACATGGAAGTCAAGATGAGTTATTTAAATAGTGAAATATATGTAGGTCATCAGAGAGAGATATATGTTTTCAGTCTCCACTTCCCTTGTTTTTTAAATAGGGAGGAGGATGTCTGAGAAGGAGGAAGCAGTGGCAACTCTTTCTTAGATATTAGGACAAATAACAAATCTGTTCCTATATGGGGGAGGTTCATATGCATGTTCTGTAATGGAGATGAAGTTAGAGAAGGGGAAGATAGAGGCTGTGACTCAATTTACAAGTAGTATGGATTATTTTTAATACCCACTCATTTATTTCAATTCCTGTCCAGAAGTGCTTGAAAAAAAGAAGGTAACAAGCCAGAATAAAGGTCTCCATAAATTTCTGCAAGATTCTCAGTCATAACCTGATGTCTGAGAGGACCTGCTGTGGAAATGGAAGAAGCAGATGAGTAATTTCTCTAACCTGAAACCCTCTACATTGAGCTTATATTTCTGATATTTCTTCTGAAGACACATGAGAGGTACAAAGTTTATTTCTGAATGACTGTATGTATAAAGAAGGAGCCCTAAAGACAGATATTTTTTCAGGCAGTAAGTCTCAAGCTTATTCGCAGAAGTGTTCTTTGCCACCAAAGTTAAATCATATATACCACAGTCTCTTTTTTTCTAGGTATCAGTGATACAGAAATTCAAAATCACTTCTCATTATATTTGGCACTGATCTTATTCTTAATTTGAAGCATGTGGTACAAGCCAGAGATGTGCTTCTGTAATCAGTTGCCCTTTAAACAAATAGACTTAAAGTTTATAGCAGACATATTAGCAGTAGAATTAACCATTTGATTCCACTTCACATAGATTTATTCTTAGGGGTGGCTTATCGCAGCAAATATTAACCTTTCCACTTAGTGGAAGTGTGCATCTTCCAACACAATGATACACGCCCCAGATTTCTTCTTCTTTGGGTGTGCTGTGACAGGCTGCTGTCCCCACCGCAGGCTGTATGCTACAGCTTGAGGAAGCGTCAGCTTCCAAATAGGTGCTGGCTAGATATTTATTCTCCTGATCTGCACCTTTGGAGCACCTGTAATGGTTCTTACTAATTTCTGAGAAACTGAACAGTTTTGGCTATCAATGAGGCTGTCTGCAAAGCATTGTAAGCTTTTTACCTTTCTTGCATCATATTGATGACAGCAAACAGAGTCTGGCATTGTTAACAATTTCTCAAAAGCACTGATTTCACCTAGGGCAAACAGCTCTGTATTTTGTATCTTTTTTACCATGTTTTGCTATTTAATGGGTTGCTTTTATGAGGGAAAAGATCCCACATAAAACATTTGTTTTCTAGATCTCAAATATATCATGACATCTGACTCAAAACCCAAGGCTGAGGAGCCCAGTTTAACACCTACTTTATAGCAAAGCCCCAGTCTAAAAATATTTAGCAGTCCTAACTCTCTCTCCTTCCTCCTCTTTTTCCTCCACAAGATGGGAAGCCTCTCCAAACCTCATTTTAACATTCCCAAACCATTCCAGCCAACACAATCTGCCCCTCGAGAATTTCACAAGCATCACATAATCTAGCTATTTCCTAGGCAGAGCAGTGTACTCCTGGAAATTCCTAAAGTGCTTCTGCTAGTAGCAACCAGTTGCAATTACCGTATTTCTACACACTGCGGGGGTGGAAAAAGCCTGCCTGGACAAATTCTATCAAGTTCCCACTGCTCAGTTCAGGTAAGCTGACATCAAGATAGCAGGTATGCATGTTTAGCCAAATAGCACACATAAAATTAATTTTAAAGTAAATATTCTAATATTATCCTAACTGATTTATATCCATTTAGGTGCTTATACACATGAACATTACCATAATATGAGAAACCTGATCTAGTTGAATATGTACCTACTCATTGCAGGGGGGTTGAACTAGATGACCTTTGAAGGTCCCTTCCAACACAAACTATTCTATGATTCTATGAATATTAAACAAAAAAGCATAAAAAAGTATTCAGAAATTAACTCAGTAGTCATACAAAGTCTCCATGTTGCATTAAGGCAGTATTATAGCTAGATATTTATGTTTTCTTTTGGGGTTTTTTTTGTTTTTTTGTTGTTTGGTTTCTTGTTTTTTTTTTTTAAATCTCAGAAGGACATCATTTAATCTAAGGACATATTACCTTTTGGAATACCAGAAATGCCATGGCTGAAGCATAACCTGCAACACATAGTATGAAGCAGAAAGAATGCAGGCATGGCCTTATTCAACATATTTATTCTGTGAAACAGAATTCAATTGAATTACTTAACCATTAGATTTCAAGACATACTTTAAAGCACATTTTAATTTTACTAAGGTTACCTATTTTATTGAAAGAAATTACAATTCAGAAATTAAGAGTCTTTAAAATGTTGCTTCTTACATTTTGCCTTTTCCTTATTGACATTTTTTATCATGGACTGTTGCTGTGTTGTATGCAATTGCTTCACCAGCTTTATGTAATTCTGTTTTCCCTTAAAGCACAGATACCTTCACGGCAAGTTGAAAGCCGCTAGGTGATAACTTTGCTCTGCTTAAGTCAATGACAAAGTTACCAGAATTTCAATCACTATGTGTAGGGGCAAGCTTTTCAATTCAATGTTCATACTGAGTAGCTAGCAGAATTACTAAGTATATAAATCATGGTAATAGTGATATAGTATTACACACGTCAATGCAGAGTGTAAAGTCCACCTACACAACTAAATTGTTGAAAAGTTGTGAGACAAGTTCGTGAACTTTTATATTGCTACATATAACTTCCTAACTACAAAATCAGATAATATCACTGGGTGAAAAGCCCTTGGTTACATGTATAGTGGCAAAAGCTGTACGTGAGTTCTTTCCCATCTGACTTAAGCTATCAAAGTATGATCATCAAATGTATGAGTTTCACAAAAGAGAAACATCTTTGTATTTCTAAACTTTTGAATTTGTATTAGGCACTTACAGAGATTAAAAATCACTTTAGATGATTAAACCCAGGCAAAGTGAGTCCTGTGCCTAGTGTTTGACTGACTCCAGAGACGTAGGGGAAAAATATCCGAGGAAAGAGACCTCTTGTGGACATCTTAATTCCACAGATGTAGTGGACTGTTGTGTGGAGTACTAAGACATTTCATAAGATGTCTTGTAGAATTCCAGTATTCCAGGTTTTATTTCCTTTTAGCTGCCATAGATTACAAAAACCACTCCAGGAGGATCATCTATTTGTATCATATAAAGGGCAACATATTCTACTTTCACTCTGTAGAATCTTGGAAAATTGGATGAAATAATTTCATTTACTAATTCACCAAGGAAACAATGTTGAGGTTCTGCTCTGCTAAAACAGTATATGAACTCATATATTACTTACAGATACTCTGAACTGACCTTAAACTAAAGAAAGGAATACAGAGATGCTCATTATTACTCACTTGAATAGAAAAGATTACATATTGTACTTTTTAGAGAAATTCACCAAATTAAGATTTTCTTATCACTATATCTAATTGCAAAATGTAATTACACTTTGTTTCAGACATAAGTAATAATCACATAAAAACCTCCTGTACAATTTGATAGTAAGTGGAACTAGAAGAATCAATGTTCCTATTAAAATTCATTGAAAATGAGAGTTCCTGTATTGTTCTTAAGTGTTAGGAGTTCTATAATATTTTCCTATAAAATAGAAACGTTTACTTAGTAGTCTTACAACAGCTTTTAAAACCTTACATCAGCATACTAATTAGGGAACAACTTTGATACCTTTCCAGCTTCCAGGTGGTTCCTTGCGAGGAAACAATTTCAGCCCCAGTTGCTGTTATCAGGTGAGGTGCACACTGAGAAGTATCAATGGGCTATCATCTCCCTCAGAGACATTTAGGGGGGGAAATGAGTGGTGCAACAGGCATTTTTAGCATTCAAAGAGCTGACACAGTCTGGTTTCATCAGTTATAGTATAGCTGGCCAAGGATGAATCACCATTCCCTTTGGACACAATTTGGACAGATTTTCTTTCCATTTCACTTACTGGTATTCTATGATCCTATTAATTGGAAGTGGGGTAATGTCATAATGGGTCCTTCCAAAGCAGGGATGAGCTGAATATGAATGCCACTGCTCTAAAGCAAGCAGAAGAAATGGTTCTGGTGAAGGTTCTGTTGGCAGAGACACACTCCAGTGTGTCTGTTCCATACTAGGACAACATGGCTTGTTTCCTGTCTTTGCTGGAGTCTACTTTCAGAGATAATCAGAGGGTAAGTGCCCAGCTATGCACCTCTACCTTAAGCTTGTTGAGTTTATGATGTCATACATCTTCCATCTTTACAGGAAACTTCTTGATTAGTCTGTTAGTATCCAAATCAAATAAATACATTTTATACTCTAAAATAAACAAATTAAGAACTTATTCTTTTATAGTTGACAGGACAGACCATAAACCAGTAAATAACATAATTCTTTTTGAAGTAAAAATTTTAAACAGAGAAAAATGCTGATGATCCCTATCTGCATCATTCTTACAAGCCATACAAGATGTCACCTGACATTATGCAGCTAGAAGATTTCCAATTGTTTTTCCTTATATTTCTGGAGCTTAGAAATAAAGATAACTCACCTGTTATTACCATTCTTTTGGCTTTTTTTTTTTTTTCTATAAAAGGTCTTTCATAGGCTATGTTATTTGTTTTGTGGTGTGCTCTCATCTTCAGCATTTCCCAGAGACACCTGAAATTTCTGCTAAGATCAAAACATCACCTTGTCTGTGGTAGTTAGGGAGTGTTATATTGATTCAGCTTTCATTTCCAATCAATGGAAGTTCACTGGAGAAGTTGTGCCAAACCAGTGTTAATTCCCTGATCACCCACACTGTCAGAAGGCGATGTTTGCACTTTGTCCTCTAATTGTGCCTGTGGGGTACCCCTGCAGCAGCCCGGAGGGTGGGCTGGCAAAGAAACCATGAGGGAGCTTGGGTAGAGATGAGAAGGAACAGCTCTTGTCACTGTCATCACTGGATGTGGGTGAGCAAAATCTTGCCAATGCGAAGTCAAGCAGGTTATGTCAAGCAATCAGTAACATGTTGTCTAGCCCTCTTTTTAAAATCTTAGTTTTCCAGATTTTTTTGTGCGTCTAGGACCATGAATAATAATCATGATGTTTAGGATGAGAAAAAACAAAAAAAAAATAAAACACCCAACACTTGTAACAGGCGACAAGGAAAAAGGATTTCAAAATACCTTGGCTAGTTAGGAGTCTCCTGTTGTGCTAGTCATCATTAAAGAAGCAAAAGCAAAATAACTAGAAAGACCTGGGGCCACTCAGGCAAGAAAATGTTTGTACATGAACTTAATGACTTTCCTTTATGTATTACTTGAGAATACTAAAGTTATATCCTGGGAAAATATTCATAAAACATGGCTGAATTTTTCCACCCAGCATGGGCAGTTTTGTAAAATTACTCTTTTGACCAACTTTAGATGTAGGACAAAAATTTAATTTCAAGAGCATCTTGGCAAGTAGAGCACGACTTCTAGAACAGACCACAACAATACTAATGTGGGACAGGCTATCAATTTTTCTACATTAAACTCTACTAGTTGCAACTAAATTAGGAGAGAGCTTTAAAAGCATGCTTATTGTATTAAGAGCTTTGTGGAAGCCATTAGGAAAAACTATTTTCCAAAAGTAGTAAGTAATATTTTGAAGGTTTTTTTTTTTCTCTGCTTATTTTTATTTAAAAAGAAATACTTGTGTGAAGATTTCTGTTGCTCAGGAGTACATTTGTTCCACAGGGATTTTGATCTCAAGTCAGGAAAAAGCAGCAGCAGCTGATAAATTCCTATATGTGTATTTTTATGCAAATATCTTTAGTGATCAATAGAGAAAAGTGATAAAAAATACACTCTAGAAACAGAATTATTTCTGTATAAAATGTTTGCAGAATTTCCCATGAGAAGAAGGTAGCTTTAAAAAGTAAACTGCAAATGCCATCCTTAATCTGGAAAAAGAAAAAAAAAAAACCTGTGCCAAGTTTTTCACAATATATTTATGAAAAGCATAAAAGTAAAGATTAAAGGGTGCATGCACTGTCAACGTCGGAAACAGTTCACATTAATTAAATATGTGCACGGTTCTAGCTATTATGTTGAAAATATGCCTCTGTAAGAACATGTAGCTTAGCAGTCCCTGTCATCTAGTCACCAGTTTACTCTCAGGGAGAGCAACTACTCCAACAACCAAATATTTTAAGCCTCAAGAGCTTCAACAGGGCCCAAACACTGTCCATGTTTTACTGCCCTTGTTTGGTTAGGTTATGCTGCTGTACTGGTTTGGAGTTTCAAGAGACACTTTGCCTTCTTATCATCCAATTGTTTTTATTGTTCTTCCATTGTAATACAAATCTGTCCTTTCCCGTTATTCCTGTCAAACCTGGAAGCTCCCTGGTTCCCACTTCAGCTCTCTAGAATGCACAACATAAACCTGCGGTGAACAGGGAAACAAAGGTAGAGACATATATAGATGCATCATAGATCACCATAATGCATTACATTTGCTTGCATCATTACTTTTTACTCAGAAAGGCGAAGCTGCCAAGTCATTAAAAAACACCTTCCAGAAAACAGTTCAACTTAGGCTATTTTATCCTTGCACAAATACACAACAAACCTGAATCTACGGCAACCCTCTCTGTCCAAAGAGCAAGAGTCAAAGCCCCTCCTTTACCCGTGTACCTTTCCTGTGCACAGCAGAGCCCATTTCCCCTGTAGTCTGACTCCATCCCCCACCCTTCTCCAGCTGGTAGGTGCCAGGTAAGTAGGAGGCTAAACAAAGTTCAGATGACTTGAGTTAGTCCTTTCACCATGACATTTTGGCTCATAGAGGCCCCATGCAGACACATAGCCCTTAGGCTGTTATCCACAAATGCAGGGTGAGCTGTATCTTTCTGATGTCAATTCCCCACGACAAGAATCTGGCTTTATGTTCAAATTATGTTAAAAATTTCTTAATATCATCCTTAGTTCCTAAACTGTATAGACAGGTCCCTTAAATCACTGTCCCAAGCTGATCATTTATCAGGTCAGAGTGAGGCCAGATTCACATCCTTCCCTGTCCTTTGAGCAAAGAGATAAGGTATAGTACAAACCAGCTCAGCCTCAGTTCATCCTCAGTAAGAATTAAGCACCTTCATTTTGTAGTAGTTTCAGTATGTATTCAGCTAAAATATATTCACACTGAATCTAACAAATACTTGGAAAATTACAGATTCTTTCAAATGAAAGAAAATTTTAGGTGAAATTCTGAGACTAGTTCGATATCAATAGGAAAGTAATCAACACTGGGCACAAATAACTTCCTCTCTTGACTTCTTGCATGCACTTTTCACATTAAAAAAAATTCCAATTATTCATAAACTTCTCGGACAAAAGCCAAAAGTAATATGCAAACACATAGTTACAATTATGGAATCTTGATTAAGCATTTGACTGTAGGTGCCACACAGTTTAGGTTAAATGTGCCACGTTTATCAAACAGATCAAAGAGCATTATTATTCATAAAAATATTTTTATATTCAATGAAAAATGCAAATTCTGATTTTTTTTCTATTCAAAATTGGGTGAGGAAACAGTTTGAATAACACTCATCTCCAAAGCTGCTTAGGACAGTTAAATTACTTCAATTATACAAAATATAACCAGTTGGGCTTGACTATTTTAAGGTAATTCCTGATATTCTTTCTTTTCAATGAGGAAAAAAGAAGAAAAGGAAAATTCAAAAAAATATAAAATGTTAGTTTAACATATTTGGAGTAAAAATACTAGTGTAAACAGATATTGACAAATTTAATATCATAATTTTGGCTAATACATATTCAACCAAATAGTATTCCTTGATGGAAAATTGAATATCAACAAATTTTCTAATGGCTTTGAGGATCAGAAATTAGATGAAAGAGAATGGAGGTAGAAAAAAATTGCATAAATTGGCATTCAGTGGATGTTCAGACAGCGTAATTTACATGGATTGGAGACAGAGGGACGTCATTAAAGGAAAAGCAAATTATGGGATAGTGTAAGTCAAAATCTGTTCCCTTAGAACTTTAATTAGTCACCCTCATAATTGCTTTTTCTCTTGCAGGCATTTCTACCCCTTCTCATTCAATCTACACTACTCTAGTGCAACACCTAAATTCAAGGATAAATTACATGTTTTAATAAATACACCCACTGCCTGACAGACTCAGTCTACATCTTGTCACTCTATGATCCTGCTAAAGTTAGGCCAGCTTCGACAGAAGACTTGCTTACTTACCGCAGCCCTGATTTATCTGTCATAGAAGCTCCTTACAGTGAAAATTTTATGGTAGCAAATATTTATTTTTAAGGATTATTTCATTTGATTAAATACAACGGTGCATACTGTTGCACACAACATGATTTATATGGCATGTCTGATATTACATTTATTTCATAATGCCTGTGCCATTTCAGCTCTCAATGTACTATAGGCTGTCATTTGTAGGTTTGAGTAAATAGTTCATTCATATGTGTAGGACACTTCATGTTCCTCAGTAATCATCCTGTGATATCTTTAAGGCCCAGAAAGCATCACTAGATCATTTTATACTTGATGTATATTTTCAAGGCTGTTGCCACAGCACAAGGTCTAGGATGTTGTTTATTTATTTGTCAACTGAAAGCTCAGATTGTTGAGCATTGTTCCTGGGCAAGAGGTGAAAAATATTTGGACTGACTGTGTGCAAAAGTTTTTCAAATGATGGCATTTTCAGCCCTGATCTTTCTGGCCATCTTCTCTATCATTACCTATTTTTCTACATAATTTTTGACTGTCAGCTCTGGATGCATTTTCCTCATATTGATTTTACCAATGCTATTATATGAAGCATGTCATATTCCTACTCCTACTCACAACTCCGCCAACCACCCATTGTCTTGCCCAGCCAACTCACTGAAATAGGAATTCAGGATGAGTCAGTTTTCTGCTCAAAATCATGAGTCCTTCTGAAGTCACTGCTTGCCAGGAAACAAGGCTTCCTCCGGTGCATACAGTTTTATTCTTAAATATATAGATCAGCATTCGAAGTCTATTTTGTTTGAAATCTCCAAGGTGGCAGGATGAACCAGCTTGCAAGCGTGGCTGGTTCATCCTCTCCCAGGCTGAGCAGGGGATGGAGCTGGTCCTGACATATCAGACCTTGCCATGGGACAGGTTCCAGTCACCAAAGCCAGCATCAGCGGTAATGTCAGGACACGGATGCTGGAGCATGTCTCACAAGGTACGGCAGCATTCTCCCATTTAGCAAACATTAGTAATATGTCAGGGAAAAAGACTTCAGAAGGCAAATAATTAACTGAGCAATAAATCACTAGTCATCTTTCTGTTTGTTTCTCACTGCCATTCTCTCAAGCAATCTATCAAATCACAGTAAAAATGTTTGGGTCTGGAGATCACACATTATCATTTTCTCCACAATAATAACAATTAACAGTGTAGTTTTAAGTTCTTATATATGAAGAATGTTTCAGCTTTTTCCAAAACAACAGAAAAAATAGTAAAATCTTGTGTTATGCTTATGAGACACAACCTGTTAACAACTGCCGTGACTCCTTGGCAACTTACCCAATCTCCCCTTCTGATTTTTCTTCTTATAATAAATTGCCTTCATCTTACAGTTTGACGTAAAGACTAAATGGAAATGTTTGAACAGTACTTTAAGTATGGAAAAATCTTCCCAAAAAAGAGTGTGTTATTTAATGAAAAATACATTATTAGTATAAGTAAATTCTGCCCAGGAGCGGATGACGAGCGAGTTGAGAGTGTATAGGTCAGGATCAAGGGGCAGGCTGGCAGGGGTGACACTGTTGTGGGCGTCTGTTACAGGCCACCAGATCAGGCTGAGGAAGTTGATGAGGCCTTCTATGGGCAGCTGAGAGTGGCCTCACAGTCACAGGCCCTGGTTGTTGTGGGTGATTTTAACTTCCCTGATGTTTGCTGGAAGGACCATTCAGCCAGCCATCCACAGTCCAGGAGGTTCCTCCAGTGCATTGATGATAACTTCCTCATGCAGATGGTGGAGGAGCCGACTAGGAGAGGTGCACTGCTGGATCTCATCCTCACTAACAAGGAGGGTCTGGTCGAAGCAGTAAAGGTTGAGGGCTGCCTGGGTTGCAGTGACCACGAGATGGTGGAGTTCAGCATCTCGTGTGGCAGGAACAGAATAGCAAGTAGAATTGCAACCCTGGACTTCAGCAGGGCTAACTTTGGCCTTTTCAAGCAATCGCAGGGGGAAATCCCATGGGCAAGACTGCTTGAAGGAAAAGGGGCCCAAGATAGCTGGGTGGCATTCAGAGATTGCTTCTTCCACGCTCAGGATCAGAGCATCCCCACACGTAGGAAGTCAAGGAAGGGAGCCAGGAGGCCTAGGTGGTTGAATAGGGATCTGTTTGGTATGCTCAAGCAGAAGAGGAGAGTTTACAGGTCATGGAAGCAGGGGCTGGCCACTTGGGAGGAATATAAGGCTGCTGTTAGAGGATGTAGGAAGGCAGCTAGGATAGCCAAGGCCTCCTTAGAATTACAGCTGGCGAGAGGGGTCAAGGACAGCAAAAAGAACTTTTTCAAATACATAGCAGATAAAACTAATACCAGAGGCAATGTAGGCCCACTGATGAATGGGGTGGGTGCCCTGGTGGCAGAAGATACAGAGAAGGCAGAATTACTGAATGCTTTCTTTGTCTCTGTCTACTCTGCTGGAGGCTGTCCTGGGGAGCCCTGTACCCCTGAGACCCCGGATGAAGCCAGGTCAATGGAGGAGTTTGCTTTAGTCGATGAGGACTGGGTTAGGGAGCAATTAAATAGTCTGGACATTCATAAATCAATGGGTCCAGATGGGATGCATCCGCGGGTGCTGAGGGAGCTGGCTGAAGTCATTGCTGGACCGCTCTCCATCATCTTTGCCAAGTCTTGGGAAACGGGAGAGGGGCCCGAGGATTGGAGGAAAGCAAATGTCACTCCAGTCTTCAAAAAGGGCAAGAAGGAGGACCCGGGTAATTATAGACCGGTCAGCCTCACCTCTGTCCCTGGGAAAGTAATGGAACAGCTTGTCCTTGGTGCCATCTCAAGGCATATCAAGGATAAGAGGGTTATTGGGGGCAGTCAGCATGGCTTTACCAAGGGTAGGTCATGCTTGACCAACCTCATAGCCTTTTATGAGAATGTAACAAGGTGGATGGATGATGGCAGAGCGGTGGATGTGGTCTACCTTGACTTCAGTAAAGCCTTTGACACAGTCTCCCACAGCATCCTCACAGCTAAGTTGAGGAGGTGTGGTCTAGACAATAGAGTAGTGAGGTGGGTTGCAAACTGGCTTAGGGAGAGAAGCCAGAGAGTGGTAGTCAATGGTGCGGAGTCTAGTTGGAGGCCAGTATCTAGTGGAGTGCCTCAGGGGTCAGTGCTGGGGCCAATATTATTCAATATATTCATTAACGATTTGCACGAGGGAATTGAGTGTACTATCAGCAAGTTTGCTGATGACACCAAGCTGGGAGGAGTGGCTGACACGCCGGAGGGCTGTGCTGCCATCCAGCGGGACCTGGACAGGCTGGAGAGTTGGGCGGGGAATAACCTAATGAAATTTAACAAGGGCAAGTGTAGAGTCCTGCATCTGGGCAGGAACAATCCCAGGTTCCAGTATAGGTTGGGAGATTACATATTAGAGAGCAGTGTAGGGGAAAGGGACCTGGGGGTCCTGGTGGACAACAGGATGACCATGAGCCAACACTGTGCCCTTGTGGCCAGGAAGGCCAATGGCATCCTGGGGTGTATTAGAAGGGGGGTGGTTAGTAGATCGAGAGAGGTCCTCCTTCCCCTCTACTCCGCCCTGGTGAGACCACATCTGGAATATTGTGTCCAGTTCTGGGCCCCTCAGTTCAAGGACAGGGAACTGCTGGAGAGGGTCCAGCGTAGGGCAACGAAGATGATTAAGGGAGTGGAGCACCTCCCTTATGAAGAAAGGCTGAGGGAGCTGGGTCTCTTTAGTTTGGAGAAGAGGAGACTAACGGGGGACCTTATTAATGTTTATAAATATATAAAGGGTGAGTGCCATGGGGATGGAGCCAGGCTCTTCTCAGTGGCAAACAATGATAGGACAAGGGGTAATGGGATCAAGCTGGAACACAAGAGGTTCCACTTAAATTTGAGAAGAAACTTCTTCTCAGTAAGGGTGACAGAGCACTGGAACAGGCTGCCCAAGGAAGTTGTGGAGTCTCCTTCTCTGGAGACATTCAAAACCCGCCTGGACATGTTCCTGTGCGACCTCACCTAGGTGTTCCTGCTCCAGCAGGGGGATTGGACTAGATGATCTTTTGAGGTCCCTTCCAATCCCAAACATACTGTGATACTGTGATAAGTAAAATTGTATTATTATAAAAATTATATTCTCATAAAACAATAGTTATATCATTAAATACATATAATACAAATACTATCAAGTATTGAAGTAAATGAAACAGAATATTTAAACTCAATTTCTGCCAAAATAATTTAAGAATTAGCATGATTTGTATGTAGGCTTCTCTCAAGGTTCTATTTCTAAAAAAATAATTTTTAACATATTGTTCAACTTTGAAATTAATAGCATTTTACTGATAATCCTTTAAATTTCTTTTGGTTTCTTTATTCTCAAACCATTGGTAGTTATTAGCACTCTGTGAGATCTGAAATGAGCAATGTTAGAATATAAATCAACTTAAATCTCTTCTGTTTTAAAGCACTATATTGGGAAAACCTTTAACAAACCTTTAACAAACTGAATTCATTAGCTTAAGTTGCAACTACGATATAAACAGGCAGAGCTCTTGCCAGTCACTGAGTGGATGGAGGAGATGGGACCTGGTGGTGTTGCTTGTGCTGCTTTCTCAAGAAAGCGCCATGGCAGGAGACCAGCCTGCATGTGATGGGGAGTGGAGGGAAATCTCCCCATGCCTTGCCCAAAGAGAAGTGAAAAAGAAGCATGAGCTCATCTGCTGCTTGCTTCTCGGTGCTCAGACCCCTATTGATCAGAAATTAGTTTATAGGTGAGAATCAATGAATTCAGAGTCTTATTAGAAAGGAATTGCTTAAAGTTTATTTTCAGTTTCAAGGACCAAATCATGAGATGTGTTAAACATGTGCAACCTTTGGGATAGATCCGATGTCCTAAAATTTCATTGCTTTGTCCACAGCATGTTAAATCAAGTGTGCCCCAAATAGTAAGTAAAAGACAATTTACCTATACAGGCTGTTGTCATGAGATGTTGGCAAAGTCTGACATAGGAGTAATTATTTTTAGTTTCTAAAATTTACAGGGCTTTTAGAAAAAGTTTAGGAGAATGGATAAAGATGTAGGGAAAAAATGTTGAAAGGAGAAATAGACACATCCCTTGGAAATCTTTGCTCACAAGGGCACTATTGGTTAGACTACGAAAATACTGTTTTAAAGTCTCTCATCCTCCTACTTTGTCTTTATTCTTTGTTTCTTCACCAGTTCTTGGTGTATTCAATCTTTATTCTGCCCCCTGACTATGCCAATTCACGGCTTGTTCTCACAACAGGGAGATGCTTTATAGACAGTGCCACCGGCTTATTTGAATTTAAGGTAATGGAAGCAAATAACTTTTTAGTGGCAGAGAAATGAGTCCAGAACACCTACAGCTCATGCTTTTATATATTGCTATACTAAAGTGTTAAAAATGATGGCCTGTAATTACTTTAAAATACAATTTCCACTTTGAACATGCTAGAAAATGCTTTCTACTAGGTGAACTCTTAGCTCTTGACCTCTGTTCTTGTGCACAGTTGTGAACAGCCAGCTGGAAAGGTTGTACGTACTGCTACTCTTCCTGCATGTGCATATGGTTACTGACACTAAGGACTACATAGCAGTGACCCTTTAATGCTCCTTTGCTGGGCAAACTGTATCTCATTTTTAATTTAATATGGAATAGGATTTAATAATCATCTCAGAATGAATTTGAGAAGGAACATAAAGTCTAAATGAGGAGAAATCATTCAGTGAAAACCATTCAGATAACATACAGTTTTATCAACTCTGGTAATTTTACTACTATGCAAATGTGGAATTTGCACGGTAATGTGTTTTTTTGAAAAATGATTTGTGGCACATCACAGTCTTAAAAACATATCTAAATACAAGTCCTTATATTAATTTAATGAAAGTCTTTATTCATGTCATTGCTACTCATTTTAAAGGTATATGAAGTCACTTAAACACCTATATTTCTTTCTTATCACTGTTTTTGGTGTATCCAGTGAAAGAATTTAAGACTACATCAACCAAAATTGCCATAAAATATTCCACTAAAAATATTCAATCTAGCACTCAAAAACATTTCATCCCCATAAAAATGAACTGCTAATGAGATCACAAAGTTCTGAATGAGAGCCAGAAATAAAATCAGACTAATCTAATAACTTCTTCATGAAAATTTTAACAAAAGACAAATTAATTTAGTTAAATTAAGTATGCTCACAGTCTAGGGTAAGAAACTTCAGAATGGTCCATTCACTTTTCTCTAGTAAACTAAGTGAAAATCACAGAGACCACAAAATGGCTGAGGCTCGAAGGGACCTCTGGAGATTGCCCAGTCCAACCTCCCTACTCAGAGCTGGATCACCAGCTCTGCTACACCAGGCTGCTCTGGGCTGTGTGAACATGGGGTTTGAAAATCTCCAAGGAGGGAAACTCTATACTCTTTTTGGGCAACCTGTGCTAGTGCTTGGTCACCCTAACAGTAAGGAGGAGTTTCTTGATGGACTAGGGAAGTGATCATTCCCCTGTACTCGGTGCTGATGAGACCCCACCTCAAATAATGTGTTTGATTTTGGGCCACTCACTAAAAGAAAGACATTGAGGTACTAGAGAGAGTCTAGAGAAGGACAACAAAGCTGGTGAAGGGTCTTGAGAACACTGAGGAGTGAGGGAACTGAGGCTGTTTATCCTGGATAAAAGGAGGCTAAGGGGAGACCTTATCACTCTCTACAACTACCTGAAAGGAGGTTGTAGCATGGAGGGTGTTGGTCTCTTTTTCCAAGTTGCAAGTGATAGAACAAGAGGAAATGGCCTCAGGTTGTGCCAGGGAAGGTTCAGATTGGATATTAGGAAAAATTTCTTCACCAAAAGGGTTGGCAAGGATTGGAACAGGGTCCCCAGGGAAGAGGTTGAATCACCATCACTGGAGGTGTTTAAATGATGTATACATGAGGTTCTTAGGGACATGTTTTAGTGCCAGTGTTAGGCTAATGGTTGGACTAGATGATCTTGAGGGTCTCTTCCAACCAAAACGATTCTATGATTGTGATAATACAATGTTCAGATAGAACCTCCTGTATTTCAGTTTGTGCCCATTACCTCTGGTCCTGTTACTGGGCACCACAAGAGCCTGGCTCCACCTTCTTTGGACCCTTCTGTCAGGTATTTATGCACACTGATCCCCCTGATTCTGCTCTTCTCCAGGCTGAGCAGTTCCAACTCTCTCAGCTTGTTCTCTTGTGAAAGATGACGTAATCTTCTTTGTGGCCCTGTCTAGATTCATTCCAGTAAGTACATATCTTTCATATACTGGGTAGCATAGCAGTGGACCCAGGACTCCAGACATGTCTCACCAGCACTGACCAGAGGTGAAGAATCACCTCCCTCAACCTGTTGGCAACATGCTTTCCTATTGTAGCCAATTAGGTTGTTGGCCTTTTTTCCATGACGTGCATTGCTGTCTCATGGTTAGCTTGTTGACCACCATGACCCCCAGGGTCTTCTTTGTAGAGTCATTTTCCAGCAGTCAGCCCCCAGATCATACTGGTGTCTGGGGTAATTTCTTCCCAGATGCAGGACCTGGTGTTTTACCTTGTTAAACTTACTCGATTTCTGTCAACTCATTTTTCCCACCTGCTCAACACTAAACCCACTATCTTATCATAGAAGGCTATCAGGTTCATTAACCACTATTTCCTCTTCATAAAGCCATCCTGACTGATCACGATCACCTTCTTGTCCTTCAGGTGTCTGGAAATTATTTCCAGGAAGATTTGGTCCATCATCTTCCC
This sequence comes from Streptopelia decaocto, assembly GCF_964273445.1. Taxonomy (NCBI): domain Eukaryota; kingdom Metazoa; phylum Chordata; class Aves; order Columbiformes; family Columbidae; genus Streptopelia; species Streptopelia decaocto. The sequence goes on along the minus strand of NC_138656.1, from coordinate 56,126,169 downwards.
AGAGATCAAGCTGAGGCTGACCATATCAGGTTCCTCAGATCCTCTTTCTTGCCCGTCTTGACAGGAGTGATGTTTGGTTTCTTCCAACCCAAAGAAGGCTCCCCCAATTGACATGATCTTTCAAAGTGACACCAGCCAGGTCAGCACTCAAGAGTGTGTCATATCAGGTCACATGAATTTGTCTATATCCAGTTTGTTCAAATGTTCCCTAATCTGATCTTCCTCTGTCTTCCTTGCTCTAGACTTTCCTGCTTGTCTCAAGGGCCTAGGATAACTGAAGGTCAGTCTTATCAGTAAAGACTGAGGTGAAAAAGGGATTGAGTACCTCAGCTTTGGTCTCATCCCTGATCTGGTCAGCTGTGGAGAGCATGGAGAGCATTATATATGTGCAGTAGTGTAGGGGAATTGCCTGTTTGCTGATGTGGAATCTGAACAACTCTTTTATACCCATATTGAGTCTCTCTCAAGACCTTTTCCGTTGTGTCTGTGATGCCCTGTCTCTGGGGGAGTTGAAAAGCCAGATGACAGCCATCTTTCCCCTCTGTCACTTCACCTGGCACAGCCCTTGCTTCCCATTTATTGTGGGTTATACCCAGCCTGGCAGAGTCTGTTCCCAAAAGAGGCAAGCTGTGAGCACAGTCCTGCAAAAAAGTGTCACAGTTTGCGCATGGGTGGACTTAGTAGTGGTACCTGGTACAGGTGATGAAGAGCTGGAGGGAGGACAGCAGATGCACAACTAGCTTGTGCCATATTATGAACATATGAGACAGGATCAGATTAAAAATATCTCATCTATTATGGGATTTTTCAGGTCTGGCAACACAGAGAAAACATCATGGATGCTACTGTCATCCCTTTTTCCTCCTGCTCTTTGTTTCTCCCATTTCTCAGCTCACCTTTAATCTGTTTTCCACAGGTTGCTAACTATAAAACAGCTAAAAGGAAAATCTATCTGGGTAACTTGTGGACACATCTATTTGTACAAGATTTTAGCTGCTCTGAGGGGTTGTTTTGTTTTATTAAGCTGGATAACAGCTTACAGGGAAAACAGCATTTTGCACATATAATTAGGAAGGTAGGATACTCTATTTCTGGAGATGCACAGTCAAGAGCTGGGAGATTTCAGCACTTACTGAAACAAATAACTTTCAAACATCTGAAATTGCTCCTGAATATATTTTAATTACGGTGTGAGCATGGTAATAAAGGAGTCCCAAGAGAGAGAAAATATTTGGATTCAAATATTTATATTGTTTGGCTGGGCACTCATTATCTCCCACACTAGAGCTATTAGGTTTCTCACTGATGAACCTTTCTGCTGGTTTGTGGAGCTAGAGTTGGGGTTGCCCTCTGCAAACAGGGTGCTGAGCCCTGCTTCAGGCAGAAACAACAGTTGTTCCCATGCTGGTCAGTGACAATCTCCCTTTTAGCTTCCAGTGTGACTTTTGGCTTTGATCCTTTTGTGTTTTGCTGTTCTTTTGACTCCTTTTCTTGACTCCTGCAGGCATCGCTGTCATACTCTTTGATTCCAGATCCTGGCACTGCCCATCAGTTGAGATACCCCTGGTAACAGTATCAGGTCTGCTAACATAGGGAAAGGAACTGGTTTGTTGTACTGTGTCTATTTTATTGCACTGGCTTGTGGAGTTCAGGAGGAGCTGGACCTACAATCAAAAGACACTTCTTTTTAAAGGGGTTCTGAAATTTTATTCCACTTTTCTAGATGGAGATAGAAGTCTTTCCATTTTGTGCCTTGTGACCAACGACTTGGTTTGTAGACCTAGTACTTGTATAAAAATGTGAATATATTTTATTTTTTGTCCAAAACCCACTAAGTTTCAGAAATTAAGAAGGTCTTGGAGACATAACAGGCAATTGACCACAAACAGAGAAGAACAAGTCAATACTTACTATATCATTGCTAATTCTGCGAGCTATATCACAAGTGTTTTGATAACAGCATGATTTTTCTGTTGTTCAAGTCCACTTCTGAGGCCAAGATTTTTAATATTTTATTAAAAAAATAAACACATTGTTACAAAAAGAAAGCTGTAAATGAGAGGCCAGATGTTGTTGAAGTCTCAGCACTCAGTCAGCACTTTCCCCCAAACTGTACACTCTTTTTTTTAAAATTGCATAAATTTTAGAACAATCTGATGATTTTTGAATCTCTGGCACTGACAACAGTGATATTATACTAGTGTTTTAGAGCTTAGGGATTTTTTTCAATGTTCTCAAACTGCAAAACAGTTCCCCCATCTGTAATGTGAGTATAGTTCATAAAAAACTAACCAACCAAACAAAAAACTAAAACTATTAACATTAATGAGGTAGATAATTTTTTTTAAAAAAAGGAAAATCTCTAATAATTATTCAGCTGTTTTTCTCCTGCTAGTCATTCAGCTGCTGTTTATAGAAATTCAATAAGTTTATTTTACAAAGCTAGAATCAGAGCATTGAAGAACAAGCAAAGCTGAACCTTGTCCTCTGTTGTTTCAGAATTATCTTTAAAAAAAAAAAAAAAAAAAAAAGAGGAAAAAAAGGGAAAGGTTTGCACTTTAATCACCTTCAGCATCTTCTCTCTCCCCAAAAGCTGAATAATTTATTCAAATATGTTGTGCAGCTTCTTAATCCATTCAACAGAGCCAAAACTGCCTCTCGTTTCCTAAACATTGGTGGGAAGCATGATGTAGGAATAATGTAAAAATTAGAGAACACAGCAGCACCACCATTTTGTACGATCTAATACAAAGTGTGCACTCTGATGTAGTCAGCAATTAAATGCCTGTCAGATGGTCTGCAAAATTAAAGCACCCTGATCCTCTGGACCACTTGTTTACCTAGATCCATCTCTATATGTAACACAGTGAAGCTTCACAGTCAATCCAAGTTACTAAAAGACATGAAGTCAAGTACTCAGAAAAACTATGAAAGGGTTAGAGCAGAGTTCAGAGTCAACTGATATGATTTTCCCATTGAGAAACAAGGCATGCATACTTATAGTAAAATTAGGATAGCCTGGCAAAATGAGATATACATAGGTATATGTATACAGTCTCATGCTAATAATTAACTTGCTTTGTAAAGGGTAAGCACTATTGAAAGTACTTAAAAAAATATTAACAACCTTAGATATAGGTTGCTGTCAAATAGAATAGAACTAACTGCGATTGAGATCTGTAGCAGTAATTGATATAAACATTGACATTAATGCCGAGATACTTACATGAAAGAATTCAGCACCTCATAAACCTCTTTCCATGCAAAAACTGACCTTTTAAGCTAATTACAGACTCTCTTGCATAGGATCTCAGCATGCTCATCACTGCTTTTTCCCCAACTACCAGAACAAATTCCTTTTCTTCCTTGTTCTATATCCTTTTTAGGAAAGTTGCAGATCATGATAATGATAAAATAATTGCAAAATGGAACACAGTTAGTTGTTTAATCAATAAAATTTCCTTTCCTGACTGAGTAGTTTGTGCTAGAAATCGGCTGAGATCACTGCAAATCAGTATAATAAAATGATGATGCTTTGTAGAAAACAAAGCAATAAAGAGCTTTTGTGTTAGCTTTATGTTTTTATTGATAGATACCATACTGGAGACCACACACATTACCGTTATATATGAGAAAAAACATAGCTGTTTCAACAGACAAAAAATAAAGTGCAGTTGATTCATGGGCTCCTTTAAGAGGACTGGCATCTGGACCACATGCACTTCAAAGTCAAATGCTGTACTGAGATGTGCTGCTTTGAAGTACAGCTGCTGATCCAGACAAATTTTGGAGCCTAAACCAGCATATGAATCTGCTGTACTTGGAAAAAAAATCTATTTCAGATGCCAGTTTTGACTCATTTTAGAAAATTGCTGTCTGGATCGGCTGAACTTCAAAGCAGAACATTGCAGTGTAGCATTTCCCTTTGAAGTGTAACTAATCCAGACAGTGGGTTTTTGCTCCCTCCTTTTTTTTTTTAGGTAGTTAGAACTGGCATCTGACCTTACCAGTATTTCTCCTCACCCTCTGCACATTCTTCTTGCCTTCTCCATTATTTCCTTTTCTTTTGACCTCTCTGAAAAATACAGCAATACTTAAGATCTTGTTAGCTCCTGCATTATCAAAGCTACTATAGAGAGGGTGGTTGTGGGAATAGCCTATATAAAGTCATATAATGGAGAGTGGTCATGAAGTTTGTTAATAAATAATGCTTAATTTTGCCATCCAAAAAAAAAAAAAAAAAGAAAAAGAAAAAAAGCTCAAAATAAATCCCTTGTAAATGCTTGTATTTAGAGTATTCATGGTTCTGGTAACTCATGTTAATGGCCATTAGCACTGATTTTAAAAGTAGCTGAGCTTAGCAGCATTTCAACCTTAAGAAATTTTAAACTCTTTTGTCACAGAAAGGTCTCATTCACAGCCAAGTCAGGAAGGCCTTCAGAAAATATTTTTTTGGGGGAAGGAACAAGACTACCACAAGCAGAGTTTGCACCGTTGCTGGCAAGGGGAGACAAGGGTGAATGCAGAATGCTTACCGGGACAGGACGGAAGAGGAGCTTAGACCTGGTCAGCCCATAGGACCTTCCTGCAGTGCCTGTTTCACAGCAAACTCTTCTTTACCCTGCTGAGATCAATTGCTACCAGCTCCACAATGTAAGGGAGGCCAAGGGGAAGCAGTTTCCATCTGGAGAAGTGCAGAAAAGTCAATAAATAATTCTTCACTCTTAGTAAAGGCAAATCAGAAAACGTGTTCTTCACATTAAGTATAATCATGGTGCTGGTTGTTCAAATAACCACCCACTAAAGACAGGTCTTGAACAGACTAACAGCATTCTCAGTTAAGCTGACCTGTCAAAAGGTTTTGATCTTGCTAAGAGGTACTGAATCCTGATGACTCATTTTTGCAGGTGGCTCATTAGATCCTCATTGGGGTAAACTTCTGAGGAGAAGGAAGCAGGCTGAACAGTCCTCAGGACAAACCTGGAGGAACAGGAACATCTGATTCTATAAATAAAAGCAATTCCTGAAAAAATGGGTAAGGTCGATCCTTGGGCAGTGTTTGTGGATTGTATTTGGAAGAGGCTTATATCTCCTGAGTACCTTACATCTTGTCAAAGCGACGTCATTTTGCAGAGAAATGTGGGAGCAGGATGCAGAGCACATGGAGAGCCACAGCACCTGCTGGGCTGCTCTAGCCACATGCGCAAGTAAGGGTTTGTCCTAACCACTATGTGCTCAGACCTCACACATCATAGGTGAAAGCAGCTGATGTTTGTGAGGCTTGACATTCAAGGTTAATGTAGAAAGAACTAGGATTTTTGTCCTTATACCAAATAATGTGAACAGGAGAAAGTAACTGCTTGTTTTATGACTGCAGTCAATTGAAGGAAAAACTACCATGCATTTTAACATTTCTATAATCTTTATATGCAAGAAATCCAGATAAACATTAGACAGGCACTATTTATTCGTTCAGTTCCCAACTTCTGACTGAGTGGCTTTGCCACTTCTAAGATCTTTTTAGCAGTGTTCCTGTCTTACATACACAAAAGGGATCCTCCCATTTGCTTCTAAATTAAAAGACAAATCATGAACAACAGTTACAGTCCATTTAAACTGCTACGATAAAGACAAAATAAATCCCAACAAGCCACAAATAAATGCTAGTAGAAGAGGACAATTTAATGACAGTATCTCTCATTGCTAAGAAATAACTCTGGAAAGAGGAAGAACTGGACAATGACCAGCATTTTATTTACACAGGTCATGAGACATGTCACCCGGGTGATCTGTTCTTGTCAGGGACTCCTTAATTAGAAAATTCCTAGAGAGATCTCCTGCTCCCACTAGGTGCTTATTAAAATCTAAAGACAAAAAGAGTTAGTAGAAAAGCCTGAGGAATGGATGTAGAACTCAGGTTACACTGGAAGGCAAGAGTCAGCTGCTACTAGCACAGGGAGAGGCACTCAGGATGGGATGCTGGATTTTGAATGAAAAACTCTCAGTGCTGTTATTAGTGAGTATTTTTAGCATTAAAAATCTAATTGGATATATATAAATATTTTAACTTGTTTAAAAGACATTTTATGGTTTGCTTACAGTAATACTCCCAAGCTTGATGTAAAAATTTCTATAAAATATTCAACAGCCTTTTAATAACTAGCCTTTAAAACATTTTAAAGTCATACTGTTTTATTTTTAATTATTTTAAAATCCATGTACTTTAGTTCTCAGATAAAGGGGATGGGGTTTGCAATTGTAGTTGAAATTAAATTCTGAATTATTTTCAGAGGCTTTGTTGAATTGAGTATTGGGCAGTGAAAGGCATCTCCTCAGCTTGTAACTCCCTCCATTTCTGGAATTATTTAATTTTAGCTTTTATTGCCTTTTTAGAGACCAGGCTAAGCCCTGTGTTTAGGATCAAGTTTACCATCACACAATAAATGTCATCTATATCCTCACTGGGGATGCGTGGATAGGATTGTAATCTTGCATTTGCTAAAAGATAGCCTCATTCCAGCAGGCATTTGTGATTTCTATCATCTGTTATCAAGAGCTGCATTGCACCCTGATTTTGAAATATCTCTCTGATACTTTTAAAACTATAACTATAACCACTTTTACAGCATTAAAGTTACCATATGTCACTAATCTGTAGCCTGTCTGCTTTGTAGCTGGTGTGGCTGGGACTCAACTTCTATTTGTTTATTGATACCTTCCACTGGTATGAAGACGAAGATGCTTACATTTATACACGGATTATGCTGGGAGTAAGTACGAGTTTGATTGTTGAAGGGCTCCACAAGAAGAATGTATGCATAGTCTGATTTTATTTACATCCTTCATAATCATATTTTTGATCCTTCAACAGTAATTTACCCATATAAGAGTATTATGTTAATATAGTATTTTCTTTCTTTTGCTCTTCCTATACCTAGCTTGTAATTGAATTTCTTTATATTTTATATGTACAGTCAACCCTGGCTTGGGCAAGAGCTTCTGCAACGTGCCTTAATTTTAACTGCATGCTAATCCTGTTACCAGTCAGTAGAAATCTTATTTCATTCTTAAGAGGAGCAAGTATTGTAAGTACCATTTCTCAAATAGTCATATTATCCTCCCTTTTTATTTCCATAATTCAGCTGTATTACCCACATCAAATGTTTTGCAAGGAATTTTAATTTTTCATACAGAAGTCTGTACACTATTGCCTAGTTATTACCATTTAAATTGTCAGTATTCATGACTGAAGAGAAACAAGCTACTTGTTTGATGCAGTCCTCTAAATGCAACACTGATTTTGGCAGCCAATGCATAGCATGGCATCATGAAGTGAGAAGTGAGGAACTACAAAGCAGGGGTGTAATAGTGAAACTTGGCCAAATGCAGAAAATACATAGCCATTATGTGTAGTTGCAAAGTAGCCATTCCTGTGTAGTTGCAAAGTGAAAATTGGAGGAAGAAAACATACAGATAGATAAAAGTGTCATAAGGATAATAAGGAACATGGTTAAATTGTTCTGAGTGGCCACCATTCGGGTCTTCCCTTCTTGTAAACAGGCGTTTTTGCAATGGAGTGATCATCTGCTCAGAGGCATTTACATTAACTTTGGCATCAGCTGTAGGAAGTACTTAAGGCTTTAGCTCTAGTAGCTACCATTTCAACTTGCAGTGCATTGTTTCAGTCAGAGCAATTTCAATATCACATGTTTGCGTAAAAAAAATCACTGATCACTTCATGACTCCACAAACAACAGGAATTTAGAAATTGTAACATTAATGTATTTTATTGTAAGCTGGTTCTTATTTCAGTTCTGTGTTTGTTTCTTTGGGTTTTTGTGTGGGTGGGTTTTTTGTTTGTTCGTTTGTTTTTGTCTTCAAAGTTAGAGTTACATTTCAAGAAGTCTTAAGGCTGGGAATCAACACTGTTTTATAATTGCTTGAGTCCAGGAGCTGAGCATTTAATGAAAAATAACATAACATAACATAACATAACATAACATAACATAACATATAACATAACATATAACATATAACATATAACATATAACATATATAACATATAACATATAACATATAACATATAACATATAACATAACATAACATAACATAACATAACATAACATAACATAACATAACATAACATAACATAACATAACATAACATAACATAACATATATGCATTCCCACTTAGATGCTGAGTAAGAACTTGGATAACTGAAACTCTTCTCACATCTAATATTTTGCTCTTCTGGACAATATTCTGCTCTTGAGGAGCATGGTACAGAGCAACTTGGCTGACTCCAGAACAGTCAGCACACGGCTGGATCCAGTGACCCTTCCAGGAGGTGCTGTGTCTTAGCATTGCACCCCGCAGTGCTCCAGATTTTTGGAAGATTTATTAGCTGGGAAACAACGTGGATAAATGCCAGGATCTTTGCATGGCACTGTACCAGGTCAAGTGAGCAACCCAGACACCAACACTACTGTTCAGAGAGTGAATTAGGTCCATGAGGGCTGTTCAGGTTCCAGCAGAGTGTGTTAGTTTTGGCTCATGGCAATGTGCCCCGGCCCCAGGCTGGCTCTGCACAGAGGCACCCAGCTGGCCATGAGCACATCACTCTCCAGCACTTCCAATCATGGGAAGACAGCTCAATACCACATTAGCATGCAGCCACCTGAGGTCTAGACAGCCTCACCCCCCTGGGGTGTGCATTTCATGAAAGCAGCAAAAATGTTTTCATAGCAAGCTGGCTTTGCCAGCAGTTCAGCTGTGTAGCTAAACCTGGACTTGCAAAGCAGTGGTGGCCCAGCCTGGGATCCTTACACCAGCAAATGTGTTAATCACCAGCCCAGATAAACCACTCACAAAACACAGCTAAATGTAGCAGAGTTTTTTCAAACCTGGTTTTGAGCTCCTACATAGGCTGAATAGCTTAAGAAATCCTGGAGTGTCACTATGCTGAAAAGTTACCTGTGCCCCAAAGTTAAGGCTAACCCCAAACTTCCACTGAATTCCTTCAACATTCAATTGTTAAACTTAATCAACTCCTCTCTTCTCCTCTCCAAAATATGAGTTGCAAATAGTAATAGTAATGATATAAAACAAGTTCTGATTTTTCACCAAGTGCTGTGGAGGAGCACTGAGGAGACAGCTTGACAAAAACATCACGTTTCACAAGATGGTTGCCCATGGAATAGCTGTAAATACAAGTAAGCTTCTTTTTTTCTTCTTCTTTGCCTTTGAACTGTTTTGAATTTCACAGTGATTTTGCCTTGTGCTGTAATCGCATCAGCTCTGAAACATGTTATTTTAGTGCAATCATTTGGTGACTGCAGCTTTAAATACGTGTAGGAGTCCCATCTGATTAACCATTTGTAACCTTTTTCACTTGAGAGAAGATTGACTCTTAAGTCAATAAATTTTCAGCTAGATGGTAACTACTATTTGCCATTTAGTTAATGTGACCAACTTGTGTGCTCTTAACATTTAGTGTAAATAACTTTCATTAAATCTCCGAGAGCAGATGTTTGGGGAGATAACATAGTCATCATAGTCGTTACAGCCTGATTTCCTAAGGAAAGCGTGCTTACGAGTCACACCACTCATCCATCCACTGCTACATCTTCTTCAATAATTTTTCAACCAGGTAATAAATTTAACCTGAATTTGAGACAAGCAGCAGTCTCAAAAACATTATGTTTCTAGTTTGGGTTTTTTTAAAAAATAGGTGATGGGTACAGGGAACTAATGGCCCTCTTGTGGGAAAAACTGCATCCTGAGATCAAAAGTTATCTTTTCTGCTTGTCCTAGTGACTCGCTGAGCTATAGGTGTTTGTTCACCTGGCTGGGAAGAAGACAGGGCACCTTCCTGTTCCCCAGGTGGTTAAAGGACCTGAGATGACTGAAGCTGGTTGGAATTCAGAGAACATGAGGGAAACAGGAGATAGCATGGACAAAAGGGATGTGCAGAGAAGGAGGAACAAAAGGCAATATGAGAAAGAACATTAGCACATAGAGATGGAGAGGTATCTGGGGCCAAAAGTTCATTTAGAAAATGTGAAGGAGACACAGAAGTTAATCAGGGTTTTTTGCAAGCATAAGACATTGTAGGGTAAAGGTTCTACCCCCAAGCTGTCAGGGTGGATCCTGGTTCAAATAATTTTTTCAGTCTACATGAGGGAGCTGCATTTGCATGTATAGACTGTTAATGTCCCCATGCAGTGAGACAAGAGACTGGACAACGCCCTCAGACACATGGTGTGAACTGTGGGGTTGTCATATACAGGGACAGGAGTTGGACTCGATCCTTGTGGGCCTCTTCCAAATCAGGACATTCTATGATTCTATTATATGGTAAGAATACAAAGTCAAAGAGAATTGGCATCAGGAATCAATAGCTAAAATTTGTCCTTTTTATGTAGTGCAAAAGGATTCAGAGGGGAAGGCTGGAGGATGAGAACGTGAATCTTAGCGTGTATTATGATGATTTGCTTATCTGTCATGTCCATTCATTTATCAGAGTTCAGCTTCAGCATAAAGCAGATTCCCACAGAATGCAACATTGCTTCTTCAATTAACAAATCAACCCAGCAATGTAAATTAACCAACTTCTGCTTGGTGCATGATTTGTCATGCTCCAAAAAGAAAGCAAAACTGCACAGTCAAACCATTTATGTTTTTGGCTTTTACATATATATAAAAATGTTTGCTAGTGCATTAAGGTGGACAGCTTGGGAAGTGCAAGTCTATCAGAAAAATGATTACTTTATAGCTTCAGTAATTCCAAGGATAAAAGACACAGGAGTTGATGTGAAATGGCAGAAAGCACCATTATTTAATTCTGTAACTCTCTAGGGAGAAAATAAGGGTTTATCGTTGTGTTGTTATCTGGGTTGCTTTTTTATTTTTTTTTTCCCCAGAATATAAAATGGACAAATAGTTGATGAGATATTTGAGGAAGAAAACAAAATACAGGGAAGACTAATTAACAAAACTTGGCAACTTACTAACTTATGCTTCCCAAACAGACAAGTGAGCAACAACTATGATATTTGGGAAAACACTACATCACTGTAGAGTCAGACTTGGGTAAAGAATGGTCAGAAACTCAGTTGCCTGAAATTCAATTTCAAATTCATAAAAGCCCCACAATCTACAGCACATATTGTGACAGAAAAGCAACATTTCTGAGTAAAGAGGTATCCAAAAGTATATTGAGTCTCTTTTTATAAAATCTAACAGTATTAAAATGATGTGTAAATAGATGTCATTTTCCTCTCAACTGACACATTATTTATCCAAGTACTACCTATATTGCCTTTTTGTTACACAAAAGCATAGTCAACTCCTATTAGTCCATTGCAATTTAGTAATTCTTACTTAAATGAATGTTCTTGCCTGTATGATCAATAGCCTAAATGTGGCAGCGAGAAGTTAAACCAATTTGCAGATCAGATCAGTAAGCTTAGCCTCACAATATAAAATTGTAGACTAGCTTATTGTTAAAGTAACATGTATTCATCTCAGCTTGCCAGGTGGTGTTATTCCAGCATATTTATTTAATAGAGTGCTAAAAATAGCCTGTGCAACATTAGTATTGTCTGGCTTCTAACAGGCAGCCAGCTCAGCTGAGGTGTGCATGGCCTTGGAAAAAGTACATCTGTACCTTTAATTTTTCATCAGCTCTAATACAAATTCAAGAGCAGACTTTAATTGGTCAGGTCATAAAAGGATATAATTAGAGACTAGTGGAAGAGGGAAGTTGGAGGAAGGAGAGAGAGTAAACAATGCTATCTATAATCAAGGGCATCATTGAAAATTCAGTAAAGGGAATTCTGCTTAGTTTGGCTTCCTGCGTTCTGCATGCCTGTCTGTGATAAGAGCTGCCTGGGAGTTATTCATCCAATAATAAATCTTCCTTATAGACTTGTAACTCTGCTAAAATAAAATCATAGTTTCATGCACTCTCAGTTTCATCAGTGCAAATCATTCTACACTTTCTAATGCAAGAGTCTTTTCAACTGAGAGGCAGTTCTCTGATACCTAAAGATACTTTCAAGAGATAGTAAACAAAGATTTGTACAACTCCTCCTTCTTATTGTATTGTTTTTACCCTCTTAAAAAGGCACATTCATACTTTTTCTGAAGTAGGGAGTTTTTGGGGGGATTTTTTTTTACTTTGACAAATGGTACATATTTTGAAGAACAAGCCGCTTCTTGTGTAGTTTTGATGTTTGCAGAAAGGCTATATAGATATATTGCTCCAACAACCTTTGAATTATTATATGAATAAAGCTTAAGCAATTAAGGGATAGTAGAGGAAGCACAGTGAGGTTTGTTGGAATTAGGCTGTTTGAAATGGTGGTTCCTGCTCCTTAAAAATTCCAGCAGTGTGATTTTCTTTAAAAACATGCAAAATGCAGACAGAAGTATAGTGATGCCAAGTGTGTTTGGCTTCTGACAAGCACTGAAAAATCTCTAGCTAAAAATACTAGAAAACCTTCCCATTTTCAACCACGTTTCATAGTGGTGGCTATGTGAAGGGCTTTGGTGATATGAGTCACATTTTTATGTAAGCAATGAAGTTTTCAGGGAAGCAGATGCTTATCTTCAAAAGTGGTTTAGCTGATATCTCAGTGCTGCACTTCCAGAAATTATAGAAAGTCAGATTTCCATTAAACTGCATTTTTCTTTAGTCAGATTGTTTAAATCCAGACTTAGTGCAAGTACTAAGAAGGAAACTACATTAAATTAAAGATTATAAGCTTCCAGCTGGGATAAAAAATACTTCAAGTTGTGTTCTTATTTGATACTTATAGCCATTCTAAAAGAATAAAAATCCAATGCAAGTATGCGTGTGGTCACTATTGTTGTAATTTTTACACAACCTGCACTCTTTTAGTTCACAAAGGCAGCATGAAGCTGAATTAAGCACTTTGTGTAACTAGAAATGGCACAAGGCAGTGGGTGGCAAAAGAACCCAGGCTTGGTCGGGGCAGAACTCTCTGCGCCTGAATTGGCTGCTCACAAAGCCGTTCTCTTCACTACAGGCAGAAAGTCCAGGATTTGACCCTTCGATTTTATCATGATGGGTTGGTTAACCAAAACATTTAGCTGCTAGCAGCAAGCTCCAATTTGATTATTATCCTGTACAGGCATGTAGAAAACGAGAGAGTGAAATCTTGTCCTCAGATAAACACATGCAATTTCTGTTTAGTTCAATGAGGGTTGTGCATGCTTCACTGAAGGCACAATTGGCTGAATAAGACTAGCTAAATTGATCAGACTTTCAAGATAATTTAATTACATCTCTTTGTATTTAAGAATGTGTACAGTAAACACCATGCTCTAATAGCAACCCTTTTTCTCCCTCTCTCCTTCCAATAAAACCTTTTATTTGATCTCAGAGGTGGACTAGATAGAAGATCTCAGAGTCAAATACAAATTAATGTATGTTAAGTGCTTCAGAGGTTCCAGATGTTGTTTAAAACAACAGTCAAAAACCTTCGATCTTTGTGCACAGTTGTAAAAAAAGAACTTTGTTTAAAAGATTGCATGATTTATTCCATACTTTATACTGGGTCATGCACAATGAGGAAAAAATTGAACTGAAAATCTTGAGATGTAGTACCTTAAACTTTGCCTTCATGGCTAACTTATCTAAGGGGTGCAGGGAAAAAAAAACCCCTACTGTTGTAAGCTCAGATTTCAGAAATCTGCATATTAATTTTGGAATTGCTTAGGAAATTCTACACACTGCAAAGACCTTCAGAAAATGCACTTTAGGGATGTAAACTATGTTAGCAAATGGTAGTGTGTCCACTCCCAGACTTTTTAGTCTGCTGCAACTATTGTACATTAAATGAACCACACTGAAAATGGAATTAGATCTTTGCACTAGTCTTACCATTCAGCTATATATCATCTTTAGATTGCATCATTTTTTCCTAGCAGCACACAAAAAAATATCAGAAGTATAACACTCTAGGCAATATTTAAGATCACGGGAGACTCAGGTAAACCAACATATTCAGTACATTGTTAATTTGAATGTTAATATTTTCCAGTGTATTACTATACCCTGTACATTAACAGCTACTGCAAAATAGCTTGCAGCAAAACCAACCAAACAAAACCAAACAACCTCTCCTGTTCATTCTGGAAGTCTGCTACACTTGTAATATCCTCTACCTGTTAGATGAAAGCTAGAGGGAATATCACCCAGAAGAGAAGATGCGGTAAATCCCAAAGAAGAAGATGTGATGATATTTCTATTGACAGTAACACTTAGAGTAAAGCAGAACAATATGCAGATGGACAAAATGGTGTCCTTTAATAGCCTGAAGAAAAATTTCATTAGGTTAAGTTGCAGAAAGTGGGTCTCTTTTTCCAGGAAAATGTTGCAACGTGACTACTCTTCTTTAAACCTAGGGTCCTAGACATTCTTGAGAAGCTATATCTATTCAACCCCATTTTTTTCTGTTCAAGACTAGAAATATTCTGTTAGGAAGCATGGACCTCTGTCTGTCTGGAAGAAACCTCCACCTCATTTCACTCCCAAAATTCAGCATATACCACATAGCACTAGGTTTCCTGTTGCTGCTGACATGACTAGAATTTGTACAAATCACAAACAATCCTGCACTTTGAGGAAAGTGCAAGATTTTATAGCCTTCTAAACAACAGAAATGTATTCATTTCGCATGAAGACTTCACAATCTGCAATATCACTTTTAAAAAAATCTGTGTTTCGAAGGTGAAAGAGAGCAACTGTGTTATGTTATGAACACGGATTGATACCTCCAACTCTAGTCAATGTTGCTATTATAAGTGAGCAAGGATAGTACAAAACCTGCAGTTTATATGCTGCAGGGAATCCTCGGTAAAACAACACTACGGATCAAAACTGTGTGAAACTCACAGGGTCCCAAGGCTATGGTGACTATTATGTCATATCAGAATTATAAAGAGCATCATGCAGGTATAGAGGACAAGAAGCCGAAGTGCCATTAGTGGTTGTGCCAGTAATCACTAGCAGATGCCAAGGTATATCTGCTCAGTAGAAGTCCACTCAGAGATTCATTGTCAAGGCCTTCCATCCTTTCAAAGTTTTCTCTCTTCTTTCCCTTAGGCTGGTACTGAACTACACCCAGCATGTAACTCCACAACCTACCACAGACAGCAGTCCATTACCCTGCACTTCCATCCTCTGAGTCAGCTCTTTCACATGTCAGAGAAATCAGGTCCTCATCAAGCAGTGACTTGGTTCCCTTCCAGCTGGATCTGATAACATCCGTACCAGGCCAAAACATCTGTTCTGAAAGAAGCCCCATGTAGGAACAGTTCCCCCGCTTCCCACTCAGCACTTAAAACACTTAAATACATAAACCAGTGTTTATATACTGCTTATACATCAGTTGTGCACTGGGGAACAGATTGCCACAGCCTCCACACAGCTGTCACCTAAATCTTGCAGCTCAAAGCCTCTTGGGCTTTTGGGTTTTGACAGTCTGCATCCACACATCTCTCGCTGCTTGTGGTCTAGTGCAACCTGCCTTCCCACGTCCCAGTGCTGATGAGGTGTTGGGAGCTCCCTCTCACACACAGGCTCCAGGGAGAGTCTCCTGCCTGATGCTGGCCAAGTTGTTTCATATGCAGCACCTAATCCATAACAGCGTATGCAGGACATGCTGGGTGACTGAGTCCAATACCCTCTAGGGCTCATAGTCACGTCATATACGCTATTTCATAAAATGACCAACCTTCAGTCGAAAGCTGCTTAGATTGCTTGATCCCATTATCCCGTTTATTGAAAGGTTATTTCAGAGCGTCATGCCTTTGATGGCTTGAATCTGTCTTCTAATTTCCAGGTTCATTTTATATCTGTGCAGTCCATACCCATTTGGATTCAGTTTCCATTCTGCTGAAGTTATTCCAGCTTGTATAAATAATTTATTATTCATTCAGCCAAAGACAGAGAAAAAATGGGAGCTTGATTTTGCAGTTTGGGGTGCTCAGGATATTCACTTTGGATGCCTGTGTCAATAAATATTTGATTATTTTGATTAATTAGCCCAGCGACCAGGACATGTGATTTGGTTTAAAGCACTACTTTAAATTTGATCTAACAAGGATTTTAGAATACTTCTTTCATCTCCCAATGAGTATCAAGGCATGGGGTAATGAGGTGAAGCAGGTGTTAGGGAGTGGCAGGGAGGAGTCCCTAAGCTAACATGACGTTTTGAATGAAGTGCAACCTGACAGTCAACCAGCCACAGCACATCTACTGCTTTAGAAGGATCACCTCAGAAGAAGAGTGAAAATAACCTCTCTCCAGCCTGGACACATGAGCTAACCTACTGATGGGTGGAAGAGTGTAATCTCCTACCTTTTTGCAGTGGCTGCTTTAAACACTTCTGTGGCCAGCATCCTACCTGAACTCATATTCCCACACCCACAGCTCTCCCAGGCACTGCAAAGGAGCTGCACTCCAGCATGCTGAGTGAGGGAGATTACTGAATGGATAGGCACCTAAAAGGCTTAGCAAGACCAAAATCCTTATGTAGTTTCGTTTATGATTATATAGCGACTAGCACAGTAACACATTACTTTCATGCAAATAGTTACAATTTTAAAAAGGAAAAAAAAAAAAAAGAAGAATGAAGAAGAAAGGAGAAGAAAGAAGGAAGAAAAGAGAAGAAAAAAGAAAAACAGAAAAAATAAAAAATAAGAAAAAATAACCTGGTTTTGAGTTAATATAACCTGGTTTTGAGTTAATATGATTCAGGGAAGCAGATCATATTTGGTTTACTACAAACACTGCCTTTTAGAAAGGTTTTTTAAATGGTGAGGGACAGGGACAGATACACACTGAAGGAGAGATGATAACGGGAACCTAATTATAAAAGTTATTATAGAAATAGCATATCCTAATAGCTCTACTGTAAACATATAATTGTTTTTCATTGTCATTTTTTCATCCTCTGGCATTTAATATTTTGCATTAATTACTGCTTTCTTGTAACAGATCTGAGAATCTCAAATATCAAAAACTCAAACTCTGCCCCTAGCATGATTATGACTATCTATGTTAGCCAATAATAAAACAAAGTCCTTTATTTTTCCCTCCAAGGCATTTTTCTCAACTGAACATTTCATATACCCTTCAGCAGTAGGCCACAAGCAGAGCTGATATATGATGCTGAGGGCAAATCAGATCTAACACTGTGATTCAGACTTCTCCCTTAAAATCATAGTTCCTGTGCCTTCCCCAGGCTCCACCTGCATAAAGTAATGCTATAACTGCTTGTTAGGGGACAGATATCAGATCGATCCTTGGTGCAACTTGCAAACTGGTCTATGCCTGAAACGGACAAGTTAATGTCCTGTATCAATATTAGGCCATGACACTTTCTAGTATATTATAAAAAAAATAGGGATTTTAATCAGTTTACCTCATTTTGAACAACTTTGAATCAGAGGCAAAAACCTTTATATCATCTAAGAGGTCCCTCCCTTGGTGACACTGAACATTGCCAGGCACTTTACTGTAAACATGGGAGGTGACCCTGGAGCTGTTCCACTCCTCCTCAATGTGAAGCAGTTGCTTCAATCAGGCACGTATTTGATGAAATTTTCCTTTTATTGTCAGATTAACCCATGAAAAGTTCTCAGTTTAAGCCCAAGCTTTTCAAACAGCTTGTAGCATGCTTAATGAAGTTCCTTCTGGCACTGTGGATGCGTACAAGTGTATCTGTAATTTCACACCACTCTCTCTCATGCAGCCATCCATATTGTTGCCCACTTGATCAACATTGAGCGGTATCATACCAGCCAGTCAAAGGAAGCTGGGGAGCTACGAAATAAACTTTCTGGCCTTGGCAAGAGCCCAAATGAAAGCTACTTGAACCCAATCAGGACCTATGAAATGGTAAGCTGTCACTTTTTGTTTTTTCTCATCTAAAAAGTTTTCCTCTGTGGATTCTATTGTCAGTAAAACTGTATTTCAAAGCTTTTTAACCAGAGCGAGAAGGTGCTGCCAAAGGTTAACCTCAATTTCAGTTGAAAATACTTATGCAGAGCTGCAATTTCAGGTTACTAAGCTCAAATAAATGTCTACAGTATTTTAATTAGTTTGCCAGGAGACAGTTAAGGGGGGATAAGGAGTATTGTGAATAGCAGACAATGAAATGAAGCTGCAAATAATTTTTAAAAACTAAATTAAACTAGCAGTATATGGAACAAACCCAACTTCTTTTTTTTTTTTTTTTTTTTTTTTTTCTTCCAGAAAGAAAATCAAAACAAAAAAATCACGTAACAACATTTCTTTCACAGCTGCTATTTGTCCCTCCCCATGGTTGTGCATTATCTTCCCAATCTGGGGCTTGATTCTGCCCTGTTACATGTCAAATGTGACTGTCCAGGGAAGAGCATGTGCATAACCATCTACAGGTTTGATGTATTTAGGAGTCAGTGCACTGGAAAGCCAGTGCTGGTGTGTGCTCTACAGAGACAAGTAGGACTGTGTGCACCTCAGCCCTGAAAATAAATGGCTTTTCTTGCTTTTGGAAAGAAAAGTGACTGTATCTCCTGTCTAACGCCTTGCCTATCTCAAAACAGCATAAGCTACTCTTTTCAAGTTTGAAGAAAACAAAGCAAATGAGTGGTCTCAATGATGTGAACACAAAAGTCTTGATGTTAGTGCTGGCAAAGTAGTTAGATTTATCAGAACAGGACAGCAAGTGCAGACTAAGCTGCCCAGTCTTTCTGCGCACCTATCTATCTACCTATTCTCTATCACCACATGCATGTGATATGTTCCCCAAGAACAGAACAGAGCTCACAGCTCTGAACAGGAACCTGCCATCTTTCAGCATGAAAGAGTTTTGATTCTCTAATTAAAGATACTAAATACCCTTGAGGATGAAGGCTAGCATTTTTTGAGATCCTTTCCCAGATTTCTCACAGTAATATGTCCCACAATTACCAGCCTAGATTTTACTCTAACCTCTAGTATTTATATTTCTTGTATTGTCCACTTGTGTCTCAGTAGCTACACTGAGAATTAATAAATTAAGAAGGAAAGCAAAAAAAAAATTGCTTCTAACTTCAGAGAAGACAGTTTGGAGAGCAACAATGCAGGCATTCTTTTCAATTGCATCCTGCCCTTGTAGTAGCAATGCGCTAAGTGCCTTTGACATTTTTCCTTGTTTCATCTCAACTTTCAAACTAGCCACTGTAATGGGTTCAAAATATCACCTAGATCAGTCCTGTTAATATGTAACGGGATCTGAACACACTCTTCACAGGCACCAGTTTGAAAATGTACTGTATGCTGTCAACTGTGAACATTTGAAAGAATCATTTTACTGTAAAAAGTGACTGTAAAAATGGCACAGTGGAATTTTATCACCTCTAGGATTTCCAGATCAAATTAATGCACTTTATAAGTACAATACAGGATTTTTTTTCTCATAGTGAATTAAGCTCTACAACCAACTCAGGATACAGAAACCATGCTGAGCACCTTCATTCCTGTGCATCAGCTCCAAGGAACAGATATATGCGCTTTTCAGGACAAATGAAGACTTCAGTTACACTCTACTGGCATAGTTAGTTTGAGTCTCATCTTGTCTGTGAGATTTTTACTGCTGTTCTTAATGATTTTCACTCTATAACTGAGATAAGCGTCTGACTGCTGTGTTCAAAATATATCTTCATTCTCACTTCAGTTTATTTTAGTGAGTTTAGACAGATGTAACAGACCTGTGTTGATGTCTGTGAGTCACGAACAAGAAGGAACATGTTCTAGCCCTGTATATTAAAGTTTCATCACTGACAAGCATAAAAATGTGAATATAAATATGTCTTTTTAAAAATAAAACCAAGTATTATCCCATGTATTTCTGCGTAAATGTAAGGAACAAGCAAATGAGGTATGCTGTTCAGCTCAATGAGAGTGTGCCATTTTTGTATACCATTTCAGGACTGTTAAAAACCCACAAACTTTGAAGTAAAATAAGCACAAAAGAGACACACCTTTATGGTTGCAGGTGTCTTAGCATCGCACTTTATCACTCTCATATGAATAAGTTGTTTTCTAGTGCTGTTTTGCTTATTAACATCTCTAGGTTTAATATTCTCATTGCTTTAATATTTTTCCCTTTTTTGCTGAGACACTTTAACATAAGCAAAATGGATGGAAGTACTAATTTCCTCCTTTCAAGTCCTGAACCAAATGAGTGGCAGCAAACATATGCACATCTGTCTGGGATAAGTCTGAGTGGAAATAGAACAGAGGGATGGTTTTCCATGCTTTTTTTGTGGTAAAATGGGGGTTTGCATTGCCATCATGTCTTTTTCTGGTTTTGTTCCTATGCTGAACATATCCCCTAGATTTTGGCTTCACATGTAATAGCAGCAACAGTAACAATAGTAACAGAAGTAGTAATAAAAATAACAATTATAACAACAACAGCTACTAATACTAATAATGTATTCTTATTCTAGAACACAACAGGAGAGGTACTTACCACCATAGCTGGAGTAACTGGAGTTGTGATAACTGTGGCTTTAATTCTGATCATGACTTCATCCACTGAGCTCATCAGAAGGTCATGCTATGAGGTGTTCTGGTATACCCACCACCTCTTTGTGGTTTTCTTTATTGGTTTAATAATCCATGGTATGGGGTAAGTGTCTGCCTAAACTACATGGGGTGTATGCACACAGTTTGAGATAAAACATGACTCAAATCTATAATCCTGTGCTTTTCTATTAACAAACTGCTGGTATCTTTGCTTGGAGACAGATTACAAAACAAAAGCATTTTGAAATTAAAACACACCACTTTTCTGAGGACTAGAAGTGTGATTTAGTTTTTTTGAACCGCTCTTGTAACATCTTACAACCTACACCTTATCAAGGCATCAGCCTGAATGAACTGTCATCCCTGAGAACTGGGGACATTGCAGATTAGGAATTAGACATTTGTGGGTTCAACGTAATAAGGGATAGACCTTATGCTCATAGCTCTTGTAATGTATTTTGTGAGAGAGCTTGTACAAGCTTGACAAGCTTTCAGCATGTCAGCTACCTAGTGGTGGATGTCTCTGTGCCCATTCCCCAGGGCCCAGTATTGGGGTCAGTTCTGTTTAATACCTTTATCAATGATCTGGGTGAGGGGATTGAGTGTACCCTCAGTAAGTTTGCAGATGATACCAAGCTGGGTGGGAGTGTTGATCTGCTGGAGGGTAAGAAGGCCACACAGAGGGATCTGGACCGGCTGGATCAGTGGGCTGAGGCCAATTGTATGAGGTTCAACAAGGCCAAGTGCCGGGTCCCGCACTTGGGTCACAACAACCCCAGGCAGAGCTACAGGCTCAGGGAAGAGTGACTGGAAAGCTGCCTGGTGGAGCCGGCAGTGTGCCCAGGTAGCCAAAAAGGCCAACAGCACCCTGGCTTGTATCAGGAATAGTGTGTCCAGCAGGACTAAGAAAGAGATCATCCCACTGTACTAGGTGCTGGTGAGATCCCACCTTGAATACTGTGTTCAGTTTTGGGCCTCTCACTACAGGAAAGACATTGAGGTGCTGTAGAGAGTTCAGAGAAAGGCAACAAAGCTGGTGAGGGGCCTGGAACATAAGACTTATGAGGAGCGTCTGAGGGAACTGAGGTTGTTTAGTCTTGAGAAAAGGAGGCTGACGGGAGACCTTCTTGCTCTCTATAACTGAGAGGAGGTTGTAGCATGGAGAGTGTTGGTGTCTTTTTCCAAGTAGCAAGTGATAGGATAAGAGGAAATGGCCTCAAGTTGTGCCAGGGAAGGTTCAGATTGGATATTAGGAAAAATTTCTTTATAAAAAGGGTTGTGAAACACTGGAGCAGGCTGCTCAGGGAAGTGGTTGAGTCACCATTCCTGAAGGTATTTGAAAGATGTGGTAGATGAGGTTCTTAGGGTCATGGTTTAGTGCTAGAGTTAGGTTAAGGTTGGACTCGATGATCTTGACAGTGTCTTCCAGTGAAATGATTCTATGATTCTATGATTCCATGTTTCTATTGTTCCTCTACATCTATAAATGTAAAGTGGTTTTGGCTTTTTTTCTCTGTAGGGAAAAGAACCCCAAATTTCCCCACTGTAGAGAAATAGGCAATATACTACGAAATAGGTTTAAATGGCTACATTAAAAAGCAACTCAAGTTTATGACTAGCCCAGTCACATGCCATTTACAGAGAGGGATAACTGCGAGGTCACTGATTGTCTCCCTGTTCATCAGCACAAAAGGAAGTTCTGTCCTGTTGGTACCCTTTCCCTCTGTCTCTGGCAAATGCTTTAGAACCCAATTTCAAAAAAAATGTAATGAACCCTGTAAAACTTCAGCTTTGTAAGCTCCCTCTACCTACCCAGCTGATCGATGTTCCCCAGCAAGAGACTTCCCTGAAAAAAGGACACTTATTTAACAGTCCTTTGGATAGCATTCAGTGAGCACACTGCTCACTCCAGGCTGGGAGTGCTACGCAACAGAACAGCTGCCTGCTGCCCCAGCACATCCCTACCACTGCATCATTTACGAGGAGTCAAAACCCAAAGTTTCATCTACTTCCCCATCTCTTTCCCAGGTGACTAAACAAAACTCAGTCAAGCCTACCTCCTTTTCTGTCTTTCTCTCTGAACTGCTGACAGCTGACAACACTGCCATGTAGAAGGCAGCAGCACTTTCTTATGTCCTTGTCTCTCATTAGACTAGTGGGCAGGACAGACTAACGCTGTAGAGCCAAAGGAAGGATGGAAGGGAAAATTCAGGGAAGCATTATGAAACAAACAGGGTTTCCTCATAAAAATCTTCCTTCTCTACCCATAATCAGCACCAGCTGAAACTCATTTCAACTGAACAGTCAGAATTGATATGTTTGGGAAAATTCACTTCATTAACATTCTCTGAAGAAGCTAAAATTTAATATGTTTAGAGAGTACACATTTAATTATGGTCCTCCAACTTTATTTGCAGCTTTTAAAAATGCATTTAGAAAACAGCAAAGGAAAGAGAAGGTCTGTTACTATTACTTTTTATTGTTTTTCTAAACAATACCAGATGCTCCTGTAGGGGGGAGGTCAAAGTGTCTGCTCCAAAGAACTTGAAAATCATTCTAATTTTGCCACAAACAGCAAAATATACATTTTCTACACAAGGACTCTCTGCACTTCAGCTGCATTGATGTGTACCAATACTATAGCACGCTTCTTGCATTGGGTCAAAAAGTCATGGCTAAACCAAAAGAAAAGTAATTTGACAAGAAGGCAGAAATAGAGTTAAATAGCAGGTTCTTGAACTTTCAGGTATCTCAGAATCTGCTTTCGACTACTAGTGCAAAACCTACAGATGCACAGAAACCTTGCAAAGCAGCATATCTCTGATGACCATTTTTGTTTTAAGCCAGCTTGTCCGAGGTCAGACGCCTCAGAGTCTGCTGCTTCACAATGTCACTTACTGTAAAGATCGCTACTGGGAATGGGAGAACGCCACTCAGTGCCCCTTGCCGCAGTTTTCTGGCAACAAACCTGTGGTAAGAATGATGTTTGTGTTTTGTTTTTAACTTAATGTGCTTCCTTGGCAGGCCAAATATCTTAGGGAGCAGGGTGCTGGAGTGTATGTTAGTGACTGGCACTTAATGTCATGTTTAGAGAGTAGTTTCCCATTTCTGTTCCATGGCCTCTCCCTGTGCATTTAGATAGTGATCCTGTCTTCCTATATAATCAGCATAGGCAGGTACAGAAGAAGTGTGTTATGTAAAATTTTTCTGTTATTAATAAAAATTTTTATTTCTGGAAGATCCTTTAGTTAGGCAACACTCCTTTTCAAGGGTATACATTACAGAACTGTATTCACCAATATCTTTGATGTATACCGTGCACACACAGAGCCTTCAAGTGAAAACGTTATGAGGGTAGAAATTCAGAAAATACAATGGAACAGTAAAGCTAGGGATGCAAATTACTATTATTATTTTAACTAATAGCACTTTAATATGGATAGTCTATATATCAAGGGAGAATAAGTTGGAGATAAAATTATGTCCTTGCTTTGGGGCACACGCTTCATATCATCCAGCCTTGATGTCTTAAGTTAGGTAAAAAGGAGAGAATTTGAAATAATGAATTATAAAAAGGAAATGTGAAAGGCAGGAAAAATGTCCCACAGAAGGGTGGTTTTGCTGCAACAAGATTGCAAATCCACAGGGGGTAATTAAGTAGCAGACTTGTACAGTATGTCAGATGTCTAGCATCCAAACAAAATCATTTAACATTTACAGCTCAAGATATAGCTTGCTCATATGCAAGTTTTTCTTGTTTCTTCCAAAAAGTGAAAACATACCAAAGGAAATCTTAAAGGAGAAAAATTAGCATTCTGTGTCTTGCAGCTCTTTTAATGGCTGACTTAGATTTTTCTTAAACTAAACTATTGTTAGCCACTATCCAACCTGCATATTAATGAGAAAATGAATACCTCTCTAAAAATTTCAGCTACAATGTCACCATAAAAATCAATACATGGCTACACACCATGAATACAGACACAAGCTTGCTTCTAACAGCATGTCATCCCATTCATTATCATAAAGCTAACTGGAGAGAACTTCCACTTCTCTGTGTTAAACCTATTTTGCCACACTTTCTTGCATATTCAAGGCCATACTTGCAAATTCATATTACTTTAAATGAATTGTGATAATACCATATGGCATACAGATCATGTATAAGAACGGTGCTTTGCTGGATGTGTAATGTGCTATGGTGTGATACCTGTTACACATCGCAGATAGACAGCACAAATTCATTCAGAGGCTAAAAAGCCATGGCAAGACCCAGGCAGCACCAGCAGGGACAGGTGGGGATGTGATGGAGCAGGGAGAGCACAGCCTTGTGCATACCTGGGATCATGTGAGGTGACACCGGAGCACGAACCCCACTCACCACGGCTCCCAAGAGAGGTTAGCGCAGCAAAGCTCCTCTCTCAGTCATGCCACATCTGCTCCTCACCCCATATTTCAGCCCATGGGAGCCTGATCTGATGCCTTAGTTACACCTGGGTCATCCAGACATTTGTCCTCACAGTTTCTCCTGAGCCATCACTGCCCCATCTCCATTCATTCTCATTACAGGAGGAAACACCACTTGGGCAAGAATACAGATGCCCTGACTAGCCAGCCAGGAGCCATGTTGCCTGGGCAGCCCATCCCTCCTGGTGGATGCCCTGTCGTCCCAACTCAGCAAAAAGATATTTTGGATTGAACGCTCTGTTGCACTGGAGCGATGGCACATTTGAAATCTCAGCTGAGCTCTCACACAGGGTAGCCTACAGCCTTAACATTCCTGTCACATGCTTTTATTTACAGGTAGCACAAATGGAAGGGAGGAAAAAGAAGCCTCATCATTATTGTGGCTTGATATATGCAAATATATTCAAGACATGAGATTACCCACTGTGCAGAGACACCTGTAGTATTTAGGGACAACGGATGTGTTGAGTTCCTGCTTTAACTGAGAATCTTCTGGCTTATGCTGGTTTCTTCCTATTATTAAATCATGCATTTTTTTAATTTTCAAGACTTAACCTTGGGAAATTGCAATTCCATCCTCTTAGCACTTTCTAAGGAAGCCACATAATTTTATGGCTTGCTTCTCATAAAAGATACTTTATATCCCCCTTACCCATCTTGTGGAGCAAAATCCATGTTTCAGTAAGTGAAGTTACTCTTTGAAGATTTTAAAAGCCATATGATTGTGGAGTCTTCAGTTTGCTAGAATGAGCTGTGTGATTAACAAAACTGGAAATAAAACAGTGTGTCTTGTAGAAAAAAAAAATTAAATCATGAAGATTCAATTACATCTAATTATCTTAGCTATCAGTGCAACTCAATGAAAACAGCAGCTAGTATATGTGAATAGCCAAGTATCTTTGATTGTTACAATGATCAGTACATACAACTAGCAAGTAGAAGCACTGCAATCCTCCACAATACTTAAATTATAGTAGCGTAGTATCCTAGATAAAAAAAACACATTTACTGATAAAGAGACAGCTAATGGATTAAACGGAAATATATCCCATTCCTCTAATTGAATATTTGGGACTTAATGTTTTCTCATGCAGCATCAGAAAACTCACGGCTGACAGTAACAGCTACTCCTATCTGACCCTTCTGAAATACTTTAGACTTTGAAGAGCAAAAAAATAGTAACGCTATGGGTAATATTTTATAAATGTATGCAGCTATATGTCTTCAGGTCCAATGACATCTATATGTAACACCTAAACAGATTAATGTTTTTGCCTTTTAGTAGGAAAAAATTTTAAAGGACTCTTCTTGGCCAGAATACAGATAGATATTAGCACTGCTTTTGGAGTACATCTGTGAAGGAGTCCCATATGTCTGTTTCACAAGTAAGCCAGAATTACTACAGCAACAACTGAAATAAATACTTTCTTGAGAAAGGTGAACAAAAATCACAGGAGAGAAAACAAATAATTTAGGTTACTGGTGATTTAAACCAGAAATGCAAAATATTTTTCTAGAAATTGAAATAAATGTGTTTGGTTTGTGTTTTTTTTTTAATATGCAACTTTCTGCAGGCTTGGAAGTGGGTTTTAAGTCCTATGGTGCTGTATATCTGTGAAAGAATTGTTAGATTTTGGAGATTTCATCAGGAGGTGGTCATTACAAAGGTATGTAACATAGCTTGTATGTCTGAGTGAAAAAAAAGTTATGTCGATGATTTTTTATCTTTTATACACAACTGCTTTATATTATGTCCTCATTTTCACCCCTAGCTTCAGTAGCTCTTCTATCATTACCATGGTTTCAGCCAAATATTGGTTTTAGGTTTTGCACTTATTCCAACAGCAAGACCATATGAATATTCCATTCAGGGCCAAATTTGGTTACCTAGACTTATATCACCACGACACAAACTCCTGCACAGAGGATCTCTTTTTTTTACTGAACTGAAAGCCATGTGCTGCTGTGGTAAATGGCAGAGACGTGTCTTTGGAGGACTCTTACTTCAGTAGGACACAGTTTTTTCTTTCAAATCTGGAGATTTGAAAGAGCCATTGTTACCACTGTAACAATTTATTCCAGTTGTAAATATTTCTGTGTGCTAAGGGCCTATTTAACTCACAGTGAATGGATGGTGAATGCCACGATTCAAGCGGGCAAGCCCATACATATCAAGCCAGCAATCAGAAACAGGCTTATCTCATGTGACGGGAAAAGCATGTCGGATAAGTCTTGCTGCTGATTTCTGAGTGGCTGTGATCTGAGTACTAAGCATGACATATAAAACTGGCTGCTTAACTGAGATCATCTCTTAATAAAAGTATATTAGAATTGAGCTCACTGGGCTTTTTTCTTCTTGCTAAATCAACAATAATCCCATACATGTTAACTGTGTTACATCAGAGTAAAACTGCAAAATTATTCCAGTCTATTAAGGAATACTTTTGCATAGGCTCTACTAAGATTGAAAGTTGACAAAATGTTGAATTGTTACAGCCTTTCCTTTGCCTTTTAGACTCACAAAGCAAGCTGTCCCACAATACATGCTGTACTTGCTCTCAGTCTACGGTGCAGCAACAGCATTGCAACATGCACTTTAGACCATAATTCGTAAGCCATTTAAAAATTACTGTGCATCCCAGTTTGCATTTACTTGGGGTTGAACTCAAACAGAAATGCTTGCAAAGTCACTTGTAACTGAATGGAAAGAAACTCTTCTCAAGGAAAACAAAATAGGCCCTTTTGTTCTTGTTTAGGTTGTGAAACATTCCTCTGGAGTGCTTGAGCTTCACATGAAGAAACGTGACTTTAAAATGGGACCTGGTCAATATATCTTCCTACAGTGCCCATCTGTCTCACAGTTGGAGTGGCATCCTTTCACCCTCACCTCTGCTCCTGAGGAGGACTTCTTCAGCGTTCACATACGGGTCACCGGGGATTGGACTGCAGCTGTCTTCAAGGCCTTTGGAGCTGAGGAACGAGCTTTCAAGGAACTGTGGACGTTACCAAGGTTTGGATTGCAAACAACACATTTTAAAATGTTAATTCTACATCTTAAAATAAATGTTAACATTTTAACTCCAATTAATTTTGTGTGTGTTCTTTATGACACAGTATTAGATCATAATTATGGATCTATAAATAGGCCATTATGCTAAAAACCACAAATAAATGCAGTCATGAGCTTAGCCCAATAGCTATCAAGAAGACCTGATGACTAATCAAGATTTAAAGTCCATATCAATATTTACATCTCTGCTGCTATCATCTAAATCTCTGACATCTATATCCACACCTAAAGAGAGGCATTTTGACAAATAGGTGCTTATGAATGGAATTTAAATGACACCAGAAGCTCTCTGCTAGCTTTTTGCCCATATGCTTATGCTCTGAGGGCACCCATCACCTGCTACTCAAACTTCCAGCTTTTCCCTTTCAGTTACTTAGATATTTTGTGGCCCCAAGAACTTCTTTCTGAGCCTGACTTCTTTCCAGTAGTCTCCCTCAACTCTGTCTCCAGTCTCCAAACCCTTCTCCTCCTTATAAAGGTTTTCAGCATTCAAATTCTGTATCTGTGGCAACTTAATCCAAGCAAAAGGTTGATGCTTCATTGTTATAAGTCAGCAGGGCTCTGCTGAAGTTATTGGAGGCATCCAGACTTACACCATCTAAACATGTGGCTCTATACGTGACAGATTCAAACCACTTAGCTCCTTGCAGGCATACCAGAGATTTCCAGCAAAGAAAAGTGTCTGGCACAGGATCGTTTCAATTCTGGTGGAGTGTGTAGGGCCTGGGACTGAAGGACCTATTTCCCTCCTGGAAAACTGCTTTTGATGACTGAGTAAAACTGAACCACAAAAAGCACTATTTTAACTACATTTATATAGTTTAATGGGACTTGGATGCTAAAGAACAGTCACCAAAAAAGCTTGTAGACACCACTGAGCTACAGAGGCACACCAAAAGGTGGGGGCAGACAAGAAAGAAGGTCCAGTCTTTGTATTTTATCAGCTAATAAGAATTAGAAATGACACTCATGCCTTTGTTAAAGCAACTGGAATGAGAAATATGCCGTTTCAGCAGAACTGGAGCAAAAATGGTCCAAAGTGAATTACAGCCAGTGTAAAGAATGAGAAAGAGAAAAATGTTATCAAACATTGCTGGCCACAGTGCAGGGGTGAAATTAACAGTGCTTTCATACATAAAGACTCTTCTTTTTAATCTTGTTAGGGTGCCTAATGCCATCATTCAGTTTCTTTCTTGCAATATATTAAAAAGAGTATTTCAATAGTTAACCTAGCAATAAAGGGGAAAAAAAGTCTTTTTCACAGATTTCAATATCTAAAAATAAACACCAAATTGGTGACTACATTAAAAAATAACATATAGCAGAAACCAAGCAGAAGACAGAAGCCATATAAGAACTGAATGACAAGGCAAGGTTCTAAAAATAAAGCATTTGTATCATAACTAATAAAGGAAGATTACATTAAAATATATCTTTATTTATATAGGTGGAAAACACAGCTATGATTGCTGGTCAGTTTGAGAGATAGTACCATATAATAGACTATTCCCATGAAAATAATTGAGTTCCATACTATGCCCCTTAGGGATTTTGGCTCACTTAATTGCCCTTTTAGTATATTTTAACACAATACAACTTTTCTTATGGTCAGGAGTACAACATAATTATGTTGATCAGCAAATAATAAAATTCTAAACATAATACAAGAATCCGCTCATGTTCCTTTTCCAAAACTAGATACTTCTCATGCATTCCCCAAAATTACAATGCTTCTTTCTGATAAAATTGTGTAGATGGGCACAAAGAACATGGATAATTCAAGCTAGAAACATCTATAACCCCTATTTTCTACTCCCCCCTTGGCAAATGCAAATGTAATATTTTTTGTCAATTTGTTTACTACCTTCTTACCTTCCTCCACCCTCTCTAGATCAAATGAACAGGTTGTATAGCTCAGTTTCTCTTCCTCCGCTTTCTCCTTCCTACTTCTCTGAGTCTTTGTATTCAGCTAAACTCTCTTGCTATGGCTGAGCAAGGCATTCAAACCAATGATGGGATCTCTGTCACCTGAGGATTTAGGAGTAGGTTGATGATAGAAATCTCTGGAAGGAATGATTCAAAAATAATTTCTCCTGTCTTATAGAACAGTGACAGATTAAAAAATCTCTTGAAATTCCTTCCAGAACATTTTTTTCTCAATCTACTAACAATAACGAGAATTGCTTTCAAGCCCACATTGTACTAAATAGAAAGCTTACCTGAAAGCACTATTTAGGCACTTTACATACGTTCCCTAAATTAACCATATTTTACAGAAAGTTTCAAAAGCTCCACAAGTACAGGGCTGGGCAATAATCTGAATAACAATAAATATGAAAAAAAAAAAAATAAAGGCAACTTATTTTGTCTATATCTGAGGCCAGATTTTCAAAAGTTATCCTTGAGTAGCTGCTTCATTTGCTACTGCACTTGTAGAGCACTGGGAATATTGAAATAAAAATAAACCATGTGACAAATACAAATGAAAGGAAAAACGTTTGCTAGGACTATAAGAATGCAACAATAGGGTTTCAGATATGTGTGTCCCTATATTTGTGTGTACCACTGCTTAGTGATCCCCCTTTATATTCCTGTTAAAATTCTTCCTATGTCTGCATATTTGCTTGTAGTATTTAAGTCAATTTTAAAGATGATTCATGCAATAAAGAGCACAGAACAACAGAAAACCTGAAGCAAGAAAAAATCTATTTTTTCCTACAGTCTGAGTGTTAAATAGTGAAACCGTCTTCCAGAGCACTCATGTTATTTAAAGACAGACTGGATGGAGCACTCCAAAGTACTGTGTGTATTTACATTCCATGATGCTAGAGGAATGAATCTGATTATTTAATAATTTTTTTCAACTCTAATTTTGACCAAAATGAATCTATCAGCAACGTTGATTATAGGAGCTACTAATATAAAGCATAGTTGCTCTGTACAAATTTTGCCTTTATGTCAGATACTAAATACAGTATTATTGCTAAAATGTATTTTTGAAATATTGCATTTTAAGGTAGGCATGAGAAAGTAGTAGTTTTCTTGCATATGATGACCTTTTCCTTGCTTTGTCTTTTAACACATATAAAGAAATTTTCAAAATTATTAATATAATCCATTCATCTTGACTTTGATATATACAAAATGAAAAATAAAGCTCTAAAACAGGATGCTTTTCAGTAATTCATAATTAAATATGCAAATTCCACAGCTAAATTTGGACATGCAATTATATGACTAATCACATTTCAGAAAGCCAGAAAATTGCAATTGCATGCTTAAATAGATGGCCAGGCCCCAAACCCACATGGGTGCTCTTGTTCTCTCCTTTCAGAAAAAAAAGTTGCTTTGCTATTAAATTACACCCACTGAAAATTAATTGTGTTTGTATGGGTAGTTTATATGGCAGTTTCTCTTCTATTTTAACAGAAGTTAATTTTTGAAAATATGTAGTCCAACAAATTTCTGTTGTTTTATCTGTTGCTGACCCTTGATTGAATGTCTTGTTGCTGTAGACTGGCTGTGGATGGACCATACGGATCTGCAACCACAGACGTCTTTCACTACCGAGTGAGTGTGTGCATTGCAGCAGGAATTGGAGTCACACCATTTGCCTCTATTTTAAAATCCATTTGGTACAAATGCTGCAACCTTAACACAGCACTGGTGCTGCAGAAGGTAGGTGGGAAAGTTTATTGCTCCATCAAGAAGTTCCACAAATGAGCCTATTTTCCCAGGTGAGAGAGCTAGAGACTCACTTGAGTGCTTTCACTCCCTCTCAGAAGCAGCCACTTGATTTGCAGCTGCCTCAGGAGCTGTTGTGGGGCAGAGTCTCTTGAATTCACTGTCATATCCTGAGGAAGAAGGGATCTCTAGCCGCAGTGTTTTCAGTAAAAGCTGAAGAACCAAATTTTCGACAGCAACTGGAGATAAATGTGGAACGTCTGTCATAGCTAGACAGGTAGTCAGACAGCTACAAGATAATTTTGTCCTCTTTCCTATGGAAAAAAAAAATTGCAAGGTCATCTCAGAGGTGAAGGGCAGCACTTGCTCCTTGTACAGCTGCAGGTTTCATGAGGGTTCTTTGGCTGGGTGTCCTGGTTCTGAGTGCTGCATTCAGCAATCATTAGCTGCTTTTCTCACCTTGAAAAATCAGGGTATTAGCCAGCATAGAAGGCATTTTAAGAGGCATTTAAGCTCTGGATGAGATGCATATATCAAGGTGCATATTACTGCCTCAAACCACTTTAATTATTTTGTTGAAAAAATATATTGGGGTCTGTAAGGCATAGATGGCACCAATTAAGTTAACATACTTTTGATCTGGTAACCTGTTATGTATCTTCTGGTAAGGATATATGAGGCAACACTGGGGGAGGACAGGTGAAGAACAGATAATGGGTTAAGTAGGGTTAGGGATAAGAAAGAAAAAGAAAAAAAATCAGTGTTAAACATTCTCTTTCTTATCCATCATGTCAAGTGGTAACTTGCAGACCTTACAGCTTCTTTTAGCTCTTTTTCCAATACAAAAGCTGAATGAGGAACTGTTCAACATTTCACATTTAAGGACAGATGTTGAAATTGCATTGGAGTGGACAGATCTCTGAGAGGGTCAGTGCATACAGAGCTGATTGCAGGACCAAGGGGCTGATCTTTTTAAATGGAAGAGTGTTAAAACTGGCATCTTAATGACAAGCTGCCACTGAAAAAGCATCTGGGATTTTAGCAACTGAGGAGTTGAGGACAGGTTCAAATTGCCAGGAGGGATCTTTGAGGCACAAAAAGCACTGAGAAGGGAGGGAAATAAAAATGAAAATATGTGCTAGATGTGAAAAGTGTATTTGCAAACACTACCACTGTACCGGAATGATCTTTTCCACCGTAAGGAGAGCTACATATACATTATATATGTATATTATATATATTCTATTTGTATAGAAGTAAAATTGTTACTATTGTCATTGCTGTTGTTATCTTAAGGGGAAAAGAACAGAATTTAACATTGAGAGTACAGTATACCTCAGGGTGTTCATCCATGGCTTAGGGAGAATCTTGGGTAAGTCTGCCTACAAAGATAAGTGCATGGTGCCTTCTGCCATGCTTTTCTGCTATAGAGTTCAGTTTTTCTGAATTCCTGGGAAACACAAAAGTGTAATGATTTCTATATATCCTTTCTCTATATCTTGGTTTCCCGGTTGCTGCAGTGGGAATAGTGATGCTTATTTTTCACAGGTGTTATAAGGCTAAACTTCATTGGTGTTTGTAAAATATTTTGTAAGGTGCTGGGGAAGTTCACAGCATTACTTAAAAAATTTAGCAGCCATCTTAGTTGGAATGATTAATCTCAGGGTAGCTCCACATTTTTTTTTCCGTTGGTTAAAAGCTTCCACTTGTGGTATAATTACAAATAATTTAATCTTCCTCAAAGTATTCAGCACTCTCTTTCTGCCATGATGAGTACCATAGAAATGTCTATTAAGGAAATAAATAAGAGGTTTTTCTTTTTTTAACAACTTCATTTTGATTTGAGTACAGCTATCATTACGCTTATTGAACTAATATTTCTTAGTGTTGCCCACATACGGTTCAGATATAAATACTCATAGCTTCCATAATGTCTGCAGCTGTATAATTTAAAAAACCCAGCAAATAGAAAGGCGTACACATTTATCTAATTGATTCTTCACAATTAAATAGCCTTAGAGCCTTCATTTCCCCATCATTTTTTGTGATGAGGAAGGACGCTACTACTAGTCATGGCTGGAAAGTTTTTACTGGCTTTAGTTATGCATAAAATGATTTTTTTTTTCACATTAGTGGTCTCATTTTTCAGACCAATTTCTGCTGAAATTGATAAAATTGTACTAATTCATCAGATGATAATATTGGCAAATATACACTTTCTCTTTCACCCTACATAAGGACATAAGAAAGCTCCTTCTGGGTCTCACCAAACATCCATCTAGCCTAATATGCTGTCTCTGAGAGTGGCTGTTCATGAACACCTAGGGAAATGTATACAGTCCAGAAAATCATACAGCAATACTTCTTCAGTGGACACCTTCTTGCCTTTGAGCAACTTGCAGTTCAGTAGTGTCTTGATACAAGAGCCGCATCTCTGTGTTTCATAGCACTTAGTAGATTTTTCTTCCATCGGTTTGTATAATTGCTTTTTGAACCCATGTAGAACTTTGACAGCCACAGCAAGTTTGGCAATAAATTCAGCTACATGCAGTGAGAAAAACAATAACATCCTCTTCCATTTGTTTTGAAACCAACTTTCCCTGCCTGAGGTAACCTTCTGCTTTGAGCTCCACCCGAGCCATAGCCTTGTCTGCAAAACACCTCCTCCCAAAGACCTAAAAACCTGAGCTCTTTTTGCTATCAAATGTAACTGTCTTTCTGAGCTGTGTTTGAGAACAGTTTAGGCCCCTGCTTCAAATTTAGGGGTATAAATTAAAACCTTGTCCTGCATTCATGCAAACTGCTGCTTGCTGCCACCCTAGCTCTAAATGGGAGCCTTGTGCAGGCTGATGATGCCCCATCTCCTGTATGCCCCAGACTGCAAGCACTGCTGTCCCTTCCCTGGCCCTTTGAACCAATTAATTGGGCTGAGGAAAATCTCTAATCTTTTTTGGTAAGCTACAGCCCAAGGGCAGTGTGGTATATTCAGGAGTGGGAAGGACTAGGTTTTGCAGGAAGTAGTCATGTCTAAGAGGGAGCAGCAAGAGCCAGGGATGAAGGTGCCTTCCTGGGCATCACTGCTTCACCACCGTGTATACCCCTTACACCCCTCTCGGCTGGGACAGAGTTAATTTTCTTCTAGTAGCTGATATGGTACTGTGTTTTGGATTCAATATGAGAATAACATTGATAACACACTGATGTTTTAGTTGTTGCTAAGCAGGGTTTACACCAAGTCAAGGACTTTTCATCTTCTCATTATCCTGCCAGTGAGAAGGCTGGCAGTGGACAAGAACTTGGGAGGAGACATAGCCAGGACAGCTGAGGTCAAAAGGATATTCCACACTATATAATGTCATGCTCAGCGTATAAAGCTGGGGGAAGAAGAAGGAAGTGGGGTAGTGTTCAAAGTTATGATGTCTTTTCTTCCCAAGTAACCATCATGCATCATAGACCCCAGTTTTCTTGGCAACGGCTGAACACGTGCCTGCCCATGGGAAGTAGAGATTGAGTCATTTGTTTTGCTCTGCTCATATCTATAGCTTTTG
Organism: Streptopelia decaocto; assembly: GCF_964273445.1. Taxonomy (NCBI): domain Eukaryota; kingdom Metazoa; phylum Chordata; class Aves; order Columbiformes; family Columbidae; genus Streptopelia; species Streptopelia decaocto. The sequence goes on along the minus strand of NC_138656.1, from coordinate 56,090,808 downwards.
CTTTACCTATTAAACTGTCTTTCTCTCAGCCCATGACTTTTCTCACTTTTACTCTTATGATTCTCTGCCTGATCCCATGGAGGGAGTAGGGCACAAAATGAGGTAATGGCTGTGTGGCGCTTAGTTGCCAGTTGGGGTTAAACCACAACAGCCCCTTTGGTGAAAAGCTGGCTTCGCTCAGAGCCGCAGCTCCACCTCTGTCTTCAGGAGGTAGGTAGAAACAGAGGGATGGTCATCAACAGGTAACTATCAACAACTTTCAACATGATGGAAGCTGATTTACAAAGTGTGTTCTTTCACCTTACAGGAAAGAAGTATTGGAGGCCTTGCTCTTGTCTATTGTACAAAATTCAGGACGTGGGAAACTGAATGATAAATACAGATGCATTGCAAGGGAGTGGAGTATCACAGAAATAAGCGACTACTCAACCCCCTGCATTACAGATCTGATTAATAGCAACACTGCATCTAACTCAATTTGCAAAAAGAGCACTTGGAAAATTTAAGACAGTTTACTTGGGCAAGCCATCAGGCTGATGAATGTAGTTGATGGGGGTAGGGTGGGTGGAGACTAATGAAACGGAAATCTAAAACAGATTTTTAAGGGTCCTCAATAATTGCAGTCAGTTAATAGTATGAGGCTTACAAGGAAAAAATATAGGATTCAGAATAATTGTTTACTTATAGAAATGCACTGAAGCTGGCTTTATTCTACAGTTTTAATAAGGATTAATTTTATTGTGCATTTATTGTATTTTAATTATACATGTAATATGTTGTGCTATATTATGGGCAGTCAGTGTAATGAAAGGAAGACTCCTTTGTAAACAGCATTTATTTTAACGTATTATACTAGAAGTCCTCTTTGATCGAGAGGAAAAGGAGACCTTTTACCCACAGGCCTTCTTCACTGTGTCCTTTCTAAGATTATAATCATGGCCAAAATTACTTCTTATAATGACAGCTTTTCTTCATTACCAAATGCTCTCCACCTCTAACATGCAAAAATTAGAGGCAGTGCAATGGATACTGCTTCAGTGGAACTGCACCGGGGATGAGAATTTCTGTGGCTTCAGAAAGCTACATCCTTTCTCAAGAGGACTCTGCCAGAGGCAGCTTGACCTAATTCAGTTGGACTGGCTGTTACTGTGACAGCTAGGTCTGCAACCAGCTAAAAGCACTGCTTCGAGCTCCATAGCCTGATATTCCGGAAAATGGTCCTCCATATTCAAGACCATGTTGTCTCAGCTCTTCAGCTGGCTTTTCTTCCTCCTTCCCCGAACGTGCTTGGCTCCCAGTCCTGCCCCACACTCCCAGGTGCTACCCCATGCACATTCATTATTCATTCCTCTCCACACACATGTACCAAATATACATTTCCACGAAATGAACTGCTGAAAAGACCTGAGAAATAAGGTGATCAAGTTGAGGCTGGGGGAAGAAATTTCTCACTACAAATCAACAGCCACAGTGTGATACAGACTGACAGCACTCAGTGGCCTGATTTTTGAGGTGCTGAGGATGATGAACAAGAGAGGAGTTCAGGATTCAGACACAAAAAGCCACATAAAGGTTAAAGCTATAAATCTTACCTAGTTTCAGTAATTTAAAATAATGCTGTTGTTGGTCACAAAAATGAAATGCTATAAAGTCAGTGAACTTGCTTTTTTTCCTCATAATCTATGCCATTGTAAATCAGCAGCAACCCCCTGTAAAGAAATGAGGTTGTATTTAAGGCAAAACACTGAAACAGAAGGGGAAAAAGCAAACAGCCAAGATGGCTGGTACTAAAGTTCTGCAGACATTCCTATTCCTGGGCTGTAAAAATACCCTACTTAACCGTGAATGCTTTCTCTCTGTTTTCTAGGATGATACTTCATTTATATTTCTTACAAAAACTGCAGATGGTCCTTTACAGTACACTCAGATCTAGGAAGCATCTCAAATTACTGTTAGTTTCTTTCACCAAATCTCCAGTGAAGCATGGTGTTACCACATGTTTTTTCAGACCACCTTACCAGAAGTCTGACAACCTAGTATATTAAATCTTTGGGAGATCTCTTTATGGCTTTTTAGTTTCTTCTCTGATTTTTCACTTCCGAAGTGTCTAATATGCATCTTTATCGCATCGATCCTACAAAAAAAGGGCTACAATTTCCAAATCATCAGAACTCCCAAAACTATTTCCTTGGGGACAGACCTTTGAGATTACTTTTGATATCGAGGTACAACAAAACAGAGGGGTTGGTGAGCACAAAGAGATATGGGTTGGAGAAAATAAAAGGATTTTGCAACAAGATAAAAATCACAGTCACAATAATAGAAGTTCCAGCCATCCCTTATAAGCTTTTACATTATCCTCCATACTGCTCCTTTTTTAATTAAACAAACTCTGCTCTGTATGTGACTGACTGCTGTAGAGGAATAAGTAGAAATAAATGATAGGAATGATTAAACAATGGCAAGTTAGACTCTCAGTGACAGATCCCAGGAGTGTTTGGTTTACCACAGAGAAGATTATAGCATGAGTTGATCCCAGCCTCTAATTTCTACCTGGGAACAAAACTTTCTTAACAGGCTCTCCAATCCAAGACACTAAAATGAGATGTGGCACATAGGAGATGAAGCTAGAGGAATCTGGATGAGAAAAAAAGTGTAAATTTTTCATAAAGAGGATGTTTTCAATCAATGGAAAACCAATCATGGGACAGCATTCTGTAGCTTGTAGGTAGGGTATCTGCCTTGAAGAATGCAACTATGTTTTGACCACATCAACCGTTAACTTATGGCATATGGTCTTGAGAAACGGAAATTCATTGCTTCAGTGAGTAATGAAACTGAAATTCCCTTTTTAATATGACTGAAAATAAATAAACAAATTTCAATGAATAATCAACTTATTTGTGACAAATGCAGGGTTAGGTATTATAAGTTAGAGATGCAGTGGCAGGGGGAGATGGGAGACTTGTACATTGCCTATCCTCACTAACATATTAACCTATTCACTCAGTCTTTAAGATGAAAATTAATTTTTTAAAATATCAAAACTCTACATGATCAAAATGGTGTCTAATTATGTTTAAATTTACAGTGGAGAACAGTCACATGCTATGTACTTAATGACTTGAACCAATGATTGGGAAGTTTTATTGAAAGTTTGTTGTTTGTTAAATCTCTTTACTTTTATCTGACAGGTTTATTTTTACTGGATTTGTCGAGACCCATCAGCGTTCGAGTGGTTTGCTGATCTTCTGTTCCATTTGGAAACAAAAATGTCTGAAAAAGGGAAAAATTATTTTCTAAGTTATCATATATTTCTTACTGGCTGGGATGAAAGTCAGGTAATAACGAAACTCTTACGAGTCTGAGTTAATGTACCTTGCTTTTCCAGTATGGTAACATATAGAACGGGAACAGCTGAATAAATGATGGATGAAGCAGAGAGACAAAGAACTGTAAATAAAAAGACACCAAGCTGTCTGTTTCCATCTCACATTTAGGAAAACAGGAATGGAGAAATCAAGCCAGTGATCCTTCCAGTCCTATATCTTGGCTTGGGCAGTGCTGATTACCAGGTGTTTTGCAGAAAAGCGCAGGAAGCCTTTCAGGAGCTTGTGAAGGGGCATTTTGTCCACATCTTTGGAATGGTCTTTCAATAGATTCTGGCATTTTTGCACTGAAACATGGAAGATTGTATAAAAATGTGGGGTTTACTCTTATTATTTTGTAGAATTTTTGTTGTTCACATATACATCCAGTACACTTTTGAGCTCTGCTGGGCTTAGGACATTTTGGCAACCAACTCTAAGGACTAATTCACATTGTTTGAAAATATATTTTCTCTGGTTGACTTCAAATTTGCTCTCGTATAATGTATTCGGATCATCCCAACTTGAGGCACTTAATTGACTGGGTCAATTTTATTCAATTTCTTTAGTCTACTTAGACCCAGATGGAGGTGATTTTGTCTCCCTCTTATTTTTAATGGATCACTTAGATGACACTGAGATCAAAGTTAGGCACCTGCCAGAAAAACTCTCACAGGAAAGTCTTTGCTCTACTGTTTTATTTCCTGCTGTCTCTGTTGAATGAAGGACTGTCTGGTAGAGATTTAAAAAATAGATTTCATACAGTTTTTCCCTTCTTACCTCTGCTGCCAGAAAAACCCCACCCACTGTTTCTTCCTGCTTTCCTTAGGGCTTCTGTCAATTAACTACGTATGTGTGTAAAGCTGTATTCAGAAAAATCTACTCCCATCGTGAGGTATATGGCAGTTACAGAAACCACCACTGTGCATTAGCAATATCACAGGGTATTACCTAAAAACTGTTTTCTAAGAAGCCATTGAGGAACCTCACAAAACACTAGGTTGCCCTCATCTCTCAACTGCCATTATCTCACTTCCCTCTTGGGCAAACATCAGGCCACGAGTCAGGTAGGGAGACAACTATTCTTGCTGGGATGCCTGACTTTCTTAATTCATGTGCCCTGCACTTTTCTGAAGTGCCTCCTTCTTCTCTTCAAGCCCCATCATCCAATCTCCTGTCAGCACTGCCTCACTATTCTGTGCTGCTGGTGACACAGGAGCACCGCTGGAGCTGTGTTGCCTCCCAGCCTACACTGGTAGTGTTCCTGCTCCTGGAGCACCTCAGCATCCCACCTCTAAAGGGCAGTGGGGGAAGAGGAATGCTTTCCAGTGGCTGCTTCTCCTACTCTGGTCAAGCCCAGGGAAGTGTGCTAGGTAACAGCTCCACATTCTTTAAAAATCCACAAAGCTCCCTCATCTTATAGGTCTAACTTGTATTTACATGAATTCCCATTCATCACTCCTCAAAATTTGAGCTTCAGCAACAGTAATAGCTGAATGATGCTTTGCTTTACTTCTCCCTTAACAAACAACAAAAGCAACATTCTCCCCATTCTCTTCCTGTCTCACCATAGAGATGACCAGTAGTCAGGTGAAACTGAACGCAAGCTGGATGGGCAATTTACATCTTCTAGTGCACCTTCCATTACTGACATAATGTTTGTTCAATGCTTTGATCTCTTTGTAGGTTCCATGTTGTCATCAGATGGTCAGACAGATAATGGCAAGTTTCTGACTCTGCTTCAACAAGAAATCATGTTTCAGCCTATTGCTCCTTGCAATGCCCCTGAAATTTGTAGGCAACTTTAATGCTGTGAGCTATAACAATGGCTAACACCAAAAATCCTGGAAAAGTTCCACTTAATATGAACAGAAACAGCCCATCTGCTCAGTGGCACAATTTTGCTGTAAACAATTAAAAGATCTTGCAGTTCCCCACCTCCCATTCCCACCAAACACTTCAAGTTATTTCTCAGACTGTTCCCAGTCTTCCATGACAAAATTAACAAGAGTCTTTTAGAAACATGACCTCTTGTGACGACTGTGCTTGACCAGAATAATTGAGTTGTTAAGCAACATGGAAGACTCATTAGCAGGAGAAATATACAATATTCCAGGATATGGATCTAAATTTCAGCAACCACTTCTGCAAGAGATTATAATGATGCCTAGTTCATGCTAGGGCGTGAACTAAATGCAAAGCCCATTTTTAAACTTAGCTTTCCTGTGGTAATTTCTCGACAGTGATAGCAATGATGAAGTCTGTAGTGAAAGCAAGCACATTACTCCTACACAATAGCAGCATAATTAGGAGAGACAGTGGTTTTGTTTTTAAATGTACCTGGGAAGTACTCACATAGTATTGTAAGGGGTGTAGCATAGGACCTGAGAGACAGTAAATGCCCAGGAAATCAGGATTTATTTTACTGGCACTGGGAGCTGTGCAGCTCACTTAGTCCAGTGCTTTACCTGAGCTGATTTACTTTATGCATCTACCTCCACCCGAGGAGAAGAGTCAAGACATTCAGGCTTTTACCCCTGCCGAGCTGGTACATCCGTTGTCTTTTCCATCAGCAGCAGAATGCTCTGGACTTACTTAAGACACATGTAATTTCTAACATCTATTGTCAAACTCTGTTACAGTACATTTCACTCCCTTTCCTAAACTCCAACTTAGCTTTAAAATGGTGACTGTCATTTTGGGATCTGCAGTGAAGGAAGCGTAGAGTGAGATATTCAAAGGCTGATAAGAGGTTTAAGAATCTAAGACTGCCACTAAAAGTGACTGAGGCACTTAGGCCTAGGCTAGTAAAGACAGAATTTTAATCCCATCTAATTTCAAACATTTCATCTCAAGAAACTGAACTCCTTTGAGGTCTTGGAAACTTTTAGAAGAGGTTTTTCAAACTTCCAGTAATATTATGAACTCTTGAGTATTCCTCCTCTCCTCTCCTCTCCTCTCCTCTCCTCTCCTCTCCTCTCCTCTCCTCTCCTCTCCTCTCCTCTCCTCTCCTCTCCTCTCCTCTCCTCTCCGACAATTACAGTTTCCTTTCCCTCATTAATACTTCCATCTTTCACAGTGAAGCAGCATTATTGCTTTTCTGTCTTACTTGGAATACATGTTGTTGACTCTAAAATTATTATCTTGTAACTTTGTCTTTAGGCTACTCACATAGCCCTGCATTATGATGACAAGATAGATGTAATTACTGGTTTGAGACAGAAGACCTGCTATGGAAGGCCAAACTGGGACAATGAGTTCAAGAAACTAGCTGAAAACCATCCTAGGTAAGGCAGATTGGCTTGAGGTAACTCTCAGAATAAACAGTGGGAGAAGGTGAGGGCAAATCTTTCTAAATGACCCTTTTAAAATAATTTAGGGTTTTTTTTTCTGTGTGGAAAGAAGATTTATGCTTAATGAAGCTTTTAATGAAGAAATCTCGGAAAGAGAATGCCAATAAAATCTAATTTTTGGACAAGAAAATCTAATATTTAGAAGTATTTCAATATCCTGGCCTTTGTCCAGATATAATTGAAACACACAATCCAATTACTGTTCTGCACAAAGGACAAAGTAGCATTAATTTCCCTTGAAGATGGTTATTAAAGAGATAAACTGTGATTTTTTTCTTATGATGTCAAGGATATGTTTGTTCCCTAACATATTTGGCTACTCTTGCAAGCCTATGCTGTGCTGTTATTAGTTTGTCTCTGCTGGCAAAGACAGTTCATGTGAACTTGGTGGATTTGCTAGCGGTCTAAGAAAAGCTTCTTTGTTCCTGAAAGCCTTTGAAGCAAGAATTTGAAATATTTTGTGTTCAGCAGTAGAAAAGTCCAGAATCTTTGTGACTCTTTATGATTTCCAAACATTTACCTGCTAATGCAAAATAAAGGCTTGCACTTGGGAGACAAAGATACAAAAAGAAGAAAACTTTTTTTAAAGATGAAAAAGACTCAAGAAAATGCTGAAAGGAAGGAGATCAAAGAGAATGCAGTAAGCTACAAGAATACCATAAAATTGCAAAAATAACTGTAATAGAGAAACCACTCGATGGAGGTCAAAATAAATACAATCAGGATATATGAAAGATTAAAAATAGAAAAAGGGCAAGAGTAGAAAATATGATTTTTGAAAGACCTTTTATAGGGATTCTACTGCATAATCAGAGCTCTTATAGTTGAAGCATTACTTTTTGTTACTTTTCTCAAGTACAACTGAGAAAAATCAGGGAGGGAGATGAGCATTAACTTTCTGTACTGGATCTTGTGGTATTTCTTAGAAAGCCAGTGCTAAAGCAATAGAAAACTCTGCATTTGCTTCTGAACCTAGATGGCCATGTTATGGTCAATGTTGAACCTTTTAAAGAACACCTTGTATGAAATAAGGATTCCCTATGAGAAAAAAAATACCCTACCTTTTCTTGCTCTGCGTTACAGAAGGTTCAAGAGGCAAAGAAACTCAAGAGTTTCTATTGTGTGATGGAACAATCAGCCTTTACAAACTGACTAAATATTGGGTCCCTACACCTAGGTCCATGGAGTTTCCCTTGATTGCAACAGTGTCTTTCAGCAGATTAGCAGAAATATACCACTCCAGGTTAAACCTAGTGCAACTGAGCTCTGGAGTGTGGGTATGACTTATGGGGACTCTGTCTTAGACACCCAAATCGTATCTACAGCCCCTCCTTTAGAGAAGCAAACGTTTTGGAACTCATGCTGTCACTTGTCACTTGCAATTCATTTACATAGATTCAGCTTTCCCCAGTAGCACAGCATGTGTATCTGTGTGTACATATATGTTTTAAAGGAATATGTGCTGTATACTTATTATAGAAGCAAACCCTTTAAGGCACTTTGCAGGAAGGAACCAGGTTTCCAGTTCCTTGTAACAGATTTGTGCCCTTATGAACACAATTCTTTGCTACATCGGTCATGTTTTTATTGTTTTATAAGAACTATCTATCTACAAATTTTGTTATTAAATCAGCCATTTAAAAAATGTCCAATAGGCAGAAAAGTGTTGAAATGGAAAAAAAAAAAAAAAAAAAAAGAAGAAAAATCAGAAATAACTGAGGAGGTTGTGCATTTTTTAGAAAAACAAACAAACAAACAAATAACTTCAGCTGGAGAAAAAGCATTGAAAATTTTCAACCCAAGCTGCATGTTTGTTTCTATGATTAAAAAAAACCCTGTGAAGATCAAAATCAAAGAACTACCACTTAAAATCATCTGTGACCTCTAATATTGCAAGCCAAATAAATAATGCAATAACACATAATAAACATTAAAGTATTAAAATAATTATACTGTAATACTTTGTGACAGCACACAAATTTTTTCAAATGTACTTCTAAAAAAGCCATTTCAAAAGATGCAGACAAAGCTGGAGGCAGCCAAAAGGTACAGTTCATCCATTTACTCTGTTACTCTCATGTTTTTGTTGTTATTTTTACAGCAACAGTATTGGAGTATTCTTCTGTGGACCCAAGACTCTCTCTAAGATCATTCAAAAGATGTGCAACTCGTATTCATCAGTTGATCCAAGAGGAGTTCAGTTTCACTACAACAAAGAAAGTATCTAAGCTGTACTTCTCAACTACATAATAGGTGCTACCAAATTGCATATTTTTTTCCTCACCTTCTCCTGTCCTAAACTCATTCTGTAGCATTCATGTCAGATATTAGCAGTTGTAAGTTGAAGTAGGTGTGTTGACTCCAGTGGAAAAATACCATCCTCTGCCAACTTAAGATATGGACCCCATCCTTAGCCTTTCCTTTGAAGAACTGAATGGTCGATATTCCATTTCTTACTTGACTGTGCTGTGAATCCATCCACACCTGTGTGAAAGCAAGCACAAACCACTAAACTTTGAAGAAAAAGGCATGAGTAATATGAACATTTAGAACTGTACTTCACTGTTGTCTATGATCAAACTACTACCACAGGCAATACTCGTGTTCCTACTGCTTAAATTGTGCCCAGCCATTGAAGGTATTTTCCTTCCTGGTGTTCTAATTTTGCACTTCTTACAGCATCCACATCCACATCAGCTTTTGTGCTGTAGCAGTACTGTTTAAACACACCTGTTCAACAAAATCCTTTTGCCCTGCCAAACTATGCATAATTTAAACTTGCCATTTCTTCAGTGGTGGTGGCTGTGCATGCCATAAGTTAGTATGTTCTGAGGGTTAATATGTTAAGGGGACCCCAGAAATTTTTGCACTCAGCAAACAGATCTCCTGAGACAGGCAACAGAAACTGTGGAAAAAAGTTTCAGGTGTCTTTTAAATTGGGCATGGAAGAATGGGCTTTAAAAGATACAGAATCACAGATATCATGGAGTGATTGAGGTGGGAAGGCACCCCTGGAGATCATCTACTCCAACCCCCCTGCTCAGAGCTGATTCTGTGAAAACAGGAGTGACATTTACATTCTTCCAGTTCTCAGGAACACCATGACCTTTTGAAGATATTGAAGAATGGCCAGCTCCCTCAGCGCTCTTGGGTGCATCCCATCAGTTCCCATGGCTTGCTTTAAATGCTCCCTAACCTGATGCTCTTTCACTGAGGGTAAGTCTTAGTTACCCCAAATTTTCCCACTTGCCTCATGGGCCTGGGATCTCTGAAGGTCAGCCTTACCTGTAAAGACCAAGGTGAGAAAGGCATTGAATACCTCAGCCTTCTCCATGGCTTGCGTACCAGGTCTCCCACCTATTCAGCAGTGGGTCAATGTTGTGCTACGCATCCTTTTGCTACTTATGCATGCACAGCAGCCCTTCTTGATGACTTCACTTCTCTCACCAAACTCAACTCCTGATGACCTTTAGCTTCCCTAGCCCCATTCCTGCACACTCAGTGTCTCTATACTCCCCCTGGGCTACCTGTCCCTTTTGCCACCTCTTGTACAACCACCTTTTTGTGCTTGAGTTTTGTCAGGAGGAACTTTTTCATGCATGCAGTCCTCCTACCACCTTTATTTGATCTACTCCACAGCAAGATGGATGATTTTTGAGCTTGGAGGAGGTGATTCTTGAAAATCATCATGTTTGACTGAACTCTTCTCTAGGACCATATTGCATGAGGTCCTTCCAAGCAGGTCCTTCAACAAGCCAAACTTTGGTCTCCTAAGCCCAGGGCTGTGATCTTGCTATTTGCCTCACAACTCTTTGGGCCTGGTCATCCAGCTAGTTCTTTACCCAGTAAAGAGTATGCCCATCCAAGCCATAAGCTGCCAGTTTCTTCAGAAGAATGCTGTCGGAACAGGGGAAAAACAAAATAAAAAATACGGGACTGTTGTTACATTCATGTAAGATAGAAAAGTGAGAAAAATATTTCCCTATACCCCAGCCTAGAAAGATAAAGAAAAACTATATTCCAGTTGGACTGCAGTGTGACAGAGCTCACTTGGATCACATAATGCATTTACCCAGCCACACAATAAAAATAGAAGTCTGAAAACATCCTATATCTGTCAGCACTTGAATAAAACAACTGACAACATTATATATGTATACTTATACACAAACACAAAAATGTCCACTAGAGAGGACATAACTATATAGACAAAAGAAACAGAATAATAAAAATTATGCCACAGAAGACTCCAATGTTATTTTATATCTTTTCTATTAGGGGATACAGTTTGTGTGAACTGAGATTGTTCTACAAGATACGGTTATATTATTATTAAGTTTAGGACAATGCATCTTTGTTTTAAAATTGTTGAAGTTTTTTTTTTTAAATGCCTGCCTATGTGAAATGATTAATGTGGTGCATACTGTGTAGCAGTCAAGTGAGTAGAGAATTAGAGTCTCTGCCAGTTCACCTAGAGGCATTTATCTTTTACTTTTTTCCCTGGTGCCCGTGCTGAGCCTCAGGGTAAGCTGACACATTTTTTAATATAAATTAAGCTGCTTTTTTTAATTTGTGTTGAAAATCTTGAAGGAAATGAGAAATGTGTGTAGGCACCAATACCAGCTGCCATTGCATGAAAGAAAGAGGTGACAATTTCCTGCAGATTCTGAATGATTGTTTTAATGGGGTTGGATCGGAGGTAACAAGCACAAAGATATTGTGCTGCCAGAAAAACAGGATCTGTTCTCCCCCTAGCCTCATGCAACAAGATGTAACATTTAGCTTCTGGCTCAACATGGCATCTTTTCACTGCTTTGATTTATTCCCACTTTTGCAAATCACTGTGGTATGCTACAGGAGATGCATTTAGAGCCCTTGTTATAGTTCATTGAGTAGCACTGCTGTTATCACTACCAGAGGAGAATTTCACTTGTATCAGGACTGAGTGACCTAGAATAAAGGAAAAATAATAATAATAATAAAAGAAGTGAGGAGGTTTGTTGGACTAGGATGAAACTGCATTTAGGTTGAATGAAAATCCCTTTATTACAAATACAATTTAAATCAAAATGGGAACTAGGAAGAATTGGCTTCCTGCCTTGTTTTGAATAACACTGAGCACACAGCAGCTATGATAATGTGAGTGCATATGTAATGACTCTATTATGATGTTTATATATGGAAACATCATTCACTGTCAGGGAAAATGAAAGATATCTTCATGGATTTGTTCATTCAGCTTCTTCAGCAGGAAGTGTTCAGCCCTGTGTAGGAAAATATTAGTAAATAAAATATAGTCATAACTGCATAGACTCACCACATCCTGATACAGAAAACTAATAATAGACACGGACCGTAAATATACAGATTAATTACTTTGGCTCTTACAATAAAAAGAGTGGTATTATGACGACTGAATTTGTGTTATAATAATTCAAGTTTATTCACTAGTAAGTGTAAATCGAAATATACAGGTTTATATGTTCTGGGTCTACTCCACCTCCCAAGTCATACAGGGAGAAGAAATTATTTAAGTAAGTTTACTTCTTAGTTTACACTGAGACATTAAACAGGAACTGTGACTCCTAACAGTAAGTCCATCATATGGGGCCTGTACCATGTCATCACCATTACAAGGACCTTCCTGCTTCTTTCCTGCTTTAGATATAATTAAATGGTTAAGAGGAAATACTGTTAACTGAAAAAAAAAAAAAAAGTGACATACTTTTCATAGGTTTGAGTACTCCTGATTAGCAGGAGATTTATAAGAACTGCCTTAAAGGCAGCTTAGCTGCTCAGGAAAAGTAATAAACTAAATGACATGGTAGGTTTATAATCTCAGCTGGTCAACAATTTCAGTGATTTGTTTTTTCTTTCAGTGATTTGTTTTTTCTTTTGAGAGAGAGAAAAATCACCTGAATTTCTTCAGAAACAGAGAAAGTGAAACTAAAATTTGACTATACTTCCACCCAGCTTGCCCTGTGAAGACCAAAAGCTTAAATTAAACATGCATAGCTGGTAAAGTAACAAAGAATGCAAATCCATGACAGTCAAAGCAGCAGAGCAGGCAATGGACTGGAAGGTGCAGTACTGTGTGCAGCAGAGGCAAATTGTCCCTAGGCCTTCATCTCTTCTCCTGACACTTTGCAGACAGTCACATACCAGGCAGGAAGTCACCATGGTGTCCACTTACAAGACACTCTACCAAGGACTGGCTGGCCTAAACTGGCTAAGCTGAGGCTTTCTCACCTCAGTCAGGTTATCCATTCTGCAGCAGCAAGTCCAACTCCTCATGCATGATCACTTAATTGTCCAAGAAATTCTGCATTTCCATGGAATAAAATTGGGCATCCATTTCATTAATGCTGCAGCTACAAAAAGAATAATCTTCGAGGAATGTCTACTTACACGTTACTGAATGTGTTTGAGTGAGAGGGAACCAATTATTTGGATTTTAAAACTCTAACCCATCAAGTCTATTTAACAGGAGTCTTCTTGACCTTCAACAAAACATATCTTAGAGTGAAAAAAATCTCAGTTACACAATGGCCCTAATATATGTGAACAAATGTGTTAGTTGACATGGAAACATACTTTTTCTCCTTTCAAAAGCAAGAAAGGACAAAAAAGCTTAAACTCTTTAAAAGATACATTAATATCCTTTCAGAATACATAGAAACAAACAAAAGTTGTTTACTATAATGAACCACTCAAAGCAGCATATTTCAAAGTCTATCTGCTTCAAATATTTGCAACGATTACTTCTAAACAATAATGACTTCTAACATGGTAAGACATTTATATTCATTGAGGATAAAAGCCCTGAGCCTGCCAATACTCACACATGTGCTTTTACTGACTTCAAACAATCTTTTTACTGTCCTAGAGAACTAAATATGGTTTCCTTTGAAGCTCATGCACAGAAGACTGATGTCAGGCTCAAGGTTGGGTCCTGAAGGCTTATCTGTATTATTCAGCTATTAAACTACTGGACTATCTTGATTCTTGTCTAGAGACCATCTCTCTGGTACAGTAATTCTGAATATGAAAGACAATTTACAGTCACACTCGCCTTAAGGTACACAGATAAGATTGCATTTACACACTTTAATAATAAAGGCCTGGTTTTCAGTGGGCTTGTAGTTTCTGTTAAGCAAAAAATGTGGGTTTGGGGAGAGCTTTTATCTTTTTTTTTTTTTATTTTGGCCAAATAATGAATACACAGGTCTGAGCATTTTATTCCCTAAATATAGGCAAATAAGCAGGAGAGAGAGCAGACATGAACCTGTCCTCTGAGACAGAAGTCCTGGTCTCCAGTGTACTGCTGACTATTCCCCAGCATCGCTGCCTTGAACATTTCACCTCCTGTCCCATGCAATGGCCTGTGCCCTTGTTTGAGGCAAGGGTCCTCTGCACAAAAGCAACATCTTTCCTCCTGCTGCTGTCTGAGGCTGCAAAAACCCTCACAGAAATAAAAAAACTGAATTAAGAGGGACTTCGTGAGCAAAGACAAGGAAGCACACACAAGCCCAAATTAACACACAGTAGTTGTGGTGTAGATGCACATAGGAAATTTGCAGAAAGCTATCCACATTAGATCTCCCAAAAGCTGATGTCTGCAACTCCCTCTTACTGTAACAAGCACAATGTATTTATTCTCATGTTTCCAGGAACTGATCAAGGTTACAAAAATGAAAGACAAACTTTGAATTCCAAAGGTCACAGGCACCTAATCAACCTGCAACACATCACACTCATTAATTATACATTACTATACAATTACACTACATTTAGATAAAAAATGTTTAGATTGAAGAATGCCCACCATTTGCTCATTAATATTAGTAAAATATCCATGCAATTTTCTGAGTTTGTGTGCTGCTAAGGCAATTCAGAGTGCTACGCAGAACGCATACCAATGCAGAGCTAGCCATTTAAGATGACTCTTTTTAGATTCTTTACCATGCTGGCAAGAGGAAGATAGTTAAGAGGCACAGTTGGACAACTTTGAATGTAATATCAAAGGTCTGAGGATGAAACAAACAAATGTACGCTGTGATACTGGTCAACACAGAAGTTCCTTTAATATATAAATAGTGTAGAGAACAGCTAGATTTGACTGAACTGGACCTTGTGTGATACAAACATGCCCAAGTACAATTTATCTGATAGGAATGTGTATTGACTATTTTATCATGTAATAGAAACTGTGGTTGTCACTACAAAGATCTATCTATAGTACAAGACATCAAGCATAATCACAAATGCTGGCCACCCTGTGTATATTACAGCAAGTACATCATCCTTTTATAACATTGTGCATTCCTAAAGGAGCCTGGAACACTTTAAAAATGGCCTGATGCTGGGAGGTGCTGAGCTGAAAGAGCTTTTAGTGAAACCAGAAGATCTGTATCTGCTCGGCATTCTGCAGAAACAGACCTTCGGAGTCCAGACAATTAAATTAGCTGGAGTTTTGCCAAAATGAGGACAGTAGAATTTGGCTCAGTTAGTCAATGTCAGTGCAGAATGATATATTGCAAATATTGAACACTGAACTTTAAAGGAAAAAAATTAATTCACTTCAAATTGTCTGGCTTGTTTATAATGAAATAGCCAGTGCCTTACTACATGCTGATTGTCTTACTGCTACACATGTAGATAGCCATCAATAATTAAGTCTTTAAGTGAGGAGACACCTTTTTGGGGATGGATGCAATTATATCCATATCTATAATAAATATTATATTAATAATGTTGCTACACCAGACTCCAGTTCAGCAGAGCATTTGTGCTTATGCTTAGTTGAAAGCATGTAAGATGTGATTTTGTTTCAAGGTGGTTAGACATATGCTCAAGGTCAGTCCATATCTTGAGAACTTTGTTCAAGAGAGACACCAAATGCCTCCACAGGGAAGTTTTCCCTTAATTGGAGAGATTTTTCTCACAGGGTTAGTGAAGAAACTGGAAATCTCCTCAGTTTTGCATGCCACATATATCTTGTCTTATATAGGAATATGAAATTGGTTGTCCCCTTTTCTGGGGAGCCAAGTAAGACCAGTCTCAGTTCTTAGATTTGCATTTCACAGAATCAGAGAATCACAGAATGTTAGGGATTGGATGGGACCTCGAAAGATCATCTAGTCCAATCCCCCTGCTGAAGCAGGAACACTTAGATGAGGTTACTCAGGAAGGCGTCCAGGTGGGTTTTGAATGTCTCCAGAGTAGGAGACTCCACAACCTCCCTGGGCAGCCTGTTCCAGTGCTCTGTCACCCTCACTGAGAAGAAGTTTCTTCTCAAATTTATGTGGAACCTCTTGTGTTCCAGTTTGTACCCATTACCCCTTGTCCTGGTTGTCACCCAGAAGAGCCTGTCTCCATCCTCGTGACACTCACCCTTTATATATCTCTAAACATTAATGAGGTCACCCCTCAGTCTCCTCTTCTCCAAGCTAAAGAGACCCAGCTCCCTCAGCCTTTCCTCATAAGGGAGATGCTCCACTCCCTTCATCATCTTCGTTGCCCTGCATTGGACCCTCTCCAGCAGTTCCCTGTCCTTCTTGAACTGAGGGGCCCAGAACTGGACACAATATTCCAGGTGTGGTCTCACCAGGGCAGAGTAGAGGGGAAGGAGAACCTCTCTCGACCTACTAACCAACCCCCTTCTAATACACCCCAGGATGCCATTGGCCTTCCTGGCCACAAGGGCACAGTGCTGGTTGTAATGAGAAAGAAATAAGACATGCAATTTTGATGTCTGTCTGTCTAATGGCTCCCTTTTCTGCCTCTCTACTACTCAGCAAATATTGCTTAATTTGCGAACCAATTTCAGCCAAGATACAAGGTACAGAATCTTATTCTAAACTCTTATACAGCCCATACCACCAAAAGAGGTCTTAAGGTTTTAAAAAGCTTTAACAAGTGGGCAATGTCACAGAGCAGTCACTCAAACAAAAACCATCTGAACACATGCAACTGAGAACCTGCATCTTTCTGGGCATGGAAGGCACACCAAACTCAGAGCATAAGGCTGGACCTTAAAAATTAGTGACACCGAAGAAGAAAATGAGGCTTTACTAGCTAAACATCTCATCACAGGCACTCAGTAAAAAAATGCAGCAAAAGAGATAATTGTTCCTTTGTACATGGGAGGGACAAGACTAATACTGGTATATTGCAAATTGTTCTGTTGTACACCTTAGAATGTTAAGAAATTAGGGTAAAGAAAAGAGCCACAAACATATTCAAAGACTTCAGAAAATACCTTGCAATTAAAGGGCTCAATCAGCCTAGTATATAAAAAATTAGATTAAGAGATGACTCTATAATAGCATACAAGTCCTTTCATGTGGAGAAAATCTAGGCAGTAGCAGGCTCTTTAGTGTATTAAAGCATAACAATAACAATTTCAAATAGGAAATAAGGCACTCACTTTTAACAGAAGAGGTGATCAGCTGCTGGAAGGCCCCATTGGAAATGGTAAAACCTGTATCTCTTGCTGTCATCCAGGCAAGCCTGGGGAAGTTCCATGCTAGCCAGACACAAGTTTGGCCCAGTTAAGTGGGAGTTATTGGCACAGCTGGGTTACAGGGTTCACATTATTGGCTGCTACTACTTAGGCATCAAGGGTAAAAGGTGGAGTTGTTCCTTTGGGGTTCAAAATACTTTGAATGTATGTTTTCTCATAATATCCTTGCAAGTGGAAAATTTATTACTTCTAGTTTTAGATGGGGAACTGAGACATAGAAATGCCAAGTGGTCTGCCTCAAGCTCTCAAAGGAACAGCAGAAAAAGTATTAAATCACAGCCTTTCGGGTCCAAGACTGTTGCTTGAAATGCAATCTTGCTTTTCCATAGATTGGATCACGTATATTTTACATGGCCCTTAAAAATATCTCTGAGCTTTCTGAATGAACATAAAACTGAACTGAATTATTTTCCTTTTAGTGGCAACAGTAATATTGTTATTAGGCAGCATGGTCTGAAAGGCAAGTATTTTGATTCCCAGACCAGCATGATACATGCTTGCTCACTTTTAAATTATATGTATAAAGTATTTACTTGAAAAGTAGGTCCTCTGGCATATGAGTGATTTGTGTGATAAAATAGGAGACTTAAAACAAACAAAAAGTATCAGAAAATAAACAAGATTTGGGGTTTTCTACTAAGAAATATTATGCAAATATCTGAGTACATATTTTGATGCTGGACTTAAGCCTGATCCTACTCTGAGTAAAGAGCACAAGAAAATGCTTGTTGCCTCACAGAGTAACACAATCCAGCTAAACACCACATAGCACAGCAATGCACTGTCAGGACAGCCAAGATTTCATTTCAAGATAGGACAGATCAGAACATTTTTGAGCGTACTAAAACTCACCTTTAAATATTTCATGTAAAGAATACAGAATAACAAATAACAAAGCCAGATAACTAACTAACATTCTGCTTTAGTTTCCTGGGATGGACTTACCCCTTTTATGACCATTTGAGGCTACACTGCTTTTGTTTGCTTTCTGATTTCTGCCACCTTACTTGTATTAGGTTGGTGCAAAAGTAATCGCGGTTTTGGACAGTGAATTTTAAACCATTATAAGTAGGCTCAAATATAACTTTATTAATCAAAACAGGAATCATTACAGTCAACACATTTTTGCCAATGAGAAATAAATTTGTTAATTCCTGTAGCATAAAAATCCTGCTGGTTGAAGTGTTTTCCACAATTCCTTTTGCACCAACCTAATACTTCAGAGAATTTTTTAAGATTGCAAAGGTGGACCTGGTTATTTCTTATGTCTATCCTCCATTAACAGCTTAAAACAAATTCTAAGAGAACCAGATATTAAGACTTCATCCCAACTCTTTATCACCTGTTATTAGCTCCATAGTACTCCAAACTAATGGTATTTGGTTATTACCCTGCTTAAAGGTACATTAAAGCTGTGTCTGCAATAATACTATTCAGAAGAATAAATTCATTCCTTCTCATTCTATTCACTAATATTTTCTATTAAATTAATGCTAGTGAAGGAAAGATTTAGTACACTTCACCTTTTGCAGAAGTAATCAGAAAACATTTATGAACATTTACAGATGTAATGACAGGAACAGAGCAGAAGGCATTTTATTATGCTGATATTTCTTTTGACTGACATTAACTAGTGTACAAAAATCCAAAGCTCATGGGAGAAAATGGATCTATAATTTTCAAAATTCCCTATCAATGAAATAAATTTGAGGTGGGGGAAAGCAATTTATACCTTACTGTGTAAGTTCAACTCCACTAGCTGCCAATACCACAAAGCACCAGGACATACTGCTAAGCAGAGGAATGAAAACTACTCTAAAAGACAGTATCAATCTAGAAATTCAGTCATTGAGAGCTTGCTTCATGAACTGAAGCTAATTAATGCTCTCATGTAGGGTTGAACCCAAACCATCAGAATGATAGCAGCTCCACAGCTGAATTACTTTTTTAGTATGCTGCCACTTAACATGCCACCCAGTCACTTTAAAATGATGCTGCACATGACTTAAATTGTGCTACAGGAATTGAAAATATGGACAATTAAAGTGAAAATCTCCTAAAAACCAAACATGACCTAAGGTATTTAAATACAGAATGACTTTATATTGCAAACAAAGCTTTCTGCAAAAGCATCTTTTAACTATCTGTACAGAGTTACTCCTTGCACAGCTCTGTTTGGAAGCTCTAGAAAAGGAAACTTTGTCAGCTGAGTCTTACATAGCTACTTCAGTAAAGGAGTTGAATATCCTAATATCAAAGCACAATGATGATGCTGACAGTGTGAACTATGTAATTCTATTAAACTGAATAATTTGTCTGTGCAGATGTCTGGAAGAATGGGAAAATAAAAACCAAGGGTAGACTAAGCAGATCTCTTTACCTCAGGAGTGAGAAACAGCACAAATCATTCTTACAAAGGGTATGAATCTGGAATATTTGCCAGTTACTTTCACATTTTGCAAAATGACTTTAACTTGGGACATTGTCCACAACAATGCTTTCAAGCCCATCCAGTTTATTTGCATTCCTGGCTGCTCTTGTTTGGATACTTTGCTTTCTGAAATAGACATGAATGAGATTTCAGTGTGTGTTTAGGCTGGGAGAAGATGATCAGATGTATATGGCTATAAAACCACATCTGCTAATGTCTCTAAACGATGCTACAGCTGCTGAAAAACATAACATTTACTTGTCTATATTATCAACTAAATCAAAATTATATTTATAACTGGATTTTTTATCAGATACATGGGATTATCAAAGGTAACATTTCAAAAGCATTGAATTAGGTGACTAAATCACATTGACTTTCAATACAATGCAGGCAACTATGTGACACAAATATGTGACATATAGATTAGTATTTTCAGTTCTAACCTGTGTCAAAGGTATGAGGCCTCGTGCTGAGTTGGGAAACAGCATATTGTAATTGGGAAGAAGCCAAAGCCCTTAAGGATTGGGAGAGGCAGAAGAAGTGTAACAAGGGGCACAGCATTTGCAGTGGCCATTGTTCAGTGAAGTGTGGTTTTGCTCTCAACCAGGAATGGCTGGAAGGTTTGCTCATGGTGCCCTGAAAGAGCATTAGTGTCATCTTTTGTCTGGTGTTTGGATTTGTTTAGGTAAACTAAGCCAGCTTGTGAGATCCAAATGACCATGGTTTTGGCAATCCCTTGTCATGGTCAGAAGATAGGAAGACCAGGCCCTTAGCGGGGAAAAAGTGGACAATGAGGCCACAGTCAGTGGCAGAACGGGTGGTAGGGCAGCAGGGGCTGCAGAAGGCTATAAAGAACACAGAGGCCCAGCAACTACTCTTATTCTAGCTATTGGACTGTGCTCAGATATGCTAGGCAAGGTAGTGTCACACATGGAGAAGGAATGCAACATGGCAGCAGCTCCTTCACAGATGTTTCAGAGTGCTGCCTTTGTGTGACTGGCATGGTGCATGGCACAGGCCATCCCTGACTGTAGCAATGTGACTGAGGATGTCTACTGGTGATGATTTAAACAGGAAATGTTCTCTACAGACTCACATCCAGGACAACATCACTGCAGCTCACCCAGAAGCACGTTGAATCATTGTTGAATCATTGATTTTGCAACAGCTTTCTAACTGTACCAGACAAAGAAAAGGTTTGCTTCCAGCAACATCTCTAGCCTTGAGGAAATGATATAACACGCAGAAAACTAATAGGAATTTTGACCTGGGCTTCAAAGCAATGAAAACCATGTCCAGAATGGTGAATTACTGGAGGATAATGGTGTACCCCAGAAAAACAGTCTCTGCAGGTTGACTGGAAAAGAAACCTGTATTTCTGGGGCAGGTAAAATTCCAAGAGAGGCAACCAGGTTTAGTTCACTGTATGGATGACTGGCAAGTGACATACCAGTTTACCCCATACAGGATTCTCAGTACCATAGGTAGATGTCCTGATGAGGATACCAGAGAATGAAGAAATCAGGGCTTCCCAACGCCAGATCTTGATTCCCTGGAAGACAAAATCATTCAATAACAACAGCATGCCAGCCTGCATTAGGAAGAGCAGATCAAGGGAGGTGATCCTTCCCTTTTTCTCAGTGCTGCTGAGACACATTTGGAGTGCTGGGTCCAGTGCTGGGCTACCCAGTATAAGAAAGATATGGATATAGCAGAGTGAAGCCCCGAAAAGGCCACAAAAAACATTTATGGGACCAAAGCACTTTTCACGAGAGGACAGGCTGAGAGAGATGGGATTGTTCAACCTGGAGAAGAGAAGGCTCAGGGCAATCTTATCAGTGTGTGTAAGTACCTGATGGGAGAAAATGAAGAGAAGAGATCCAGACTCTTCTCAGTGGTTCCTAGTGACAGGACAAGAGGAAACAGGCACAAACTGAAACACAGGACTAGATTATCTCAAGAGATCCCTTCCAACCTAAATAATTCTGTGATTCTTTAAAGACATTGCTGTATTTCTTCTTTGTCATTTAACAAGTCTCAGGGTCATCTATGGAATTGTCTCCCTTTCCATTATTATACATAAGGCAACACCAGGAAACATTAAACCTTCAGAAAAAAATCAGGGACCAGAAGTAAAAGGGTGATCTAATATACCCCCAGTCTGAAGGAGAAGTTCACAGAATCTCAGAATCACACAATGTAAGGGATTGGAAGGGGCCTCAAAAGATCATCTAGTTCAATTCCCCTGTTGGAGCAGGAACACCTAGATGAGGCTACACAGGAATGTGTCCAGGCGGGTTTTGAATGTCTCCAGAGAAGGAGACTCCACAACCTCCCTGGGCAGCCTGTTCCAGTGTTCTGTTACCCTCACTGAGAAGAAGTTTCTTTTCAAATTTAAGTGGAACCTCTTGTGTTCCAGTTTGAACCCATTACCCCTTGTCCTACCATTGGTTGTCAAACTTGAACAGAGCTGGATTCTTTGCCAAGAACCTACATGCCACACAGTATTCTCAATAGCAACACAATTCAGTGTTGAGTGTTATTTATCAAAAGCTGATCAGATTTTGGTTTCTGGTGAAAAACAATACCAAATTATCAGTAATTGTCATGTGCCACTTGAGATATCAAGGTGAGTGGGAAAGTGGAATATGTCATTTGTTTAGTAGGGAAATGTGGCCATGATAGTCTACTGCAATTTTGGAAAACAGGAAGATGTGTTAAACTCAAGTTTGTGCTGTCTAAACTAACCTAAACAATTCAAATATGTGTCTTGGCAGAGGACCTAAATGACTCCTCAGAGAAAACCTATCATAGATCTCAAAGAGAAAGCTACATGACTGGTTAAGAAGTTGCCAGATGTGTTTGTAACCAGGTCGCCTTTCTAACTATATGGAATCACTGCCTAAGTGTAAGAAAATACATTACAAGGTGTTTATCAAAGATAACAAAGAAATAGTTGCAGAAATTAGCTGATGTAAGCATATGTGAAAAGTCCCAATTGTTTCAGCTTTTAGTAAATGCATTTTGTGTTGATTTCTAGAAAAAAACATAGCAGCTAAATTTGACCCATTCTGATGCTTTGAACTGATGAAATGCAAGAGACTTGAGGAAGAGCCATTGAAAAAAAAAAACAGTCTTGAGTTAATGAATGGATATTAGCAAACTCTGTTATTTCTGAAAACCAAAAGTTATATTAACTAGCCCCTATATCAGTTGCACCTGTTCCACATCCTGCTGCCTGAGCTAGATGGAATAGTTTGATAACTTGTGGATGAGACACTTGGATGCTATGGATATTCAGACATATATCTTGATGCACTACCTTACAAACCGAGTCCTTGCATAGAGAGCTCCTCAAGTCTCTAAGACTTTTTTTCCAACAGTGTCACATAATTGACTGCAGGTTTTAGTAATATCTAATAAGGTATTTAGACTCTGTGCAGCCTAGTTACTGTGGGTTTAATCAAAGAAAGTCTCCATTTCTCTCACATCAAATATAAGGCACTTATCTCCACCCCAAAGTCCCTCAATGCCCTATTTCCACTTTTCTTATGATCTCTTGTTCACTAGAGTGACTCCACAAGTCAGTGAGCTACTTATCCAGGTGAAGTGATACCTTGGATTCCTGCTGATTTTAATTCCTCTTTTAAGGTCTTTTATTTAACACAGAAACAAAGTTTCCAAGGTACTTAGAGCAACAAACCTTCAGAGTCTTGGTTAGATCTCCATCTGTAACACTCCAAGCTTTTGTATCCTTCTCATTTATAGCTTCAGTCCTAGGAGACTCTTCCTATCCTTCAAATATTTTCCTAAATTCTTCCTGCTAGCAAGTATATGGAGTCTTTCACAAGTGCTTTCTGGTCTTGATCTTCTCATTTCACTCTTAACATGCACTAAAAGCAGGGGGCAAGAGCTAAAGCTTCCAGTGTGTACCTGTGTGCCCAGAATGAGGTCTGGGATGGCATGGTCTGGACAAAAAACACCTTAACAAGTTCTTCCTGCACATTCCTAACAATACTTTTTCCAATCACTGCCAACAACAATATTATCACTGAGCTCCCATCTACTCATATATTCAGACTGTCATTATCACCTCTGACCTCTAACGGGTCTCATTCTCAGCCTTTCTGCACAATACCTGTAAGATACTTTTTCACTCATGTAGTTAAAATTCTCATCCAATTCTCAACTCTTCATATGTTGCACACTGAAACCACCTCCTCTCTGGCTTTCATAAATGCTTCCTTGTCCCACTTGTCATATCCATCCTTCATTATGTATCTATCTACCTCTTGCTTTGGCCAGATCCCTCCTCTCCTTACATCTTCCACGGCTTCACCTTTTATATTGCAACATACGCCACAAACCCTCACATTCACTCACCACTGTACAAAGATTTCTGAGTCTGCTTTCTGGAAATTTACTCATTGTTGAGACACCAGATGGTTCATGAGAGCAACCCATGTTTCAAAGAAGCACCCTGATGTTTTCTCCCCTCTGCTCTCCCTGTAAACCTCTGCAAAGCTCCCTTATTGTACTGTTCAGATCCTTCTTTTGTGATGCTATAGGAAAAATACTACCTCACTGAGACCACAGCTTGTCATGATGACCAGCACTAACTCCTTATTCTCTTATTCTCTTAATCTGTCAAAAGCTACTTTTCCCTCTTCTTCTAGACTCGCATGGAAAGGCCTTCCTGACAGAGGTCATCTTCTGCTGTGCTAGTACAATTTCTGACATGCTGGTGTTCTGTTGGGGGCCTCTAGATGTAACTACAATTAAAACAAAAAAAACATTCTAAGGTTTGAATACAACATTGGATAGTGTCTATTTAATACACTGGGCTAAATGGACACATTCATTAGCAGTTTGAGCAGAGCTGTGGCTTCAGATTAACTTCAAACAAGAGTTTCACAAGTGAAGATCCAGAAAGAAATCAGTTTATCCCCATCCACCTCTATTTTCAGATCACAGTATGACAGAATAAACCTGGAATTGAGCAGATCACTGTTGTATTTTCAAACACATTAGTATGTTTAGGTTCAAAACCAAATCAACCTAGGACAAGACAAAAGAATTAAAAAGTATTCCCACCTGGTAGAAATCAGCACAGTCACCATTACTTTAACAGAACTGTAGCAATTTATGGCAGGGAAAGCCTAAGCACAATATATATTAAAAAAAAATCACAATGTTTATTAGGTGAACAATAACTTGCTGATGATTTTAATTTTAGTTCAGCACTTCCATTAGTATGGACAGAGAAATCATTGAAGTTAGCTTTACTGTCCCATACTCATCACTACAGCAGTGGTGGTGATTTCCCACCTCAGAAATGCATAGTCAGAATGCTGTGATAGCTACAACACCCTAATGATATTAATATAAATAAATCAAGGTTCAAAGACGAGCACCATGTTTTATTTAATTAGCTGCACTGGATGGAAAAAGCTGACTTAAAATCTGAGAGTTAATGAAATGCCTTCTTTTTCAAAACAGATTTTTGAATCAGTCTTCTTATCCTTTTCTTAGCAAAATAAAAATTCTGACCTAGTCTACTTAGGAGCTCCCAAAGAGCAGAGCAACTATGATTAACAACCTACCCTTTCATGTGGTATATTCAGTAAACCTGAACTTCCAGGTTTTGCAGCTTGGATTTTGCTTGCTAAATCTTCCTTTCTTGTTTACTGTAAGCGTCTAGCATTGACCTTCTGCTTTTTACTTCTGCTAGGCGGAATATATGGCATTCATGCTCTGGCAGCCTAACTCGACATAAGGACATACAGTGGAGTCAGTGAACTTTTTGTTCCTTGCTAACGACTGTGCAGCTCACTCGCCATGGAACAAGAGTGGCACCCAGTGGCCAGAGAGCTTGGTCCAATACTCATGTCCTGAAGTTTCTGCCTTTCACATTTTACAAACCCTCTTCCAGCATTTTGAAGACAGAAATCCTTCTGCGCTCAAGCTCACAGGCTCCTCTCTCACCTCTGTACTTGAAAGACAGAAGCTGGAGGACTGAAGCTAAAAGGTTTCCACTCTGTACTCTTCTTGAATATCACTTTTTCTGAGAGTATAAATAACCCACCACACTTACAAGGTGCCACTTATTTCTGAGTGATCAGCCAATGATTCACTTGCCTGATGAAAGTAAAGAAGGAGTTCAAGGACTTCACATAACCAATACATTGTCCAGAATGTCCAGATAAGGTAAACATACGTTTTTAAACTGTCCCGCAGAAAATGCAGCAGCAGGAAAGGAACACCTGGGGATGGAGCCTGCTTTGGGATCTCCCCTCTTGAGAAACAGAGAGACTCTCTGCTGCTCCCAGTTCATGGCTGGGTTTTACATGACCATAAATTAGATTGTTGCAAAGGAGGCACAGAGTGGTGAGGAACACTGATACATGTGTGACAGTACACATCTCATGTGCTTCTCAGAGGTTCATGTCATTTTGTAGTCATTTTTCACAATCTACAATCGGAGTATAATAGTCTGGATTTCAGCTGAGGTAGTGTGCTGTACTTTTAATTAAATTATCTGTGGGAGCTGTTCCAAATAGTGAGAAAGCTTTTATTTATATTTTTTTCTTTAACTTAGGGATACTTAATGCTTAAAACTGGAACATCAGTTTTAAAAACACTCTGCCAGAGAGCCTAATTAAGATGCAAACAACGATTACCTTCATGGATACTCCAAGATGGACACTTAAGTGTTGAGTGAACAAGACCAAGCTCACCAAAACACCCATATTTCACAATGCTGTAAGATTCCCAACGATAAATGGGTGATAATGGTGCAGCAGCTGGCAGTGCTGAGTCTGGGTTTGTGTTTTTGTGTCCTACTTGCAGCATGAAAATCCTCATTCTATGGAGGCCAGCAGATAACGTGAGAGTAGTCTTGTAATTCCTAAAAACTTTACCCCAAACTTTGCATTAACTGATTTTCTTTCTAAATGCCCTAGCATCTACAATGGTATGACCAAGTGGAAATTGAAACTCTCAACTAAAAATAAACTTCCTAATGTGGATAGCTACGGTTAGAGCTTGACAATGTGACCCAAGTAGATTAAATGGCTCACCAATCAAAAGGCACATCAGAAGAATCAAGCACTAAAAGAAATTCTAATGTTTTAAAATAAACATAACGATTTTTAGACATCTGCTGCGGCAATACTAAAAGCCATGGATCTTTGTGCTTCCTGTGTTATGCTACGAAAGAACTCAGCAGTCTGGACAGAAATTTCTGCCAGATTTTCTGCTATCAGAAGTCTTTGTTCCTTGAGTATTTAGCTTTTGCTACAAAACATTATTGAAGTGGGAACAAGGAAAACATTGCTCTTGATCATAATGTCGCCTGACGAATCCACAGTGGTAGACTGACAAAAGTAAGAAAATATCCCCAAAACTGGTTTGTTTTGCTCTAGGGGAAGAAATGCATGTAGTAATATTCTGTTTTATTTCACATTGAGTGTAGCCATCGCACTGAGCAGAACATGTAGTTCAAAAAAGGTATTCTAAAATGCATTGCCTCTGCCATCAAAGAGCAAGAAACCATCTTACAGATCCTCTACAGAGTTAATAGTGAAGATGTTTTGTGACAGTTTTGCACTTTCTTGCAACCTGTGACTTCTGAAATTACTGTGACTATGCAAATGTACATCTCTCTGCTGTCATCTTACCTTTTTCCCATTTGCTAATTTATTTTCTTCAGCATTTTACCTGGTCACAGAAGTTTGCCTGAGGAAGGACAGCCATGTTTGTATCGTGCCTGGTGCAATGGGGTCCTAAGATCCATTTAGGAACCTTATAAAGTAGTGTAATAGAAATAATAAATATTTTATTTTAACAAACAATATAAAAGTGTCTTTGAGAACTAACTGAAGAATAGAGGCCTTGTGGTATGAAAATACTTCCAGAAGAGTGGAAAAAAAATATTTTCTGTATCTGTTCTCTTTTGGGTGTTATATTTCTTTATCATTTTTTCAATGCAATCTGGCCATTTACGTACTATTGTTTACCTTAAGTTGATGTAAAATAGTTGTCAAATAGATTTATTCTGTCTTAGAATTCAAATGGAATGTGGCATTTCAAAACCATGATGTGAACCCTGTTTTCTACAACACCATGCCATAACATAAAACTAGTAACTATAATCCCAAGCAACACAATCATTTTAGGTAGCAATATTGTACTTCCTTTTAGAGAGGGTTATTTTTAAGTTGTAAAAACCTGAACATAGAACCAGTAAATAAAAAATATCTATGACTGAGCTCAGCAAGTCTGTAAAATTAAAACCTGCCACAGAAATTCCAGAATTACTGTGGAAACCTTTCACTAATCATGTGCTTTTTCAAAATTATGGATGCAACATTCGCTCCAACCCTTGCAATGCTGGCAGGCGAACCTGAACTGCAGCTGCAGTCAAGAAAAGAACACCATGTAGTCCCGTAAGGGTGTCTCTGCCCAAGTGACCTAAGGACCTGAGTCTGAGTTTCTTCAGATGCCCAGTTTGTCTTTCCACAGCATTTAACTGATCTGTGGAAAACATGCTGAATGTTTCATTGGTTTCAAAATCAGCAGGCTCTCTCTCTCTAAGGTCAAGACACAACTGAATGATGAAGTAAGTCAGATGGTGGATTCTTGCCATTCTCAAAACAAAGTATTTCACTAGCATTCCAGAATTCTGGTTTGGATTTTTCTTTTTTTTTTTTTATTTTTTTTTGGTCAACTGCTCTCACCCGGGAGGGAGGGAGGGAGGAAGGGAGGAAGGCAGGAAGGGAGGAAGGCAGGAAGGGAGGAAGGAAAGAAAATTAAAAACTTCTTTAATAGATTCTTGGGCCAAGCTCCAGCATCAAAAAGTAGTTGCCCAAAGTCTAACTTGAGGGGTCATCAAAGTTTTATTATTGCTATTTATGGTAGTGCTCTCCACATTCCAGCTGCTTTCTACATATTTAAGGACTGTTCTGACCATGGTGCTCATAACCCTTTGTTGTTACACAAATACCAAAAAGTCAGTCCTGTCACCAAAGACCTCACATTCAAAGCAGGTAAGACAGCTATAAGGCAACGAATGTACAGAAGCATGCACAGTATCTCCCAATGATCATGCAGCAGATCACTGGGACAGCTGGGAAGAAAATCTTTATCTCCTCACTTATGGGTCACTGTCTTGCATGTGGCACCACAATGACTCCTCAAGGTTCTCCTCTGGACAGCAAGCTCTCGAAAACAAACCTTTCACACATAGCATTGCAGGCCACTAGAAGGCCCCCTTTTTAACAGTGTCAGAGCTTGAGATGTGACATGAAAGCTAGAGTAATGCAGAAGATCTCCTAGTAGCTTATTCTTCTTCTTGCAGACCTTGAGGTATATAAACAGAAATATCTCCCAGTGACAACTCCAACAAATCAAGAGACAACGCATTTTTCATTAAGAGGCTGAAGAGTCACCAAGTAGGTGTCAGACATTGACAGGAATAGAAAAATTCCTTACAGTTTCTTTTTCTCACATTTCTTCTGTGAACTATGTTTGGATCATAAGAAGGAAGTGCTCTTCCAGCAGGCCCTATATAACTTGCAGAGGAACTAAAGGGCTAGCATAAGCAGAATGAGTGGACTGAAGATGGGAAGGCTCACTTTTCCTCTTGCAGAATATGTAAGACTTAGTTGGAGACACCTACTAGAAATGAACAGATGATGTGATGAGTTAAGGCTTAACTCTCCCTTCAGGAGTTTTAAGGGCCACCTTGACTCTCCAAACCATATAGCTACTTCAGGAGTCTGTAAAACATTTCAACATTATTACTTCATGAAATGATTTTTCTACCAGAAGTTTTCCAAAAGTAGACCTATTAGCACAGATTGCTACATTTCATTCAAGTAATTAAGTATAAAGCTATTACATCTTGTTATTATTACAGTAAAACTTATGGCCACACAAGATACCTGGAAGCTTCTGTATGTGCATCTAATCAAGAAAGAACTTGTACTATGACAGAACAATATTTGTATACAAATAATGAGAAGACTTGAGGCTGTGAGACTAAAAAGCTCAGCCTCACTGACAGGCAAGTATGAAAACAATTAAAACAATGCTTTGACATAAAATTTTTAATGTGCTGAGAAGAAGTATTAAACTGGCATCTTCTTTGCTTGAGAGTTAAAATAGCCTGCATGCCCCAGCTGCTCATAAAGCTAATTCATCCCACGCCATTTTCACACTGGCTCCTCCTAAGATCCAGTCCATATTCCTTCAAATTTATTCATATTTCTAATAAAAAAACCACATTATTTTCTTGTAAAGTCCTTTTGGAATTAGGAAAAGTAACAAATATATTTTGAAATCCTACATTTTCACCAACAGGTGGAGCTTACATTTTAAGTTTCATTTACAATGACTTTAAATCAAGACAAATACGTTATACCTTACAAATTCAAAATTCCAGTATTTCAGGTAAGATCAGAACCATGGCATTTTATTCTAATATTATACTTTATGTAAACAATAAACCTAGGCCAGCTCATTTTCTTACTTACACTAACTGCAAAGTTCTTCTCTGTGTTTTTAATTACTGCATAATTGGATCAATTTTTATTTTTCTTGGTATGTGGCCCCTTCACATCATGTTCTCTCTCCTGTTCACTCCACTAATGTTCACACATATTATCTCTCCTACTGCGATAAATTTGATTGACCTCAGGACACGACTGAACCCACATCTGTAAAAAGATATTGATGCAGATATTTTTTATCAGCCTCTTCCACTTAATTCTTCACAGGACAACACTAAAATACATTACAGCATGTGCTGCTACCATTTAACTAGAACACACTATTGATGGCAGAAACTACATTAACGCACAAAACTATTTAGAATTTCACCCCTTATTTACGATGAGTGAGGAATTACTTTTCGTAAATCCTTTAGTGTCTTCATTTTCTTAAATATACCTAATGATTTCCTTGATTATCTGTGGCTTTCTAGTAACTGTTTAGCTTCCAGGACACATCTTCTTAGTATTTACTTGCACTGTCATAAGAATCATCAAGCATGGAATTATGAAGACAAAACAGAAAAAGAACCTTTAAATCCAGCAATTGTTCGAAAGTGACGTGGAGAGAACTTCCTTAATCCACTGCGACAAAACATATTGCAAAAATACTCTGCCAAAATGGCTTCTGATGCTACCAATGAATTTTGTGATGAGAAAACTGGACGTTTTAAAAATATATACAAAGATATAAATATGCATACACATATATATGAACACATGCACTTACATATTGGTATAGTATACTGTAGGTAAAATTCTGTTGCAACATACAATTGCTTAGCTTATATAATGTAATTATTTATAAGAACACCATTATTAAACCTGTTTCTTCAATGCAAATTTCCCAGTCAGATCAAGATATGTGTGCCATATGGCTCCAGCTGGAAAAAGTCAGATATACAGAAACATAAAAACATATTTTCAAAGAAAATGAACTACATGTTCTGATCATACTCTAAAATTAATCTATAAATACACAGAACTGAGAAGAAACGAACATTTCTGCAGCATCCAGACTAGTTACAGAAAAGGCCTAGTAATTGGCTTACTCAAATTAAAAACAAACAAGAAAGCCATCTCCACTGCTAATCTATAAGTCTAATTTAATTCCACACCTATCTGCGTATCTGTGAACCTCCGTTTCCATTCAGCTTCTATGTATTTTGAAGACATACCACCAACACCCACGTGCCTGTTCCTGCAGCCTGGTGATAACAGTTCTATCGATCTGAATAGGCATCTAACAAATCGAGTCACCACAGAAATGGATAAACTACACCCGAAACCACGGTAACCGCCAATGTGTTTTTTTATTGCCCAAAATCATCTTTGCCCCGATATTGCACACCAACAGTGAATGCCCCTTCGGGCCCGTCCCGGCCAGCAGGGCCTACAGTTCCCGCGGGGCCCTGCTCCGGGCCATCCCGCGGGGAGGCAGCAGGAACCCCTCCGGCAGGCAGCCACAGGCAAACGAGACTTTTCTGAAAATGTTTACAGTCTGTTCGCGGAAAAGGCTCCGCTGCCGGCTCGACCTGGCAGTGCTGCCCCGCTACCCACAGGCCCGCACGGATCCACAACCAAAGCCGCGCAGCGCTCTCACCGCGCATGCGCACTCGGAACAGCGCCTGCGGCTCGCTCCTGCCCTGGCGCGCGTGCGCGACCCTCCCTCCCCGGACAGAGCCAACCAAAGCGCTGAACAGCCGCACGCGGCTCTAGCGCACACACCAAGGCAGAAGAGAAACACTTCCTTTTCCGGGTTAGCTTCCGCTCCGCACCGTAAGCGACCGCGGCGCTGCCGTGCGGCTGCTTTGCGCTTTCCTTTTCGCAAGCGTAGGGGAGAAGTGTGCGCGGCGGCTCCGCGCTCTGCTCCTCCCCGCCCCTGGGCCTTGCGCGACCCCGCCTCCCGCGGGTCGTTACCGAGAGCACGCGCTGCGGCGCCGCTCCTCGGGCTGAGAAGGGTGGGGCGCGAGCGGCCAGTGGGCGGGGCCTCCCTGAGCCTCTCGGGGCCAGAGCGCCGGCGGGGGCCGGCAGCGGAGGGGCCGCCGGGGAGGCGGGGCGGGGGGGTTCGGGCTTCTGCTAGTTGGAGCTGCCGTGCGGCCGCCTGGCCGTGCGCCCGGCGCTCGGGCTGGAGGAGCGGCTCATGCTCCGTCCGCTGCCCCCGGCCCCGTCAGGTGGCGTCGGCGCTGAGCGCTCGCCGGTCTCGCCGCCTCGCAGCTTTGCCCTCAGCCGGCCCTGCTATGAGGCCGTTGGAATCGAAAGCGTAGAGGGCGGGCTTTCCTCAGGGTGCTGTCTTTATGTGACGCCACGAATTCGAGCAGATGATCTTTAATAATCACTTTCTAAAGTAGTGAAAGACTGACACTGAACAATTGTGCGAGGGTTTGGCAGAGTGTTGCCCAAAGCCCAGAAGTACATACTTAGCATAAGCACTGCATACAGTAGTCAAAATACTGATGTCTAAAATTTAGCACTTGTGTAATGAAATGTCTCAGGTTGTAAACTTAGTATTTAATATTAAGCATATTAGAATTTATTACATATACTAGAATCACCTTTTCAATGTCTCTCCAGGAGGAAGGAACGAGAGTTTTGCCTTATGGCTGCTCCAGGAAAGGCTGCAGCATTCCGTCTGCCTCCCCTGCCAACTGTTGGAGAGATTATTAAACTTTTTCGCCTTAAAGCACAGAAACAACTTTCTCAGAACTTTCTACTGGATTTGCGATTGACAGGTTAAATATTATAATATTTTTAGCTACTAGAAAACATGTGTCCTGGTTTTCTTCAGAATCCAGATTCTAGCTAAAGAGGTGATTGCATGATGACATCTATCAAACTAATGGCAGCTCAATGGTAAACCTTTAAAGACTTCTTTTAAAAGTAGTTTTAGCTTAGACAAATTGATTTTACTTGTAAATTCCTGGAATTTTTTTTTTTTTATTACAGAGTGATTTTTAGGTACAAAGTATATTCCTATATAAAACATGGGTTATTGATTGAAATGCAAATATCTAAGCTTTAGTAGTACATCTACCATCCAGCTACAATGATAGTTTATGCCTGATTAAAAAATGAATATTTTTTCAGATTATTATGTATCATAGAAAGTACTGTAACTCATTGTGCAATTTAATTTACTATATGCTGTGGCTAGGAAGGTAATTTGTCTCAGTTTGTCAGAAATGTAGCTTTTTTGAACCAGTTACATTGTTCTGAACAATTTTGTTTTTTCCAGCTTCATGTTGGTAATGGGTGACAAAGCTGTCACTGTTTAATCAGTGATTTCTTTACTGTCCTAGTGGTAGCCAAGTTTTGCAGTAATAAATGCAGTGCCAGCTTCATGTAGCTTATTATTTGATTAAATTGGAAGATTCAGGCTGATAAAGACTTAGGTTGTGAACATGAAATTCAGTTCTCCTTCTGGAATAACTGGAGTCTTATCCTGGAATGAAAATGTCTGCATGCAGCAAGTAAAGCCTTACAAATAGACAAGTCCTCAGCTATTTCTTATTTTTTTTTTGGACTGAGCAGCATAATTTCTCTCAGCATCCTTCTTTCTGTGCTTCCTAATGATCTTTTTGTTACATTAGCTACATTTTTAATTCTTTTTTTTTTTTTAAGTCAGCTGTTTTCTTTCCTGGCTATAACGCCTTCTAATGTTGTATCCTTCAACTTATGTACAGGTATTTTTCCTCATCTTTCAACTACCCTACTTTCTTTAACTACCAATTGCCTGTATTCCAACTCTTACATATTGTAATCTTGGTACAGCTTCACTGCATCTTTTTTCTTCCTTAAATTTCCTCAAAACAGAGGTACTGTAGTGGAATAACTTTATAAGGATATGTAGTGAGACTTTGGGACCTTGAACACCTTGCTTGCAGGAGGAGAATAGTACTGCTAGCTTACAGATGAGAAGTAATATTCTCTTTTTATTTGATTCTGTAATGAGCAACAATGTATATTAAAGAGATTAAAGTGAAAATAGTCTTTTTTAAACAGTTCAGTGTATCTTGTATGAAACAAATATGAATCCTGTCCATTCTAGAAGGCATGTGATCATGTAGCTGCCATGTGTCGCTGTTTGTGTCTGTTCTGAGATAAGCACGCTTGTACTTTAACAATAAACAATGAGTTTATCTTAGTGAGCTGGATCTATTGGAGAATAAAGGCTTAGTATGTTCTTTGTATCTTGCAGACAAGATAGTGAGACAAGCTGGTGAGCTGAAAAATGCCCATGTTTGCGAAGTGGGCCCTGGGCCAGGAGGAATTACCAGATCCATTCTCAGTGCTGGTGTTGAACAACTCCTTTTAATTGAAAAAGATCCTCGATTTATTCCAGGATTGCAGGTACCATCTGGAGAATAGTTTGTATACATGCATCCACAACACTAGTTAAGAACATTTTAAAAATATAGAAAGGTTCCAAGTGTCTTGTTGAGATCTTAGCACTGAAAATAGGTTTGCTTCTTTGGCTTAAATCACAGCTATCATTTCCTTGAAGATGGAAATACATTGTATAACACTAATTGTTCCTGCTTTCTCATATGCCTTTTCATTTAAATACACTTTGTATTTTCAGGATCTGATCCTGCAGCTAAGGCTGAGGCCTGCCTGCTTTTTTCGTATTGGGATGTTTCATATACTTTAACAGTTGAAATAGTAGTTTGAAGGCTGAACATAATGTCACTTTGTCTTTTTTTTCATTTTAATCCTAATAATTATGCTTTAAGGCTTATAAAATTGTGAATGTGTATCTCCAGTTAATATAGTTTAATGTGGATCAATATCCAGTTACAGAAGATTAAAGCAAGCATTTATTTTACATTTTCAAAAGAAGAACTCTTAAATGTTTGGTCCTTTCTTTTTAAGTACGCAAGTCATTGTGGCACTTTTCAAATACCATCTACCTGTGTCACTATTAAGTTTACATGTTTATGGAATTTGGCTGCATCAATCTAGCAAGAAAAACAGAGTCAAAAATCTCTTTAGATTTGACTGTTTTCTTGTGCGTCTGCAACCTCAAATTCTAGCAATTCGGAGTGCTTTCCTTATATTGCACTGTGTCTTCTCTAGTAAATCAGCAGATACCATCTCTTTGTAGGATAATAATAATAATAATAATACAAAATGCGAATGAAACTGCATATCCTTAAACCTGAATATGCACGTAGCTATATCTTAGTAGGATTAGCTGTTCATAATTTATAGTATGCCATCTTCACCTTATGAAGTATGAAAACTTAATATTTTCACTTTTCTTGAGTGAGGCAAAACTGCGTTTTTGTTTTAAATTTTAAGAACTGTTTTGGGATTGGAAAAAATTTGACATCAAATGATATTTTAGTTAACAGAATTTTTTAAGTACTTAGACAATTTTTCTAGTCTTCCAAATGCAGATTTCTCTGAATAAAACAACAGATTTCTCTGAATAAAAGTGTACTTTTCAGGGTCTGTAATGAGCTTTTGGTATGTAATTATCCTTACTATGGAAGTGAATTAACATCAGTCATTATTTTTAATTAGCAACCTCTTCACAGTAGAAATAAGTATGTCTGAATGAGGTTATTGAATATAAAGGTAACAGTAACAGTAACAGTAACAGTAAATGTGAGTGAACAAGAAATATGTTGCCTCCATTTGTGTTAAATATGGTATTGTTTTTTTTACTTCCAAGTAAGATCATACATTAACAGAATCAATCTTTCTTTTGGGATAATGTGGGTTATAATACCTATTTTTTTCTAGTTTTCCATTAAAAGGCCTGTCAAAACCAAATGCTTATAAAAGGTTTGAGATTTGAATTATAGAAAATGTCAGATATTAAAATAACAATTGGAAACTATTACTTAAAAATGTCTCTTCAGATACTTATAAAATCACTGATGTAAATCGTACAGTGTTTTTCATTAGTTGTTTTTCAGGCTGTGGTCTCTGTCACAAAACTGAAGTTGGGATCCTTTTTACTGCAAAATGGAAAGATAGTGAAGAACATATGTGTACAGAGTAACAGTTTACTCAAGCTGAGATCCTGTCAGTTCTGTCTCGCTCTTAAAGAATCGCAACCTCCCTAATGCCATATGCCCCAATAGTTGTTAGGCTGGAAAGATTTATGAGGAGAGAAATGGCACTCTCAGCCAGAGAATGGATTGAATGTAGAATTCTTACAGGAATGCTATTTTTTAAACTATGCTCCTTATGTTTTCTTCATGCCCTTTTGGTTGTGTGTGTAGAACAAGAGGATCTGTATGATGAAGAGTAACCTGGCTCATGTGCTTGGTGCACAAAATCTCCTGGAGCTGTGTGTCTGCATACACTGGCTTTAAAATGCAGACAATTTCAGTGGATTTCTGGGTGTTTATTTCAAATTAGCAATATACAACTGTGATTTTCTGCTCACAAATTAGACGCAGTTCTCAATTATATTCAGTGTGCTACTCAAAAAAAACCCCAAACCCTTCTTGACATGAAAACTATTATTAAAAAGCATTATAACATGTTAATAATCCGTTATTGTGTAGGCAGCTGTCTGATTCCCCTTATGCTATTTTCTAACTTTATTGATTTTTGCATTATCTTTCATCCTGTTATAGCATTTATAACAGCTTCAAAGAAAGATTTGACAAATTGTGGCAAATTAGTGAATTTTTATGCCATATAATTGCTAGTGTAATGCTGAAAAATCTTGTGTTTTGGAGTTGAGGTTAGATTTCTTTTTTCTATTGGGAAATAATTGCACTTAAAACATGTAGGAACACTTAGTTTTTAGTTGAGGTCTTTGTTTTGGTTTGGTTTTTAGCACTCCACACAAAATTTGGCCATTTTGATGGAAAAAAAAGATGCCTTTTAGTAAAAAAAAAAATAATGCAAACATTTTGTGAACATTGTGAGAAAGCAGCACTTTCGTTTGGCTCAAAGACCTCTAAAAGCTGTTTGTATCCCTGAACATATAAACATGATTCAGACTGAAGATGGAACTAATGATGATGAGCGGTTTATTTCAGCAGCAAAGCCACTAGCACTTAACTGTTCATGGATTTGGACATCTGTGCAAAAGCAAAATAGTTCTTTAAGCCATTTTTCATTATTCTGACTTAGGAACAATAAATATCCCCAATGTTATCTTTGTAAAAGTTGACTTTGCTTTTGAATTGTACTGTGTGTGCATAGTTTCATATCATAAGAGAAAAGGTGACTACAGCACTAAAAAAACTTAACTAATTTTGATTGTATAAACTGACACCAGAAATTAAAGAGTTGGTCATCAAAGTATGACCGCTTCTGAGTTTGCATTTCAGCCTTTATTAAATACTAGTTAAGCTGCAGAAGTGGTACGGAGAAATTGACAACAGAGTGGATTTTGTAATGTCTAAAAAGATAGACATTTTTGAGATTCTCACTACTGCTACTGGTACTCATTCCCTCATTTTTAGGAACTCCTTGGTTTCTAATGGTGTGAGTTCAGACTACCACAGGGAGTATTAAGAGAATCTTTCCCCCCTTTTTAATGTAAAATTAAAAATCACTGAATATTTCTGCAGCCTTGTATCACATATGGCTAAAATTGGATAACAGATCCTACAGCTGCAGGGCGACAGAATAAACAACATGAGCCTTGTTTCCATAGGTAATGGATCTAAAAACTCTTCAAAACCTACTGCTTGTGTTATGACTTAAATCAGGTGAGTCCTGTTAGTGGCCTGGGATTTGTTAATTGTCCTTGTTGAAGAGATTCTTGGCATTCTTTTCAGATTTAAATTCCCTGTTAAGAATTGTACAGCTGTGAATAGGAAGCATTTACAGAATCACACATTAAACTTTTTTTGTTAGTGTTTGTTTTTTGAAAGTAATACTTGCTAATAGTGTGCTCAGTTTTAACTGCTATTGTGCTTTTTTGTATATTGAAGCTGTAGCAATGCTTTCATTCCTGCTGTGGCTGAAACTGGACATCAGTTTGGTTAATACTCACTGTGAATTCTACTCGCTTACAAACAGATATTATCTGAAGCAGCTCCAGGAAAAGTGTGCATTGTTCATGGAGATATCCTGACATATAAGATGGAGAAAGCTTTTCCAAAGCACTTGAAAAAGAACTGGGACGATGGTTAGTATTTGGATTTGGTTTATTTAATTTTTAGGGCTTCTCAGTTGGTCTTAAGTATGGTGATATAGTTGAGAGTTCACCTTGTGCAGCTATTACTCTCTTCTGGTACATTTTGGAGGTAGGAAGAGAGAGAAGAGCTAACTTTCTCCCTTTCTAGACAGGGACAGAGAGTAGTCATAGTTTAAAACAATGGAAACACAGTTTTGCTGTTCTGGGGTAGCTCAGCTGAAATCTACTGATCAGCTGGAAATCACCTGAAATCAGCTGAAAGCTGCTGATTTAGGCAAATGTAAATGAGGACCAAGCCTAACCACTTTTTTCCAACTAATTGCTGAGAACAGTAACACAGTTTTGTCAGTGTAAGACAAGTAAAAATGGAAAGGCATAATTTTGGTGTGGCATGATAAAAATTGTTTTAATATTTTAAGTCTAGGCTGATGTGCATGTATATTTCTTATGTGTTCTTTCATGGTAAAAATCTTATAAAAAAATTTTTGACAGCTGTTATCAAATGTTAACAGAGCCACCAGATATACATATCATTGGGAATCTACCATTCAGTGTTTCAACTCCTCTAATAATCAAATGGCTTGAAAATGTTTCCAAAAAGGATGGACCTTTTGTTTATGGCAGGACACAGATGACATTGACTTTTCAAAAAGAAGTCGCAGAGGTAAGATATTAGTGTTCTCTCAAAATTTTACAGATACTAAGTTGAACAAAAATTTACTGACATGCAACCTTCTGTTTAAAAGTGCAAGACCAAACTTAGTAAGCTTTAAAAACAGAGGAGAGAATTGGTTCAATTTTTAGTTTGTATGGCTGTAAATTATGAATTTTAATGTTGAGTTAATAATCTACAGTGATGCTTCCATAGCACATAAATATTATTATTTTAAATTTTTTTTAAAAAGACACCTTCCTTGAAATACAGGAAAATGGAAGGTAAGCTTTGTTTCCAGTTGTGATTAGACACTTAAACACAGTGAATGTTTGTCCAGATCATGGAAACTGACTGGTTTTTTTGAACAATACTTGATATCAGAATTATTAATGAATTGCTGTCAGTCTTGTGTCTGTAAAAAGTTATCATTTGAGTTCTCTTTCAGTTTGCTCTTGGACTTGCTGTGATTTTAGATTTTTAAAGAAGGCCAAACTGGTCTGCTATGTAGTCGTGTTAATTCTAGATCAGTTGATGTTAGGTTGACTTAGTCCACAATGCTTTCAGACTCAACAGTTTACTTCTGTTGCCATTACATTAAAATATCATAACATAGAGGCTGGAAGACTTTTTGCTTTGTATTTATGAAAGCAGTATAGCTTCTTACCCACATCTCACTTGCTTTATAAAAAAAAAAAGGTAAAAGGAATTGCACATCAGTCTGAAAACAGAATTTCCATCTAATTACTCCAGTGTTTGTAAATATCTGGTTTTCTGTGTGCAACCTAAACATGTGTGTTGTTTTAATTTTAATCTTTCAAAGTAAAAATACTAATAGGAAAAAATGGTTGTGGATTTTTTTTATATGTAAATTAGTATAATTATATATGCAAGTGGCATGTCTGCTGTCATTTTTTGGGGTCGTAGAAGACCATATTGTGCTGTCATTACCCTGCAATCAAGATTCAAGACAAGTACTGAAGTGTTTCCAGTAGGTGGCTTTAGAGAACACCAAGGACAAACATTTGGTATGAAATAAGTCAGATTTCTTAATTCAGTTCTGAGCTCATGTGGTTTCAGGCATTAAAAAAATCCAGATCTGTTTTCCAGAAAGACTGACTTCATGTCATTTGAGATTAGACTGTGTTGCAAAATATGGGATGTAAAATGCAAAATGATGATGGGTGAGATGCAAAGTTTTGTGACAGCAGTGAAAAAATTGATCTAGCACTGAGTGAGAACCTAAATGCACTCTGTACTTTATATAGCTGTAACCAGCCACATACACCATTGGTGACATGCAGATTATAGTGCTCTGCATCCAGCATAGCTCAATGAGATGCAAAATACCATGCATGCTTAAGTTCCTCATCCTTAGGACGCTGAGAAACACTAGGAAATGGAATATGTTGTTCAAGGTCATGCAATGATCGGTGTTAATAGTTATTGAGTTTACATTCTGGGATCTCTTGGTTCTTGTTCTTCCATCTGTTTAAACACAGGTCTTCCACTGAAGACAAAATTGTTCATAGTGTCTGTTTCTATAATTAATTTGTCATCACGAAAAACTCATTTGAGAGAGACTGCTTTGTTTTATGATTATGAGAAAGGATGATAATAAAAATCCGTGTCTTTTTTCTGGCTCTCTAGAGTTGCTTAAGTAAGGTATTAATGCAGGTAATATATAACTATTATATCGTGTATCATATTATATCATATTATGAGGTAATTGGCATTAGGAAAACCTGGTAGGATGAATCCTGTGACTGGTGCACCATGATGGATGGCTACAGGCTATTCAGAAAGGATAGGCAGGGTAGGAGAGGCAGAGGGGCTGAAGTGCATAGATCTGGTAGTTGGTGATGGCAAAGTCTAGAGCCTTTGGGTAAGGATGAAGGGTGAGACAAATAAAGCAGATGTCATCTTGGCTGCCTGCTATAGGCCACCCAGCCAGGATGACAACACTGTTAAGTTATGCTTTAAGGAACTAAGCGAGGCCTCCAGGTCATCTGCCCTTGTCCTTACGGGGGACTTCAACTTGCCAGATGTTTACTGGGAATATCACACAGCTGACACCAACAGGTCCAGAAGATTCCTAAAGCATCTCACTAGCAGAGAGGGTCTCATGGGAGAAGTGGTGACTGGTGGCTCCCCTGGCTGCAGTGATCACGAAGCAGTCTGGTTCAAAATCTTTTCTAATAGGAGGAAAGCAGCCAATAAGTGTTGGTTGTTTTTTAAGTACCACCTAATAAAAGCACAGGACCAGGCAATTCCAAAATGCTGAAAATCTAGCAGGTGAGGCAAAAAGCCAGATTGGTTGAGTAGGGATCTTCTTGAAATCCAGTGAAAAAAGAAGTTACGTGGTCAGTGAAAGCAAGGTCAGGCAACATGGGAGGACTACAGGGATGATGCTTGCAGGGAGGAAATGCATGCTGCCAAAGCTCAATTAGAATTAAAGCTGGCCAGTACTGTGAAGGACAATAAAAAGGCTTTTTAAAATACATTAATGGCAAAAGTTAAACTAGAAATATCATTGGCCCATGAATTGATGAGCATCATCACCTTGTTAACAGGGACATAGACAAAGCTGAGACGTTTAATGCTCTCTTCGCCTTGGTCTTCAACACCGATGATGGACCTGGGGATCCCCATAGCCCTGGGTTAGAAAACCATGGCTGTGAGAACAATAAACTCCCAGTCAATCCAGAACTTGTACAAGATCTGCTACGCCAGCTAGATCCCTACAAGTTGATGGGGCCTGATGAGATTAATCCAAGGGTGCTTAAAGAGCTGGTTGACATCATAGCCAGACCTCTCTCCGTGATTTTTCAATGCTCCTGGGAATCTGGAGAGGTCCCAGGTGACTGGAATCTGGCAAGCAGATGTGCCAGGGGAGGTTTAGGTTGGACATTAGGAAAAGGTTCTTCACATGGCGTGGTGGAGCACTGGAACAGGCTCCCCAGTGAGATGTAACGGCCTCAAGCCTGACAGTGTTCAAAAAAGAGACTGGACGACGCCCTCAGACACATGGTGTGAACTGTGGGGTTGTCATATGCAGGGCCAGGAGTTGGACTCAATCCTTGTGGGTCCCTTCCAACTCAGAACATTCTATGATTTTATAACTTGCTACTGATATTTTATGTATCTGTGGATTTATGTTCTTGAAAGGAAAATATCTTGCACTCAAAAGTTTGATGTCCTCGCTGGATGTTTGGAAGCTAAGAGCCTAAGTATCAAACAAAGTCTCAGTGTATATGCCATAAGATGAGCAGAAGGGAAAGATGCTGTCATGGAATGGAGCCTTGTGCTTTATAATCAATTAGGATAACTTGATGTTAACAGTAAGAAAATTAAGCAACATGCTATATTATTTGTTGTCAAGCTCGTTTTTGCTAGTATAACAGGCAGAAAATACCTTTGGATTTCTGGCTGGTGGTAGTTTCCTGCTTCTCTGTTTCCTTGTAGCACAGCTGCTTTGGCATGAGTTATGTCAGTGTAGATCTGTTACTACAGACCATGTAGTTCTGATATAATTTGCTTAAACTGATTAAAACTGTTGATAAAAAACAGCAGTTATTTTATATACTGAATTCTGAGGCCCATTAAGGAGGATATAGCCAGATATCCACAGCAGTAAAAATGGCACTTTTAAGTGTCGAGCAAATCAT
This sequence comes from Streptopelia decaocto, assembly GCF_964273445.1. Taxonomy (NCBI): domain Eukaryota; kingdom Metazoa; phylum Chordata; class Aves; order Columbiformes; family Columbidae; genus Streptopelia; species Streptopelia decaocto. Next base: position 56,048,145 of record NC_138656.1, on the reverse strand, counting down.
TTTATCTCTCAGTAGTTTAAATTCATAAAATTATTACTTATTTTTTGGATAAGAATTTTAACCTTGCCCCAGTTTCCTCAGCGCTTAACCTGTGTGCCATGTGGGTTGGGTACTTCCTGGCCCACTTCCATTAAAATGAGTCATTTTTCAGTTTAACTAGAAAATCTTTGTCAGTGTCTAATTTTGAGTAAAACTGCGCAGTAGTTTGCGTGAACTCCTCTGCCAACATGATCTGCAGGCTGGGAGGGTGGATGCTAAAGTGTTGGAGATCTAGGAGACAAGTGTGTTAGAAGAGCGGAATACTTAATCATTTTGTATCTAACCCTGCCATCTATTTAGAACACTAGGCAAAAGGTGCTAATAAAATGGAAAATTATTCAGATTTTTGAGCAGTAAACAGAAGAAAAATTACCATTATGTTTTCATAACTGATATAGGTTAAATATAAATACTTATGTTCTAAAAAAAAAAAAAAACGATATTTTGCAGCATGTGACTTGTGTACTAAAATGTGTTTAATATTCCTTTACATGGCCAGCTTTGCTGGTCTAATTCCTCATGTCAATTCCTGTGACAGATTTTGCAGATTCATTGATAATGGAGTTTTGGTATGTGTTTCTGAGAAGCACAATTGTATATTATAGCATACTGAAGAACAAAACAAATAGTTGTTCCTGAGGTAGTCATTGAGAGTGGTTACTAGTGAGGAGCATTAGAAGAAATGCCAGCTACTACCTTGATTGTATTCCAGGTTAGGTTTCAGAATCTTTGTTTTGCTTCATGCCTTGCTAAAATTGTAATGGCAGATGAAAAAATGTTGCCTAGTTAGCTAAACTCCAGCATGGTTTACTTAGTGCAGTTTCAGGTGCTATCCATGTTTTGAAAATAGGAACAAAGTAAGTTTTGAGAACTGAGGGAAAAAACCTACAAAAACAGGTCAGGTTACAGAAGTATGGAGACAAACTTTTTAGGAATACCTATTGCAATAGGACAAGGGGTTTTAAACTGAAGGAGGGTAGATTCAGGTTAGACATAAGGAAGAAATTTTTTACAATGCAGGTGGTAAAGTACTGGCACAGGTTGCCCAGAGAGGTGGTAGATGCCCCATCCCTGGGGACATTCAAGGCCAGGCTGGACGGGGCTCTGAGCAACCTGATCTAGTTGAAGATGTCGCTGCTCATTGCAGGGGGGTGGAACTAGATGACCTTTGAAGGTCCCTTCCAACCCAAACTATTCTGTGATTCCATTCTATGAGTGTATTCTCAGCATTGTTGTGTTCCTTGAGCAGTGCCATGCACAGGTATGTTCCTGATGATGTGATTGAACTGGTTTAAGATGCTAGTTCCCAGAGGTGGATGTTAAGTTGTCCTTTCTGTATCTTAGAAGCAGGAATGAACGGCCTAACACTTGTTAGATTGCTTTTGTGGGAAGTGAAGACTATCTTGTTTGAATTGGCACAGCAAGTATTGTCATTAGGTCTGTTTCATTTCCACTGCAGAGGTTAAGGAAGTGCCTGTCTGATTGCATTGTTAGACTTTGCAACCTGTTTTTTTTCAGAGAATAGTACTGATCGCAGATTATTATTTTTTTTTAATAGACATCCTCTGAAACAATAATGAAGGTAGTTTTAAATACTGATGTAGGCAGAAAGAATCAATGAACTTTCTTTTTGAAAAGTAATTGAAAAGTATGTTATTTACTATATGCTGGTACTTAAACTGCCTTTCAGGAAAGTTGTTTTAAAAAATAAACAAACTAAACTTCAGCAAAAACGTCAGCAATATGTTTAATTTTATTTTTCAGGGATAGTTTTAATAAGTAAGGCAGCATTTCATGAGTAGGCCTTTCATTTGAAGCTACATGATGTAGAAATGTTACCAGATATGCAAATTGCTCTTCATCTTTTATTTTTTTATTAAGGTAGTGCTAAATAAGTACAGGAATCCTCAAAATTCTGTTTTTGCATAGTTAGTGTAATGTCTTTTACCATTTGAGACTTTTTTTTACTGGGTGCTTTAAATATTTAAATCTGGTTTGTGCTAGCAAAACACACAGAATATGTTTCCTGCCAGGTCATGGAAGTGTAGAAAAACCTTGTCCAGACTACTTTTTTGATAGTCTTTGTAAGAAATATCTTGGAAAAAACAGAGAATTACTGAATTGAGCTTTATTAAATTCTCTTACTGTTAGGTATTCTAAATTTATGTAAAGTAGATCTAGGTTCCTTGCATATATTGTAAGCATAGACCAGTTAATAATGAAGAAATTTTAGTTTCTATCTGATTTTGAGTTTATGGAGCTGTGTTTCATCTTGAAAGAGAAAAAAATAGTAATATTTGATACAGAAACAGTGGAAGAAAAGGATGTGAGAATACTGTCATCTGGTGTTGTTTTGAATCCTGCAGTCAGAATAGGTTTAGTTTTCTCTTACGCCCATACAAAATTCTTTAGACATTCATATAGTTCTGCAGAAGTTCAAGGTTCTCCTTTTCATGTGCATTTCATTGCAGGACTGAGGTTGTAAATCACCATGTGGTGACTTAGTGAAATGCTGCTACATTGGAGAAAAAAATATCTAGATAAACTGGACATAAACCTGATACAAGTTCTTAACATTTTTCTTTCTTTTTTTTTTTTTTTTTAATTTTTTTATTTGCCATTGATTATACTAAAAATCAAGCTTTAATATAACTGACCATTTGGTCAATTCACTTGCACTGATGTACATGTTTTGATTCTTCAATAGAGACTCATAGCTAATCCAGGGGGGAGGCAGCGTAGCAGACTGTCCGTCATGGCTCAGCATCTCTGCACTGTTAAAAACTGTTTCGTAATTCCAGGTGAAGCCTTTGTTCCGAAGCCAGAGGTAAGTTTTGGTGTATTCCTTTGAGTATTTTGTTTTGGTTTTTTGTGTGGGTTTTTATTGTGGTTGGTTTGTTTGTTTGTTTGTGTGGGGTTTTTTTTTGTTGTTGTTAATGTGTCAGTCAAGCAATATCTCTGATTTTGAGTAAGGAAAACAATTGGGTGCTCTAGTTTAACATCTCTGTACTATGAAGTGATGCGATGATATTCCTGTAAAAGATGCACGCTTGCTTCAAGAAGGTGCTTTTCATTTTTGGTTCCTCAGAACATGGCTTTGACCTTCATTCCTGTCTGCAAAATCAATGTACTTCTTTGGATGTTTCTGGAGAGGGAGATTAGGATTTGATGACAGGATAATCTGCTAGGATTGTACCATCTTTGGAAAGCCTGCTGTTTTACAGTTTGCATTTATTTATTTTGGGAAATGTGCCTAGAAAATTTGATGGGTCTTTTGAAAGACCCTGATAAATAAAAGCTTTTAATTTGTCATCTTTGTCTAAGATCTCTAATTTTACTGTGCCTATAATCTTTAGGTTTCACCTTTACTCATCTTTAGTATATTTAACTCCCTCCTATTTGCTGTAGCGCTTTGTCACCTACGTCCCACTGCCTGTTTAAAAATTAAAAATCTTTTCTCCCTCCTCTCTGCTCTTGAGTGAGTAGAGGAGAACAGTCTCTCTTCTGTCCTCTTATCTACTGCCACTGGTTTTTATTAATATCCATTATCATTACAGTAATCAAGAATTAATAAATTAAACCGTGTTTTGGACAAGAATGTATTTTTTACATTAACAACAACAACAAAAAATGTGCCTGATACTAAATGGGGTCTCTTTCCCCTGAACACACATGGAAATCTGCTGTTCTGTTTCAGAAATGAATTTGCAGCTTCCGAAAGTTCCTCTAAAACTGGTTGGTTCAGCTCGTCAATCCATTTCCCTTCCCCCTTATCACAATCTATGTTTTGATATTTTTACTTTTCAGGCTTATCTCTTGAGAACCTTTGGGTGGCCATTCTCTCTTACCACAATGCGTTTTAAGGTCTGTCTGGGCATATTCGGATGATGATGTAAAATTCTGATAATATTTTTGAGCAAGTAACTGTTCAAATATTAAATTGTTACTCATGACAGCAATCTGTTGTGAAGAAAAATGACCAGGCTTAAGACATCTTATTTTTTGCTTTGCATTTTGGGGCTGTTTGTTTTGTTTTTCCTGTTTCTGAGATGAACAAAAAATAATTTCAGGATGTCATCTCACTGTTAAATATGTGAAATAGTGTTCAGTAAGGCAAAAATTCCACTTTGGTGGTGGTGGTTTCATAGTAGCGCTACTGTAGTCAGAAGTCTAGTGCAGATTCTGTCTTAAAATCGGGAAGCTATAACTGGTATTCCCATTTTCTTGTGTTGAAAAGGCCATAGTTGACTGAGAGACAGGTAACTGAGAATTGTGACAAATGTCTTAGTATGAGCAAATTCTACAGTTGTTGCTCGGTTGAATAAAAAAGGCAGTACCACTAAAGGCAGACATATTCTTAATTAACATATTTATTTGAGCTAAAACAAGTATCGTTTATATTGCAAAAGGAGAAGGTACAAATCTTTCAAGCAGACCTGGCACGTGTTTTCACTATATTCTGTTTCCTTCAAACTCTTGTTGTAGATTGATCTTCTGTTTTGTCCCTGTTCTTCTAGCCGTAGACTGACATGCGGATTTGGATATTACTGTTTCTGACAAAATCGTTGTTATCTTGGAAAGCTCTTGCAGTGTGTTGTGAATGAAGTGACTCAGTGCATGATTTTTGTTTCTTAGGCAAACAGAGAAGTTCAGGTACTTCTTTATAAAGTTTTAAGAAGAAAAATTTGCTGCTTATGTAACTGATAAATACTTCATTTTGCTTATGATATGCAATTGTTACCTTGTCCTTATGCCCTCCTGTAAAAACACCCTTGTTTCTTACTTTACAAATATTAGTTTTAATTCACATACATAGCAATGATCATGGCTTAGTGTCATGTCCAACCCCTTATTAAAGGTGGAAATGCGTGTTTTGGGGAAGGAGTTGTTGATCTCATTTGCTCAATGAGTGACTTTTATTTCAACAATACTATCAATGTTGAGACAGAAGGGACTCTTGGTTTATGAAATGGAATGGTTCTGTATTGTGCCTAAAGAAAGAAAATTTGGCTTTTTTGTCATAGTTAGTGTTCTTCATTACAAATAGTACAAAACAAGCTCCTTGATGAATACATAGGAAACTCAAAGTGGCTACATAACAGTAGTAGTGCAAGCAAGACGCAATTTCATCCTATGTATGTTATGTAGAATAAAGGCTATATATTAGATGCATAAAACATTCCACTTTCTCAAATGCTATAACAGATGATCTTCTAACAAACTCTACATATAATGTTTAAGGCTCCTTTATGCTGTTTTAGTGAATTTCAGGCTAATCATGTGGAAAATGAAAGTTCTATATAAATATGCAAAATAAACAGCAGTTGGCTTTTTTGAAAGACTCATTCAGCATTGTCCCTAAATTAAAAGGCCTGTATCATACCCCTTTTCATTCCCTTACCTATGCTAGCAAATTAACATCAGTTTGGTTCTCCTTTAGGGAAACATTTAGATAGAACATACACTACCCATGACCAATACAAAACAAAATCTATGTGTTAAATGCAAGGTTAAGGATGTAAGATTATTTATCAAAATAAGGGAGTCAAGAAAATAAGTTTAAATAAGGAAGCTGTCTCTTTATCACCATTGTATATTAGATTTTACAGTAACAGAATGCATGGGAGTGGACTTGAGAGAGTCCCTACTGGAATAATGAAAAGGACTTAAAAAGTTATTTTAGAATGCCAGAAATGTAGACAGCAAGTGGTAGCTGTATTATTTGAGCTGTTAAAAAGTACTTGGAGCAAGTGTAAACCAGAACACTCACAGATTTTTCTTGAACATAGATATTTAGTTTGTATCCTGCGTGTTGCAGTTTGCAGGTGTGTTCTATAGTCATGGTTACATTTCTGTTGTTGTATTGCCCCTCAAATCCAACATTAATTGTGTAGTGATAGATTAGTAGCAATTGGTGAATGCCCAGTAGATCTTTCTTGAACAATAACAAATTAAACCCACAGCAGGTGGCACTTCGGGGCGGGAGAGCCATTTCTGGCAAGATCTGAATGGTACTGCTGATTCTTCAGCCTGATACGTAGAATATACAATGCAGCTAAGATTTGAGGCTATATGTTTGTTGGGCTGTTTCTTTTGTTTGTTTCGTTGGGGTGGGTGTGTGTGTGTGTGTGTGTGGTTTTTTGTTTGGTTTTATTTTCTAAAAAAAAATCTAGTTACCAAGGCAATTTAGAACTGAAAATGAAAGGCAGATGTGTTCGTTACTTAAAAACCATTGAATTGAGCTTTTTGGATAGAGAGTGGTTGGGGTCTTTTACCTTACATTGTAATTAAAATAAAGATTTAAAATGTAAAATACACTATAAATGTATGTTATTGATAGACTGATTTGCTAAATAGAAAGCAGTTTTTAAGCATCTTTGCTGTAACAAGCCATCAGTACCTTAACTGTACTGTCAGTTATGTTTTAAAATAGTTTCTTTTTCTTCAGTTAATGTTAGCTGGAAAGTCAAAAAGAAGGGTTTGAAAAATCAACAAAAAACTACTCTTTTAGCAGACTTAAACATTGTTTTCTACTTCATTTTTTCATGGATGCTGCTATAAATGAAGTACCTTGCTTAAACATAATTGCAACACAGATGTTAGAAAAGTTAAGTGCTGTGTTATACATTCTTTGAAATAATAAAACTAAATGTAGCACACACACACAAAAAAAGCCTCAATGGATAGATATAACTATATTTACACATAGTCCTTCAGGTCGTAACCTGCGTTGCTCTCCTGCTCTGTGGATGGGAAATGGTGCTGTGGTGGAGGGTAAATCCCTGCTCCTGGCTGCTTGTTAAAACAGGAGGTGCAGAAGATCACACCTGCAATAAGCAGAAACCCCGCTGAAATGAATCCTGTGTAAACCGCTCCTCCTGGTTCATGTTTACTGCTCTCTGGAATGGTTTGGTCCAGAAAATTTGCAATAATTTCTCTTGTGTACCAGGATGTTGGTACTAATCCAAAGATTCCTGCAAGAATGAAGCAGACTCCTCCAGCAAAACAAGCGTGGCTTTTGCTGTCGGTGTCCCCTCCCAGCTTTGTGCATTTCATTCCAACTGCAGTGATGCAGATCCCAAAGGCTGACAGGATACAGGACAGTACCATGGTGGTCCGTGCAGCCTGGATGTAGACAGGGAGAGACAGAACCGAGTATTTCAGGGTACAGCTAAACATCCCAGTGCTGTACCACGTGCAGTCCATCCAAAGTCCTTGCATCTGTGTTATAGCTGTTATGATGTTGGAACCAACATCCGCATTTACCTTCCAGTTAGGTAGCAAGGTGGCCGTGATGTCTCCAAAAACGCCAAACAAAGCCAGAATAAAAGCAAAGAACTGCAAACTTGCTGATGCCATGATGATTATCTGCTGTCACCCTTTGTCTGCCCGTTTCTCTCTTGTAAATGAGTGTAACCGGCTGGTCGCTTCGTAGCCAAGGCTGTAGCCCTCTGTGTAATAGGGAGGAAGGGGGGTAAGGGGGAAGGAGAAGTGTGAGGGGGAAAGAAAAAGAAATAAGCAAACAAAAAAAGCTTGCATTTAAAATTAGACCTATTTGAGTGAGTATCTGAACATGACCCTGCAGCAGATGAGAGCAGCTGAGTAGCTGTACACAAGGTGCTTGAACATAAATGATGGCCAATGGCCAGTGTTTTAGAATTGCTTGTGAGAATTGCTGCCCTTTCATACATGATTATAAGCTATCAAGCAAAACCTATTTTACTGAAGTCGTTTTTCGTAGTAGTATACAGATTGCAGGCTTACTAGACAAATATGCATTGCACATCGTGGAAAAATGCTGCAGTAGAAAATATATTGTACTCTTTAAGTACCTCCTTTGAGTGTGTTCATGGCTGTAGTCAGCTCCTGTTGACTATTTTATAACAATGAACATTGATAATAGTACCATTCATTTAAAGTATGGTTAAAGGTAATTCTTTATTTCAGTTATTTGAAAATTATCTGTTCTTTGTTTAATAACTGTTAGAAAATTTCAGATTGTTGAATAAAACTAAAATTGAATTTATTTTTTGCAGTATTTTCACAATTAAGTCGTGTGACTTTGTAAATCAATATTTTATTTTCAGTCAGTGTTTCTCAGTCCTTGACTTAGAGCAGCACTATATATCAAGTCATAAGAGTTGATATGATCTGCTTTTGTCTATAAAATAAAATACTGTTTTTAACACTGATATGGAACAACTCAGTTGTGTAAGTGCCTTTTTTTAATCAGTCACTTACCAGTCTGAAATAATTTCCAAATTTGCCATGAAGTGGCAGTTTAAAAAATTCATTAAAAACCCTTCCTGCTATTCTTGCAAAGAGGCAAATTTCATTTGACAGATGAGAACATTTTAGGCAGTACAACAACTATGCACCTGGGAAGATGGAACTGTTGCTGTTACATCAGCCGGACTGCTGAAATAGCAGCTGAAGAAAAATGGTTTGAAACCTCTGTGATGAGGGCTAGAAATGGTGTCCTGACTTTTGAGTGGGGCTATATAATAGGCAAATTTCATCTTTTACCAGAGTGGTAGAGAAAGGGTGATCCTCAGTCTGGATTATACTTTCTAAAACATTCTATCCGAATATGAACAATAATATTAAAATTAGACTTTAGCATTAGGGCTTCTTTGAAAAGTCAGAGTATTAGAGGTAAAGTTGAAATAAATGAAATACAAAATATCTGTAACATTGTGCTCCTATTTCAATTCATTATACATAAGACAAGAAGGCTTTGATCAATACATATTCCATGAGCCTTTAGTGGCATTACATAACAAGTAATCTTCTAATTTATATATTGTACTTAGTTCAGATAATTGTTCAAGGGTGTGCTAACTCTGTCCAGCATATATATATATATATGTGTGTGTGTGTGTGTGTAAAATGCAGATAGTTAAGGTCAGAATATTAACAGCCACTCATTTTTAAAATCCTGTTTCATTGACCAAATGCCTTTAGTTTGTTCAGACTGAAGAGTTGCTTTGACGAATGCATATCATTTGCTGTATCAGGCCCACAGGAAAGATGGCTTAACTTCCTTCTACAGAAGGAACTGACACATCTGGATAGCTCCAAACTCATTCAAAAGCATATTCTGGAACAGCTAATTGGGATCTTGAGTTAGCTTTTTTTTCATTGCTTCCTTTTTAAAATTTCAGCATATACAAACATGCAAACATAGATGTAAACACTGCAAATGGTAGCCATACATTACATTTAATGCGATGAACCAGATTAAAGTTGCGACAAATGCAAGTATAACCATTGCAAGTGTAATAAAAAAATACAGTTATTTTTCATTTCTCTTTGTGTAGCACTTACTGCTGGTTGTGAGGTCTGAGATGTTTTCTTCACTGTAGATTTCCTGGAAAAATGCAGTTTCTCTTGAATGGAACTATCCCTTCTCATATAAAACTGCATTGGCATGTATTAACAAAATTTCTTGGAATGTTGTTTTTTTCTCTTCTCTACAACAAGTGCATTACTGCTGTTTGTTCCCTCTCTTAGTTCCATCTACCCGAGAATAAAGGAGTACTTTGTTTAATGAGTTTTGTTTGACAAACACTCAGTGAGGGAAAGCAAAGAGATTATGGAGAAAAACACATGGAGGCCCTTAGTACTAAATACATAATGATATCCAGGTTCTATGATGGAAACTGTGAACAGTGTTTAAAAGCAGTAAAATCTTGAGAATCCATAAACTCTATACTTATGGATTCAGGGGGGAGGGAGGAGAAGGAGGGAGGGGGAAGGGTGGAACTCATTTAAGTTGAACTGAGAGCCAGAGTCAGGATTTTGGTGTTTGTGTGTTGTTGGTATTGGGTTTTTTTTCTTCACAGATAATCTTATTAAGAGTTTAAATTCACTGGGAAAGAGCTCTGCAATTTATTTTAATTTGTAATTGGAACAGCAGCACATTTCTATTCATCTGCAGGTTTTCCTTATCTCTTCTTGATAGCTTGAGCCTTCTGTAGGTCATCCTGTAACTTGTTACCTTTACATGGGTCTGTATAAAAGAATGAAGGAATAAAGATACTCATAAGGCTTATAGGGTGGCTGCAGCATATGGGAGAAATGGCCTCAACAAGTTGGTATGTGAAATCAAGAAGTCTTGCTGAATGCAGTCATCATATACCCATAGGTTCTGTACTTGACTTCTGGTCTCCTGTGATCCTGTTTGTGAGCCTTGTATGAGTGGAGTTAAGTTATGACAAAGCTGTTCTTACACAAGACTTGGATTATTGCTTTTAGTGCAGTAGCACAGTTATTTTTTGCTGGAAGTGAGCCAAAATGAAACCCTTGCATCAGAACAGCAGTCCTACAAGACACACATATCTGGTGTCAGACCTAACATTTGTCTGTAGTAGACAAAGTGCTGGTACTGAACACTGGGTTGCTGAAAGTGCTGGCTTAGAACTGTCTTAGTAGGATCTCAAGCAGTATGTTTTAATGAAGTTGTAATATGTTCTGCTTAGGTTTCAGTTCCCTGTGAGTAAATTACAGCTTGAAAAAGGGTACGTGGGTTTGCTTTTAATACAGCCCTGTCACAAGATATATGTATTGCCCGTCATGAGATCTTTATTGTCAACAATTAGTAAAAGTTGTCTCATTTAGCTTATTCTGATTTAGAGTGTTGATTTCATCAGCCAGGCAGCAGAACACTCTGAATTAAGTTGTATTCTGTCATGTGTTCCTCCTACCCTTCCAGAGCATAAACCTTCATTGTACAGACACACTAAAACAGCAAGGGGTGAATAATTGCTGTAGTATTGACAGTTCAGGATATATCAGTTGAACAATTTTCATATTAATTATTTTGTAAGAATATAGTATTATTTTGTAAATATTTCTAACATAGCTGGTGAGGGGGAAAGAGAGTGCTACTAATAAAATTATCAGCAAATTAAGTTGTGTGTTGTAAGTGCTCTCGTGTACTCTATTTGCTTTCATAATTCTACTCTATTTTATGCATATTAAAAAGGTTAGGGAAAAATAGCATGTATCATTTTAAAGGAGCGGCCAATTACAAGTGAAAAGCTTTCTCCTGTATCTGTTGCTATAGTAACCAGGCAGCTTTCCTGGGGTCCAAAGAAAACAGCGTCTGCAATGGAACAAATGTTGAGAAGTGCTGTGTTTTGTTTCAGAAGCAGAAATTATTGCCCACTGGCCTTGAGACTGCAAATTGGGCTGTTTTTCTCTTAAACTGTACGCTGTGTCTAGATTGAGTTCTTTTTTTGTTTTCCTTCAGAAAACTTTGTTTCTGTACAAGGAGCTGGTTGGTCACATGAAGTATGTATTTGCCCTGTTCAAAAAGATAAATTTTTCTGACACTGGGTGAGAACGAAAGTTTTTGCTGTGTTACTATCGTCTTCCTGACAGGTAGCAGCAACCTGTGTCAAAGGTAGAAGCTGTTAACACTTGAGAAATTCAGAAACTGCTTTGGAAAATATATTTACGTGCCTTTCACAGCAGATTACGTATGTCAAGTTTTCTTCATTACCCCATTTTTAAATAAGACTCTAGCTTTCAGAAAAGGTAGAAAAGCAGGCAGAAAACACTGTTTGTAACATATAGTTGTGATCAGCAGTGCCAATACTGGAAACCTGTTGTGTTTCTTTTTTTTTTCTCATCAGCACCACTAATCAGAATTTCCTATCTCTAGCCAGTGTTTGCATTCAGTGTTTTAAGTTCTGTCTACATAAAAAACTTAGGTTGTTAAGAGTGTCATAATTTCTGTTGAATATAGCACTTCTGCTGTTGAAGCAGTTGTACTGGAGCGATTACTTGACAACTGAGCTGTTCCCATTGCAAGTACAACATGGATGGATAGCAACTTTGTGCCAGAGGAATATGCCCACATCAGAGGTTACTATAATTTAACTAATTAAAAGAAAAAAAAGAACAGAAACTTAGAAAAGTTTGGGTAGCAGTAGAAAAACCGCTCTCATTTTTTGAATACTCTCTTCGTATGGGTTTTCTCAAAGAACTGGTATATTGCAAGTGTGCCTAGAATAGAAGCTGTTCTTTGGTCTTAGCGTGTCTTTTATTTCAGTCAGAAGTAGCACTTCTTCAATTGAATGTCACATAGAATCTCTTCTGTTAATGCCAATATTGACTTCCGGACCTTTTAAAAAGATGGCTGATTATCCATTGTGTGGACCTTTTCAATAAGAGGCTGTGCTCCTCCACAGAAATTTTTCATGTTTATTGTTGTTAATATCCAGTTTGGAAGATGAACCGCTGTATTTGATGTTGTGCAGAATTGAATTTTTAGCCCAGCCTGCATTTTGCAATACAGAAGTCTGAATTCAGGCCATTACTATATAATAGAATATCTCTATAATTGCATTTTGGGCGTTTTATATATCTATATGTGTATACTGAAGGGAGAAGATTATTTCATTCTCTTTTCAGATCCAGGGAAAGTGACTGTTCTGTGAACCAAGCTGATTTTAACTATAAAAGAGTAAAACAAGCTTGGAAAAAAAAATGTAGTCATTCAAATATAATTTTGGTTGAACTGTGATACATGGTGTCAATACAGAGTTGTATGGTCACTTAAACTGAACGCAAACTTATTTCTACCTACCATTCCTTTAAATAGACTAGAATTTTAAAATCTTAATATATAGAAAAGTAATTCCTTGGCTACCATTTTAGAAAAGCCCTAGAGCAAGAGCAAACAGACAGGGAATGGGTTTGATTTCCAATTATAATACCAATTTTCTCCAGCTGCCCTTCAGCCTGTATATCAAATATTGTCTAATTTGTGTATCATGTCAGAATTGTCTTGTGGAAGGATCTGAAGAAAGAAGTGCTAATTACTTCACAGATTACATGGAAGTTGTTCTAGATGGAGGAAGTGCCATGGGGGGAAAAAGTAACTAAGTACTAATGGCATGTGAACTAATTGGAAATATGTAGATAACAAAGACAAGCTAAAATTCTGTAGGGCCGTAGAAAGTTAAGCCAAATCTTTTCATTCAAATACTATGACATTAGTTAATGCTCAGCTATGTTACCTGTCTCAATAGTGTCTTCCTATGATCTGGCAGTTTCCTGATGTCTAACTGGTTAGCTTAGAAATAATGTGTCTTAGTGGAATGTATCTACTCAAATTTATCATTCTTTTCCCTATAGGTGGATGTGGCCGTGGTACATTTTACTCCGTTGGTGCAACCGAAGATACAGCAGCCATTCGAGCTAGTAGAAAAAGTGGTTCGAAGTGTTTTTCAATTTAGAAGAAAATACTGCTTCCGTGGACTCGAGTAAGGATCTTTATTGAAAAATTCTCAGATACTGTTTCTGTAAATGCATTGGCTACTAAATCAGTTGAGAAACACTTGTAGCTATGCATTTGATTTTATTCCTCCCTTCTTAAGTTTGTCATCATAGTTCATCAGATCTTTCCATTTCAGAATAGTTTCTGGAGGCAAAACTAGGAAATGAAGCTCTTTCTGCTGCAATTATGTAATAATTATCATGCATTTTTGTTAGAGCAGTTGAAGCTGTTAAAATTGCTAGCATAAATTGGTAAGCTTTCCAATAGCTTGTCTATCTCAGAAACAAAACCAACAAAAACCCCCACCAGCCACAAAAACTACAGCATTTGTTGGCTGAGTAAAAATCAATGTTTCAAAATTCAGAAACGAAGATGGCAGTGAAAGGAGGGAGGATGTTGTCTGTGGGCAATTTTACTTACTTGGGGATAATGTCAAAAGGTCGAATTCTTGTTTCTGTGCTTGCCATCTTACGGAGTTCTTACTGACTCTTTAAAAAAATGTCCATGTCTTACTGAGGGCATTTATTAGGTTCTCTAACTGAGACAAGAAACCTGCAGGCTGTTCTCCAAGGATGCTGTTAGAACTCCAGCGTGGCCACATATCTGAGCTGGTGTGGGGAACCCCACCCAGCGTTCAGCACTGTATAGCAGGTGACGGAGCTGCGGTGAGGACTGGAGGCACACAGGGGCTGCTCCTGCTTCGGCTAGCAGAATTTTGCTGGGCATGGTTTTGGCCCTGATGCAGGCCAGAATGAGGGTGGATGCCACCTTGCTGAACTACAAGCCTTATGTGTCACTCTTTTAAAGGTGACCAAAGAATCTTGCTTCTAGTTTGGGTTTTTTTTTGCTTGAAGCAACGAATGGCATTAATGTTTGGGATGCACACATTTGACCTAAAATTTTGCCTGTGATAAGGTTAGAGTATGCATTTGGAGGTGGTTGGACAATGAGGTTTGTATTTGAATCATGGAGTTGTTTGGTTTTTCTTTTTTTTTGTGAAAGAACAGCTGACAATATAAACAGAAGGTACATGCAAGCAGCATGTCAATGTTACATAGAATATTTTTGCTATAGTTTAAAAAAAACCCCAAACACGTGACTGTTGAGATTGTGTAATCTCAAATTGATACCTGAGGTAAGGAGGGGGAATCTGAACTTCTGGATGTCACATATCCCCTAGCAGCTTATCATACTTTAGCCCGAATGTGTAGCTAAGAAACAAAATCCTCTTATTCTTTAGCTGACTTGAAAAAAAAAAAAAAAAAAAAAAAAGGCACATTTTGGTATATAATGCCACTACTAAGTCTGTTACAAGTTATCTATCATCTGTCTATTGCATATACTGTGTAAAAACAAAGTAACAAACAGTTTATATTGGTATGTAAATTCTGGGATCTGAGAGACCAAGGCTTGGAGTAGCACATACTTAAAACTAGGCTCTTCCCAGAAATTCCATCCTTCTCTTGTCATTTCAAACCCTTTCTTAACTTGGTGTTCTGTCTGTCCATCATGAGCCAACTATCACTTACTTACTTACACAAAGCCTTTTGACACGCTTGTCTGGCCAACCTGCAAAAGACAGCTCAGGTGGCCGTGTTACTGTATTAGATGCACAGGCTTTTTAGGTCTTTCTTACGTATGTATGACAGAGGCAGATATTAATAATTTGAAAACTGAGACACGCACGTCAACCACGTGCAAATTTTCTGCCTTTCTGCCCTGTTGTACACTGAGAGCTGCTAATAAGAGCTAGTCCTTTCAATAGTTTGCACTTTGTAGTATGCATTTTTGTGAGACGTTCAAAATCACTTGAATTCATTAAAATTTGGGGACGTTGTGAGAAAGGGCTGCTAACACATCTGACCACAGAGTGAATGAACTGGTTTGACTATCTTATAAACAGTGACAGAGCAGAAATGAAAACCTAGGACTCCTATCACATTCTCCAAGTTCTAAATATTAAAAAATGCATGATAATTAACTATTCCTTTCCTCTTTCTTGGCTTTTTTTTTCTGGCAGTGGAGTTATGGTATTAATGACAAGTGATAACAGTATCTTTCCCAGTGGAATGAAACACTTTGCCTGAAAGTGAGTCATATGGTTTGGGTCTGATCTGTTTTGCAGAGTTTAATTTGTTGTTGCTTACCAAATATGAGGCTAATCTAAGCAGGCTCTGTGACTGTATCCATACCCAAAGCTCTTTTTAATGTTAGCAAACACAAACATATGTACATATCATCTTTAATGTACAATGTATGTATATGCTTTACTATGTTGTTATAATTTGCATTTGCAGAAAAAGGGCCCTTACATGTTTCCATTTACTTCTATAGTGAGCAATATTAAGAGTGCCAGAGCTAAAATAATGGCATGCTTAATAGTAAACCTCTATTAAGTAAAATCCCAAGAGGACCTTGTTACTCTTAAGGAAAACTGAATTGTCTCTCTGAAGTGTTTGAATCTGTATCTTCTACCCAACCTTTTAGGACCTTGTTTCCTCAAGATGGACGTTTGAAAAGAACAGAACAGCTGATGATGACAGCAAATGTTGATCCAACTCTGCGTCCTTTTCAGCTCTCCATGTCACAGTTTAGAAATCTGTGTGATACATACAGGAAAATGTGCGATGAAGACCCAAGCCTTTTTACATACAGTTACAGAGAAGAACTAAAGCAAAACAAGAAGATGAGGAATTTACTAAAAAATCAGCCTGAACAGACTGAAAAGGAAAATCAGCTGTAATTGTAACAGGCTGAATTTGTTTGTTGTTGTATTAACTCCTGAGGCTTACATATTTGTATGGCTGTGCAGGTATGGAAGAAATACTTTTGAGAAAGTGGTGGGGAGAGAGGGCTTTCCCATTTTTTTTTTTCATCCCATTTAGCTGTAGACAAAAGTGATATGACCACCCAGTTACAAGGTGCCTACAGGTTTCTTTACTTCAGGGGAATGGCTAGCACATATACCAAGAACAAGGTATGTTGTAAGACATGTAATTAAGTTGAGATAATTCTGAAATTGAATTTTGTATGAATGAAAGTGCATTACTGAAATATAAGAAAAACTGCTTTTCATACTTCAGGGGTTTTGTGCTCTGTTTATCCTAGAACATCCTACTGTGCAGGATAATTTAAAAAAAGACAAGCCAAAACTCTTGTATAAATATACCCAAGTGGCTGACTTAAAGGAGGATGAAGTGTGCAGATTACTTCAAGGTCTGCTTATGCTCTTCTCATTTACGCAAAAACAAAGAATTCAGGATTTAAAGCTCCAACTAGAGAAAAGCAGCATAATTAAAAAGAAGAAAACATGGCTAAGTACAATACTTATTTGTCTTTTACTGTACAGGCTGGTAGAGAAAATAAAAAATACAGTCAAATAGAAGATTACAGGCCAAGCTTTGGTTTTGTATTTACACATATGTATAAAGTATAAACAGCATCTTGAAACTTACAAAATTGAAACTTCTGCACTATTGTGCACTAAAACACATTAAAATAACTTACTTCTGCTTTAAATAAAGCAAAAAATGAAAACCAAAGAAATAAAATGCCCAAGGTATTGAAAAACTCATTTTGCAATGCTACTTTCCATTGTAATCCCCTCTGCCACTCAGTAGCACCTTTTCCACATTACTTAAAATCTAACGAGGCCATCCTTCCCATCCCCTCCCCTCCCCAAGAATACTACATCATCTTAATAACTGCCTGAAAGGGATGAACTAATTTACAGACCTTGGCAAACTTAAATCTATTTTTGATCCACAATAAATTAAAATAACTTAAGAATCCTTTACAGCTGTTTTTGTGGAAAAATGTATTAGTGCACAAAATCAGATAGTAGTTTTCTTGCAACTTCCATGAATTTACGAGTTTTAAAGCAAAATAAGTTGGTTGACTTTTATGTGGACTTCAAATGAATATTTTAAATATAGTGCTCAGAAAGCTAGGATTTCCCATGCCTCTCCACAGCTTCATAAAAACAGTCCTCATTAACTACAGATGTTAAACTCTGGACGCTAAATTCTCTCTCTAAAATTGAGTTCAGATCCAGGTTTGCATTATCAGAGTGACTGTCAAGGGACTGGTGACGCTCCTGCATTGCCATTAAAGTTCCTCTGTTACGCTTCATGCTGTTCACTTTTCTCTTCACTGGGCAGAAATGGCCACGCACCAGCTTGGGATGCTCTCCTGTGTCGAAGCCATCTCCTTCCTCATTCTCAGCAGCCTGATCCCGTTCAGAGTCAGTAGTCGGTTCCTCTGAGATCTTCAGCCGTTGGAACTGGATTTCAATGTCTTTTGTAGGGCTGCCCTTCTTTGGGCTCTGATAGTCATCGTCATCATCATCGTCACTGAGAATATCAGATTCTTTGACAAGAACATTGGAAAAGTCAGATGCACAGCTCTGGGCGTGTTTATCGGGAGATAAATTTTTGGGCTCCTGGATGCTCTCGGCGGTGTGGCAGCTGCTGCTCTGAGTGCTGCTGCTCAGGCTGCACTCGTCTGAGTCCTGGAAGGTGCCTTTCCCTGGGTCACTGTTCCACTCGCCACTGGATGAATTCTTCATGACCTTCAAGGAGCGCGTGGAAGCTGTGCAGAGGAAAAAGGTGGTTTTATTTTTTCAGCAAAACATGAGCTGCTTATACTGTCTGTCTCAATAGCTCACTCATAAATTACAGTGTACGTAGTCTCATTTGATAATCATCCCAGGTCAGATGTGTTAGCATTCTGATCCCATGTCGGAGTTCTCATTCCATCTACCCTGGGGCTATATGCTTGCCTTCATGTGTAATATATACATCAAAAATTGTGCTAATGATTTACACACACCACAGGAAAGCAAGACTGATTCAGGCACTTCAAGCACTGGAGGACCAGGTTGGAGGTGTGAGTTGAATCATCCTTGTTTCTGTGATGTTAGGGGGAATTTCCAGACAACTGATCAGATGGATAAGTTGAAATACTAGTAGCTACTCATTTATCTAAAATGTCTGAAGCTTGTGCTTAATTAGGGTGTCTGCTGGGATGCAGATTTAGTACATTAAAAGCAGCAGAACCCCTGCCTTTTGCCAGTTGTTTTAGCTTTAATTTTACTAGGGCTGAGTTACTAAAGGGAACTCAGAGGCAAGAACACTAATACTGCTTGCCAAAGGGAGTCTGTTTCTTCCCAGCAAAATTAATTTGGGCCTTATTAAGTCTGCTCTTAAGAGAGCTAATGACACATTGAATGTGAGAATACAGTGTGTGGGGATGGCCTATCTCTTCTAGCCCTTGTCATACACCAGTTGTGGAGAAACTCTGCTGCCTTCCCGACCCCCCCAAAAAAAAAAAAGATGTGTGTATCTGGCACACGACACACTAGTCATGGTAATAATTGCGAACCTTCTGCCAGCTCTGGAGTCCAAACTCCATTTTTCACTTTGAGAACATGTTTCTTACCCAGTTTGGCTGTTGCAGGTACACGGTTCTTGAGTGGGACAAGACGATCTTTACATGTTTTTTCCAGCGGTAGCTCACATTTTATG